>NC_058080.1:381926361-382230636 GCF_014858855.1 Bufo gargarizans | reverse complement strand
ATAATGATCTGTCATAGGTCAGTTAAAACGATTGTCGCTGAATTTCAATGAGTGAACATTCACCAATGACCTACTAACAGCCAAAACCAAGAAACAATACTCTGTCCTCCTTCTCCTTGACCTGTCCTCTGCCTTCGACACTGTCGACCACTCCCTTCTGTTGCAAACTTGCTCATCTCTTGGCATCACTGACCTGGCCCTCTCCTGGATCATATCATACCTCACAGACCGGACGTCTCCCACACCACCTCCTCGTATCATTCCCTCTCTGTTGATGTCCCGCCAGGCGCTGTCCTAGGACCCCTGCTCTTCTCTAGCTATACTTTTGGCCTGGGACAGCTCATAGAGTCCCATGGTTTTCAGTACCACTCTTATGCTGACGACACACAAATATACCTCTCTGGTCCAGACATCACCACCTTACTATTAAGAATCACACAATTTCTATCTTCTATATTATCCTTCTTCGCCTTTCGCTTCTTCGCCTTTCCTTCCAACCGCACATCCAAGCCCTTTCTACCACCTGCGCCTCCATCTCAAAAACATCTCCCACATCCGCGCTTTCCTTAACTTTGAATCTGCGAAAATGCTTGTACATGCCCTCATCATCTCCCGCCTAGACTACTGCAACACTCTCCTCCGTGGGCCTCCATCTAGCACTCTCGCACCCCTCCATCCTCAACTCTGCTGCCCGACTAACCTCTCACCCTATTACTCCTCTGCCTGTCCCCTCTGCCAATCCCTTCACTGGCTCCCCATTGCCCAGCGAATTCACTTCAAAGTACTAACAAATACATACAAGGCCGTCCATAACCTGTCCCCTCCCTACATCTCTGAGCTACTTTCCCGATACACCCCCACACGCACTCTCTGATCCTCACAAGACCTCCTTCTCTCCTCTTATCGCCTCTTCCCACAATCGACTCCAAGATTTCTCCCGTGCATCCCCCATACTCTGGAACTCGCTACCCCAACATATCAGACTCTCACCTACAGTGGAATCCTTCAAAAGAAACCTAAAAACCCACCTCTTCAGACAAGCCTACAACCAGTGACCCTGCTGCATCTATACCGCCATGACCAACTTCACCCGCACCTACTGTGTCCTTCTCCCATACCATGTAGATTGTAATCCCTCACGGGCAGGGCCCTCTCCTTCTGTACCAGTTTGTAACTCGTCTTGTTTATGATTAGTGCAATTGTCTGTATTATGTATGTATACCTCTTCTCATATGTACAGCGCTATGGAATGAATGGCGCTTTAATAATAAATAATAATAATTTTGGTTGAAATAATCAGTTTTGATCAACTTAATGTGTATGGACAGTACTGATGTTTATAACCTGTTCTAGTGGGTGAGGGAGAAAGCAGTGACACCTTCTTTTCTTCTTTTAGTAATTGCTTTGGCAAGTGTGTAGAGGCTGGTGATACTACAAAAGCTACCTTATTTCTCTCAACCACACTGAACTAGAATTTCTTCCTGCCTCAGGACACAATGATCCATCTACTGTGCAACAGTCTTGCGTGTTTCTCCCTTCTATTTTGGATTCTAGCAGTGCCGATTCCCATATGGATACTCTTCCCCTACAAATATGTAACTTATTTTATTCCTCAACGTGACTGGTATTTCTTTTAGTGCACTTTTAAAGAGGTATCACCAACAGACATTTAATGTGATTTTCTGGTACTTTTATATTGATGGCTTAGGATTGGGATAGGTCATCAACTTGAGATTTGCAGGGGCATGAGGTGTACTGAGGCGAATGGGATAAGCAATGCAGTAACCAGCTTCCTCCACCACACAGTAAGGCCGAATGCACACGGCCGTGTTCCGCGGCCGTGGAAACCCGGCCGGGATTCCTGCTGACTGCTGGAGCGCACGGTGTCATGGGTTGCTATGACGCCGTGCGCTTCATGCAGTCGCTGCTGGACAGTAATACACTATACTAGTGTATTACTGTCCAGCAGCGGCTGCATGAAGCGCACGGCGTCATAGCAACCCATGACGCAGTGCGCTCCAGCAGTCAGCAGGAATCCTGGCCGGGTTTCCACGGCCTGCACTCGGCCGAGTTTCCACTGCCCGCACTCGGCCACGGAACACGGCCGTGTGCATTCGGCCTTACTGTGTGGTGGAGGAAGCTGGTTACTGCATTGCTTATCCCATTCGCTTCAGTACACCTCATGCCCCTGCATTGTGTCCTGAGGCAGGAAGAAGAAGTTTTTAACGGCCGATTGACAGGAGTGCACCCGTCTAACGGCCGTTAAAAAACGGGTACACTTTACCCAGGCCATTCAGGGGTTAAAGAAACCCCAAACAACTCACCCCATCCACTTGCTCGTGGTGCAGCAGTCTCTTCTCTCTTCATTGAGCAGGACCTGCGATATGCGTGCCATAGCGCACCTTCGGCAGGTCCTGTTCTGTGAAGAGACTGCTGCAGCGCGAGCAAGTGGATAAGGTAAGGTGTTCTTTTTTTGTGTAAAATCAAAAAATAAAATAAAACTGCGGTGGGCCACTATGGGGGCATTATTTAAACCATGGGGGAAATTATTTAAGATGGAGACATAAAAAAATAAAAATTCTACACTATGGGGGCATTATTAAAGCTGGGGACATTAAAAAAATAATTCCTACACTATGGGGGACATTATTTAAGATGGGGGACTACATTGGGAGCATTATTAGAGGTGGGGACATTAAAATAAAATTTCTACACTATGGGGGACATTATTTAAGATGGGGGACTATATTGCGGGCATTATTAAAGCTGGGGGCAGTAAAAAATAAATAAACCATGCACTATGGATGAATTTGATTGGCAGTTATTTCTAGACCCACCCTTCTGAGAACATCCGCAGGATAGTAGGCCCCCAGCTAAAATAATGTCCCCCGTAGTGTAGGATTTTTTACTGTCCCCACCTGTAATAATGTCCCCCATGTAAGCCCCCTGGTAAAATACTGGCACCCAGTATTTTACCAGGGGGCTTACATGGGGGACATTATTACAGGTGGGGACAGTAAAAAATCCTACACTACGGGGGACATTATTTTAGCTGGGGGCCTACTATCCTGCGGATGTTCTCAGAAGGGTGGGTCTAGAAATAACTGCCAATCAAATTCATCCATTTTTTATGTCCGTTTTTAACTGATGCAAAACGGACATTAAAAACGGACACACGGCCAGAAAATGGATACACACACTAATGCAAAATGGCCATGAAAAACAGACAGTGTGTCACTTTTTAACAGACTTTTTTTTCACTGTCGTGTGCATGTAGCCTAACAATCGCATTAAAATTGGAAAAACCCTCCCGAAAATGTCACTTTTTTATTGTAGATTTTTTATATATATGTCTGAAGTAAATATAGGTGGTGCACAACTCAGGGAACACAATTGTTTTTTTTAACCCCTTAGTGACATAACCAATTTTAGCCTTAAGGACCAGTAACATTTCCCCCCCTTTATGTTCCAGCAGTCATAACTTTTAAAACTTTTTTTTCTAAAGATGTTCTTGCATTTGTGGGATAAGTTGTATTTTTTAGGAACCATTTTGGGTGCATATAGTGTATTAAATAACTTCTTATTTAATTTTTAGAGGAAAGAAAAAGAAAACTGCAATTTTAACATTATTTTGTAGTATTTATTTACAGCATTCACTGTGGGGTATAAGTAACATGGTAATTTTATTCTGTGGGTCAGTATCAATATGGTAATACTAAATGTATACATATTGTTTTCTTCCCCCCTGCAGGCTGTCCGCTACCCAACTACCCCCGACATCTTCCTCCTCCAGAATGAAGAGGAGGAAGGGGGGGGGGGGGGGGGCTACTTTAGCTGCTCATATATCAGGATTTGTAGCGGCTAGAGATATGGGCCTAATTTTGTTTGGCATTCCAAGCTTTCAAACAGGAACAGAATCACAGCATTATCTTCACTACATTGAAGGATATCGCTGTCAGAAATTGGGTTAGCAGTGAAAGTAGCTAAAAGTAAAAGTCTCCCGACTCAATGTCTAACCGCTATATGTCCCGAGTTAATTGCCTATATTTCTAGGCGTTACCAATCCTGACATAAGAGCAGCTAAAATAGCCCTCCTCCCCTCACCCTACTGCACAAGCTATGCTTGGGATGAACTGATAAGTGCTTTTCTCAAAGCCCGAACAGAGCACGGACGAAACTGTTAGGTGGTTAAAGGGGTTGTAATGTCTATTTTAAGAGATGACCTATCCTCAGGTTACGCCATTACTAGCTGCCGATCAGCTGTTTTGTGTAGTTGCGTCACTGGAAGTCTGTGCCAGAAGTACACAGCACTGTCAACATTGTAGTTGACAGGGCTGCAGTTATGAGCTGATCGGTGGTGGGTGTCAGACACTCACTGATCAGCTAGTGATGGCTTAGCCTGAAGATAGGCCATCACTTACAAAAGACTGGACAATCCCTTTAAGCATAAGTAAAGGCTAAACAAGTACAGTTTTCTGATCTCCAGGAAACAGCTGATCCATTGTTTTGCCAAATAAAACAGTTTGGACTGTTATCTGTCATTGTGGTGAGTTCAGTTATCTGTGCAGATTGTAAAATCTGCAAGTCTCTATATGGTCTTTTCACACTGAGTCTTTGCTTGCAAATATACCCTTATAGTTTGTGCATGTGTACACAAATGTAGAATAACATGTTACAGTTTCTGCATTACAATAACACAACAATCAGCATTAGGCCACCTGCACACGACAGTATTTTTTAACGTCCCGCAAAAAAATGGTTCCGTTGTACCGTGATCCGTGCCAGTTTTTTCTTCCGTGGGTCTTCCGTGATTTTTGGAGGATCCACGGACATGAAAAATGAAAAAAAAAAATAAAATCTAAGTCAAGTTTGCCATTGAAATGATAGGAAAAAACGGACACGGATTACAGACGCGGATGACAATCTTGTGTGCATCCGTGATTTTTCACGGTCCCATTGACTTGAACGGGTCCGTGAAAAAAATAGGACAGGTCCTATTTTTTTCACGGCCAGGAAACACAGATCACGGATGCGGCTGCCAAACGGTGCATTTTCCAATTTTTCCACGGACCCATTGAAAGTCAATGGTACCGCAGAAAAACACGTTAAACGGGACAACGGCCACGGGTGCACACATCGGTCGTGTGCAGGAGGCCTTACACCTATACCCTACCTCTTAATTTTGCTATCCGTGTAGAATATCCAGGCTTTCCCAGCACATTATGTGCCATTCTAATGCTGATTTTAATAGCGATGGAACTTTGATTTGGTAAGAAATCAGCTTGGATGACCATCAGGAAAAGAGAAAGAGGGGTTGGAGAAAATCCAGCAGACAAGCTCTCTGACATATTTTGACTGTGAATAGCATTGGCAGCTGCCTATGTATTTTGATACATAGAAGCTGCAGAAGTCAAACAAAGCAACATTTGTTTTATAAAACCTTGTCACAAAAATGCATGCATTTCAGTAAAAAAAATGCCTCTAAAAAGGTATTTATAACCTTTAACAGTGCTATTTTTTTTTAGTTTGCACTGATGACAGAAAGCAAGTAAGGCTATATGCACATGACGGACATTTTTAACGGATGTTTATTTCACCGATGCCTTTCTGAGAGACGGACGTTAAAAATGGAACCATTCAATTGTATGGGGGCAGCCTGTCAGTGAAAAACGGACAAGATAGAAAATGTTCGATTTTTTTACGTCCGTTTTTCACTGAAAAACGGCCGTGTGAATAACCCCATAGACTACCATTGGTCTTAAAACAGACATGTGATGTCCGTTAAAAAAAAAATGCACATCACATGTCCGTTTTTCCCTGTGGTGTGGATGCAGTCTTAAACACCGCTAAATCTAATATGTATTCACATGTGCAGGAGACCTCTCATTTTAGAACATTGTCTTTGTTCATACGGCTTATACTAGGGGCCTCATTACTATAAGGGAAGCCAAGGGCACACTAATTTCTATCTAAGCCCTGACTTAACATGAATATACACACTAAATGTCAACAATTGTATTCATATCTGCAATAAAAGTTTTCATTTATACCACACTGCATGCATAGAAGCTACCATGTTCAGTTATTTCCAGTAGTGTTTCCATCCATACTTTATATAATCACTTACGGAGGTAGACTCTTTCTTAGGTCTTCTATGTTCTGATGTTGATAGGGACTTTTGGGTTAGTTTTTGCATTGTTTTATCTGAGTTGTGGGAGGAACAAAAAAATAAAAAATAAAAATAAAGACACATATTAAAACAATTACAGTGACTGCTCTTTAAACCCCAGGCCACAAGCCAACTGGAGAAGTTCACTTAGTGTAGACAGCAGCCAAGTGATTGCTATTGATTGTGGCATCTAGGGGGTTAAATGGGGGGTTATCCCACAATTAAAACTTATCTAATTGTTGGGTGTCCAATCACTGATCAAAAGAACGGGGGTCCAGTGTCCCTGCTTGAACGAAGCAGCAGATTAACCACACGCATGTTGTACTCACAAGAGTGTTGTTACTCAGCTATCTGCCACAGTGAGGGGTTGGATCCCCAGTGATCAGATACTTATTCCCTATCCATAGGATAGGTAACAGGTTTATTTTGTGGGAAAACCCCTTCAAACGTCTAGGATAAGATTCCTCGGAGTCACCCTTGGGTTCCCGCTGTTGATCGCATTGGAACAGAAGATGTACATCATATAGGCAAGGCATTTACATTAAACTGTTTTAGGCCTCTTGCACGCGAACGTGTGCGCCCCATGGTCGTGCTGCGGCCTGCAAAATGCGGGCCGCAATGCACGAGCACAGTCCGTGGGGCAGCTGCAGCGGATCCCATCACTTTAATGGGTCCGCGATCCGACCGTTCCGTAAAAAGATAAGACATGTTCTATCTTTTTGCGGAACGGAAGTATGGGACGAAACCCCCCACGGAAACACTCCATGGTGCTTCCGTAGGGTTCCGTTCTGCACCATTCCGCATCTCCGGATTTGCGGACCAATTGAAGAGAATGGGTCCGCATCCGTGATGCAGAATTCCCACGGAACGGCACCCGTGTATTGCGGGTCCGCAATACGGGAACGGGGCGCACATGTTCGTGTGCAAGAGGTCTTAAGAGGATAAAAGAGCTTGAGCAGTTCATGTAAAATATATGTTACAAAAATAAATAATTGTAGTAAACAACATACAGCACATTGTACTGACCATTTATAAGAGAGACGTCAAGTTCTGGACGTGCAATCTTGTGGCCATCCAATAAAGTAGACTGTAGGTCCTCTTTAAAGGAAGAACTTCCATCTGCTACATTAGGTGTTGCTACAAAGTAAGACATAGAATAACATGGAATAACGTAATAAATACTAAAGCATTACATTTTCAGTCAGGAACAAAAAGTGCACAGTAGGGCAGATTTAGTATTGAAAATGCGTCACCTTTTTTTTAATGCATTTTGCATGAATGCTTTGCATCATTTACTAAGTGTTGCACACTGTTTTCTCAGCATTTTATGCTTTGTCCAACAAGGGGGATTTATTTATTTTTCCTTGCACCAGAGCACCGTGCTCGTAACATCAAGAATTGAAAAAGGATTATCAATATTCCGAAATGTGTGGTCGCCAAGGTTACCATTCTGGTCGTGTTTGCACCAGGAGGTGTCCAAGTGGTGCAGGCCCTCCCTATTGTCTGCATCCTTTTATCCGTTCTGTTTACTCTCACCGGAGGGTTGGCTACCCCATGGCCTGAGGATTTGAAGACACCGGCAGCACCCACTCATTGTGTCTACATGCATTCACTAGTGTTGTGCCTATGCCTGCCCAAAACATAAAAGGTGAGCCGCATAATCTAACACCTCTCTTCAAGCATTAGACCTACTACCCTATGAGCGCCTCTCCTCTTTTGTGTTCGCCACAGCTCCATGGCTCCCACAGTATACTGAGTGGACTTCCAGCATTCAGACATTAAACACTGGATCTTCTGGGCATCCTGTTTGGTCGATATAACTTTGTTACCATTCGAATGCTTCATGGATATTTACTTAGTGCTATATCATTATTTATATTACCTGAGGGGACATGGTTAGATTTCTATCACAATGCTTTATGTCAGGGGTGCACAACCTTTTTTGGTCTGAGGGACGCATTGTCACATTGCTCTATTTCAAGAGGCCACAAATAAATAAATAAATGTTCATTGGCGCCTATTTGCATCATTAAAGTGACTGAGGAGGAATGATCGCTATTAGTCATTCCTCCTTCATTAAGTTATATTAATTATCAGTAGCACATCCCTGATTACACAGAGGTGTGCGGCATGATTATACCAGCCAAGTATGAACACTTGTTCCCAGAAACAGACCTGAATATCTAGCAGGGATTTCCCAGTAAAAATGATTTTTTTACAAGTTCTTGCAGCATGGCTTCTGAAACCAAAGAGTTATACTTACAGACGTGGACAAAATTGTTGGTACCCTTTGGTCAATGAAAGAAAAAGTCACAATGGTCACAGAAATAACTTTAATCTGACAAAAGTAATAATAAATTAAAATTCTATAAATGTTAACCAATGAAAGTCAGACATTGTTTTTCAACCATGCTTCAACAGAATTATGTAAAAAAATAAACTCATGAAACAGGCATGGACAAAAATGATGGTACCCCTAGAAAACACAGAACATAATGTGACCAAAGGGACATGTTAATTCAAGGTGTGTCCACTAATTAGCATCACAGGTGTCTACAACCTTGTAATCAGCCATTGGGCCTATATATATGGCTCCAGGTAATCACTGTGTTGTTTGGTGATATGGTGTGTACCACACTCGACATGGACCAGAGGAAGCAAAGGAAAGAGCTGTCTCAAGAGATCAGAAAGAAAATTATAGACAAGCATGTTAAAGGTAAAGGCTATAAGACCATCTCCAAGCAACTAGATGTTCCTGTGAGTACAGTTGCACATATTATTCATAAGTTTAAGATCCATGGGACTGTAGCCAACCTCCCTGGACGTGGCCGCAGGAGGAAAATTGATGACAAATCTAAGAGACGGATAATCCGAATGGTAACAAAAGAGCCTAGAAAGACTTCTAAAGAGATTCAAGGTGAACTTCATGCTCAAGGAACATCAGTGTCAGATCGCACCATCCGTCGTTGTTTGAGCCAAAGTGGACTACATGGGAGACGACCAAGGAGGACACCATTGTTGAAAACGAATCATAAAAAAGCAAGACTGGAATATGCCAAACTACATGTTGACAAGCCACAAAGCTTCTGGGAGAATGTCCTGTGGACAGATGAGACAAAAATCGAAGTTTTTGCCAAGGCACATCAGCTGTATGTTCACAGACGAAAAAATGAAGCATATCAAGAAAAGAACACTGTCCCTACTGTGAAACATGGAGGAGGCTCTGTTATGTTCTGGGGCTGCTTTGCTGCGTCTGGCACAGGGTGTCTTGAATCTGTGCAGGGTACAATGAAATCTCAAGACTATCAAGGAATTCTAGAGAGAAATGTACTAGCCAGTGTCAGAAAGCTTGGTCTCAGTCGCAGGTCATGGGTCTTGCAACAGGACAATGACCCAAAACACACCGCTAAAAACACCCAAGAATGGCTAAGAGGAAAAAATTGGACTATTCTAAAGTGGCCTTCTATGAGCCCTGACCTCAATCCTATTGAGCATCTTTGGAAGGAGCTGAAACATGCAGTCTGGAAAAGGCACCCTTCAAACCGGACACAACTGGAGCAGTTTGCTCATGAGGAGTGGGCCAAAATACCTGCTGAGAGGTGCAGATGTCTCATTGACAGTTACAGGAAGCGTTTGATTGCAGTGATTGCCTCAAAAGGTTGCGCAACAAAATATTAAGTTAGGGGTACCATCATTTTTGTCCATGCCTGTTTCATGAGTTTATTTTTTTACATAATTCTGTTGAAGCATGGTTGAAAAACAATGTCTGACTTTCATTGGTTAACATTTATAGAATTTTAATTTATTATTACTTTTGTCAGATTAAAGTTATTTCTGTGACCATTGTGACTTTTTCTTTCATTGACCAAAGGGTACCAACAATTTTGTCCACGTCTGTACCTGCGCCCAGCGCTGTTTTTACTTGGCTGTTCATGGTTATGGTCAGATGCTCCTCTCCAGCCAATCACTGGCTTCAGCGTTGATGTGGCCACAAGAGTGTCATTGACTGGAGAGGTGTATGTGACCATGGCCATGCACAGACAGGTGTAAAAGTGCAGGAACCGGAAGATGGAGGCAGAGGGGGTCGGGGCGGCATGAAGCAGGTAAGTATGAATCTTCTGTTTCAGGGGCCATTCTGCAGGCACGTGTTAAAAAACATTTTTACAGGAAAAGTGGCAACATTAAAGGGGTTCTACAGTTTGTTTTAACTGATGATCTATCCTCTGGATAGATCATCAGCATCTGATCTGCGGGGGTCCGACACCCGGGACCCCCGCCGATCAGCTGTTTGAGAAGGCATTAGCGATCCAGCAGCGCCGCGGCCTTCTCACTGTTTACCACAGGCCCAGTGACGTCACGACTAGTATCACTGGCCTAGGTGCGGCTAAGCTCTGTTCACTTGAATGGAGCTTAGCAGCGGCGCTTCTGCCTTCTCAAACAGCTGATTGGCAGGGGTCCCGGGTGTCAGACCCCCGCCGATCAGAAGCTGATTATATATCCAGAGGATATAGATCATTAAACAAAGTGCAGAACCCCTTTAATTTCCTGTCTCCTATTCATAAATCAGCCCTTTCCTTCACTGCAGAGGACGGCGCTCCCTGGTTATTACCACCTCCTGCCAGTTACAGGCGCCATGTAATAGCCAGTAAGTATTTTTCTTTACTAGTGGGGAAAGCGCTTATTGGTTAACACTTTAATAACCAGGCCTGAACAGACCCTTTTTTTGTGATTTAGCGCATGTGGTAGTTTGAACGGTTGTAACATTTTTATGTGTTGGGACTACCAAAATAATGTTTGCAACAATTTTTCACTTAATTTATTTTTTTGATTTATTTGGGGGAAACTGTACAAAACATTTTTAAAATTTTTTTTTTTTTCAAACTATAGCTCCTTATTCTTTAAATATGCAAACTGACACCAAAACAAATTATTATAAATAGTTCCCTATTTTGTGTCAGTCGTTTTGTTATAAAATATGTATAGTTTCATGTGAATGGGGCAATAATGGCAACGGTTTTGGTTGTTGTGTTTTTTTCTTTTATATATTTTATTATTCTTTATCTTTTTCAACTTAATTTTAAATATATATTTCTACTACAAATAATATCCCCCAAGAAAGGCATGGCCAACCTGCAGCTCTCCAGCTGTTGTAAAACTACAACTCCCACCATGCCCTGCTGTAGGCTGATAGCTCTAGACTGTCCGGGAATGATGGGAGTTGTAGTTTTGCAACAGCTGGAGAGCCTCAGGTTGGCCAGCCCTGCCCCAAGAGGTCATAAAAAGACCTTTGGGGGACACCGACACTTTTTGTTAATTTTTCACTTATCTTTTAATTTTTTACTTTTATTTGTATTTTATTGTACTTTTTTTTTTTTTTATAATTGGTTTATTACTTATTATGTGGCAAAAATATATTTCAATATTAGGTGCCCCAAGAGGTCACAGAAAGACTGTTGGGGGACAATGGACACTCTTGTATTTTGCCATTATAATTTTTTCTCTTATTTGTATTTAGTTATTTATTTTTTTTTTTTCTATAATTTTATTTTTTTATATATTTTTTTCCACATAACATATCCCCCAAGGGATCATAAGACTGTTAGGGGACAGTGAATACTTGTATTTAGCAATTTTTCCTTTTTATGATTTTATATTTATTTGCCACATCATATTTTATTTCTTTTTTTCTTTGATTTGTGTTTGTATTTTCAAAAAATTTATTTTTTTCATAATTTAACTTAATTTTTTCCACATAATTTGTCCCCAAGAGGTCATTGAAAGACCTTTGGGGACACAGACTATTTTTTTTTTTTGCACTATTTCTACTGTAACTGGGGCATCAAAAGGAGCCCCAGTTACAGGGGAAACCAGCCTTCTGTGGGAGCTCTGTACAAGGCAGAGCTGATCATGGTCTCCTGACCCTGCAGCTCTGCACTCCTCTGCCCCCAAACCGGGTTCACCCAGCTTAGTGTGCCGCTCACCTATTTGAGAAGGCAGAAGTGCTGATAAACATCTGCCTTCTCCTTGGCTCCCTCGCGCTCACTGACAGCCGGGGACCCGTCCTGCTCCTGCTACAGTGCGGGAGTAGGAGCTGTAATGCTTTGTGGTCCAGCACTGTGGGCAGAAACACAGCCGATCATGCGGCCCATGGGCTGTGCACCCCTGCTTTATGTTCTTGTCCAATGTTAGACATTGCTGCCTTTTAATATACAGGGTGGACCAACCTTACTAGGCCTCAGTGTCATTGGTTTGCATCTGTTTTTATCTGTTCTTGTATTGTGTGTTTTATTGATATTGACTATTTAATGCAGATGTGATTTCATACAGTCATAACTTTGTGCATGGGGTTGGTATTTTTGCTCAGTGATATATGTTTATTTACACCACAGGCCTATTTATGTACGCCAAATTACATGGATCAATGCTGATTCAGCAAACACACGGAACGGACAGCACATGCACTGCAGAGTGTGTCCTTTACCTAACTACAGGTGCTGCTGAATTGGATATAAATCTGCCAGGGCACTGCCCCTCAGTGTTAAGGTGCATTCCCCCAACTATTGTTTGCAGATCCTACCAGGACCCATTCATTTTTACGGGGCCCCAAAAAACGCATACAGCACACAATGTCATTTCAGGTTTAGACAACTTCACATACCTGAAGGAGCTTTTAACCGTGGTGGTAACACAGATCTACGAGTGGGAGTATTGCTTCCACTTTTTTCTTGGCTTTTTCCAGCTTGTAACGGTGTTGTGTTTGCAACATTATTCTAAATATAGAAATAAGAAAACGCTAAAAATATGAAATCCCGTTTTGCAAAGACATACAGCGGGTGATGCAAAATGTTGATATCCAAACAATATTGGAAAATATACCATTCCAATATAGAAATCCATGTAGAAATCATCAGTGCACACCATTGAACAGTAAAAGAAATTTACCAATAATGTTGCTATTCTGATGTAACTGTAATAAAAAAATATGGGATTACACTTACCGGTAATCGTTTTTCCTTGAGCCTATGACAGCACCCATGGATAGCATCCGCCCCCTTCCTCAGGACAGGAAACAGGAAGCACAGCCTCTTCAAAAGGGAGGTACAACCCCCATCATGCCAGTCCTATTCCAAGAACTAAGGAGACAAAAACTACACCACAAATCTACAACAGAACAAACGCTTATATCCGTGTGTATATAGAAGTACATACAAACACACACGTAAATATCTCTTTCTATATATAAATATAAAAATATTATATATATATATATATATATATATTTTTTTTTTTTTTTTTTTTTTTTTTTTCCTTTTGTCTCTTTTTATCTTATTTATTTAATAATTATTTTTTTTTGGAAGGGAATTAGGCGGGTGCTGTCACAGGCTCAAGGAAAAACAATTACCGGTAAGTGTAATCACATGTTTCCCCCCTCGCCTATGACAGCACCCATGGATATCTAGGCGAGATTATCTAGGGTGGGACAATTGCTTGGAGGACTTTACGCCCAAACTCTAAACCTTCCTGTGAAGGAAGCTGCAGCCTATAGTGCTTAAAGAAGGTATGAGCAGAACTCCATGTAGCCGCTCTGCAAATCTGGTCAATAGAAGCGGAAGCTCTTTCTGCCCAGGATGTAGACACTGCTCTCGTTGAGTGTGCTCCAAACCCGGCAGGAGGAGGAACCCCTTTAGAGGAATATGCCAGATAAATGGCCTGTTTTATATACCTGGCAATGGACTGAGAGGAAGCAGGGGAGCCCTTCTTCTGTCCCTGAAAGGAAACCACAAGCTTAGAGGACGACCTCCAGTCCTGAGTGGCAGAAAGGTATTGAATTAGACACCTTCTAACATCGAGGCAATGAAATTCCCTCTCCTTCTGATTCTTGGGTGAGGAACAGAAGGAAGGTAAAACTATATCCTGAGACCGTTGAAAGGATGATGAAACCTTTGGAAGGAAGGCAGGGTCAGGAGATAAAATAACCCTATCTTCTAAAATATTAAGATACGGTTTCTCGATAGAGAAGGCCGAAATCTCACTCACTCTTCTAGCTGAAGTAATGGCTAGCAAGAAAACTAATTTATAGGTTAAGATCTTAATTGGGATGTCCTCAATGGGCTCAAAGGGATCTCCGGTTAAGGCAGACAGGACTAGATTTAAATCCCAGGGGGGAACTCTGGACTTCTGGACGGGAGCAAGTCTTGAGATTGCAACTACAAATCTTTTAATCCAGGGGTGGTCTGCTAACTTATACTCAGAGAGAGCACTTAAGGCAGAGATATGGACCTTTAAAGTACTAGGCCTCAGTTTCTTATTCCAGCCTTCCTGGAGGAAGCTCAGGACTAGAGGCAACTCCGGGGGTTCCAAGACATTAACTGGCTTATTTGCAAATCGAAGGAAGGCCCTCCAAACCCTCAAATAGATCTTAGAGGTAACAGCTTTCCTGCTGGACAAAAGTGTGTCTATCACTTCCCCGGAAAGACCCTTCATCTCTAGGATCTGCCTCTCAACAGCCAGGCTGTCAAGTGCAGACTCTCCAACTGTGGATGAAGTAACGGCCCCTGTACTAGTAGCCCCGGGAAGACGGGAAGTACCCAGGGATCTGCTACTGACACATCCTCCTTAGCCAGGAAAACCAGACCCTCCTGGGCCAAAAGGGGGCTATAGTAATTACTAGGGCCTTCTCCCGAATCTTCTTCAGGACTCTCGGGAGTAGCTTTATAGGAGGGAAGGCGTACAGGAGGCCTACTCTCCATGATTGGGCCAATGCGTCCACTGCAGTGGGCCGCTCTAGTGGGGATAGAGAGAAGAACCTTTCCACTTTTCTGTTTTCCCTTGTGGCAAAGAGATCCACCACCGGGAGACCCCAAAGAGCCACAATGTCGCTGAAAACCTGTTGATTTAGGGACCATTCCCCCTGCCGAACACAATGCCTGCTCAGAAAATCTGCCGTCACATTCTCCCTTCCCTTTAAGTGTACTGCCCTGATCGATGGAAGGAAACCCTCTGCTATTTCGAAAATATCCCTGGTGAGAGACATTAGATCTGGAGATCTGGTCCCCCCTTGACGATTGATATGAGCTACTGCCGTCATGTTGTCTGAGTAGATCAGAACATTTCTGCCTTTTAAAAGGTGGAGGCTCTTTTTCAAGGCCATGAGGATCGCTAGAAGTTCCTTGAAGTTGTGAGACTTGGAACTATCTCCTGATTCCACTGTCCCTGCAGAAGTAGAGAATCTGTATGAGCTCCCCAACCCCAAGGACTTGCGTCTGTAGTCAGAGAGAGGGGATCCTGCCTTGACCAAGGGACACCTTTTTGAAGGTTGGAAGGCACCGTCCACCATTCTAGATCTTTTATCGTTTGAGTTGAAAGGGAGAAGAGAGAATCCAAGGATAGGGGATCTTTGTCCCAAACTCCCAGGATCTGCAGCTGAAGTGACCGCGAGTGGAAGTGGGCCCATTCTACCCCCGGGATTGCGGCCGTCATTAGGCCCAGAACTGACATAGCCTCTCTTAGAGAGATGGAACGGCGAGTCACAATGTCCTGAACCCTGGAGACTAGCAGAGAGACTTTCTGTGTTGGAAGAAAACACATTTGCTTCTGGGAGTCCAGGAGCAGCCCCAGAAAGGTGCATATCTGGCTTGGCACAAGATTGGATTTCTGGATATTTAACTCCCAACCCAACTTTACCAGCACCTCCCTGACCCAGGAAATCCCTTCGATTAATTGATCCGGTTCCCAAGAGAGAAGGAGGAAATCGTCTAGATAGGGAATGACAATCAGATCCTTCTCCCTCAGATGAGCCATCATCTCTGCTACAATCTTCGTGAAAAGCCTGGGTGCCTGAGACAACCCAAACGGCAGGGCCCGAAACTGTACGTGTAGGAGTCTGTCCGGGAACTGAACTGCTACCCTCAGGTACTTCTGGTGACTGGGATGGATTGGGACGTGGTAATAAGCGTCCCTGAAGTCCAGGGTCGCCATGTAGCAGCCCAGGAATAAATTCGGGATTATGAAACTGATAGTCTCCATACGAAATCTCTCGTACACCAGGTATTTGTTGAGCAGCTTCAGATTTATTATGGTACGGAAGGTGCCATTCGGCTTCTTTACAAGAAAAAGTGTCGAATAATAGCCCCTCTCCCTCTCTTGAGCTGGAACCTCCTGCAGGACCCTTTTCTTTAGTAAATCTGAAATTTCCAGACGCAATGCTTCTAGCTTCTCTGGGCTGGAGCGATAGTCCGTCAAAACGAACCTTTCTGGAGGAGTTCTCAGGAAGTTCAGGCAATAGCCCTGTGAAATGATTGAAAGGATCCAGTGGCTGTTCGAGATCTTCCGCCATTGCTCTGCGAAGAGGGAGAGACGACCTCCAACCGGGGACCTGGCGTCATTGCGGAGGCTTTTTAGAGGCCTCTCCACCTGAAAAAAGAAAACCTTTGCTCCTTCTGGCCGCATTACCAGACTGCCTGGGAGTTTCTCTTCTCTTGAAGTTAAACCTGGCAGACTGAGAACGAAAGGGCTTCTTAGGAGGCTGCTGATGAATAGAAGGGAAACCCTTTTTTCTGTCAGAAGCCTTTTCCAGCAGATCGTCCAACGTGGGCCCGAAAAGAAATTCCCCCTGACAGGGAATAGCACACAATTTCGCCTTTGACCCTGCGTCTCCTTTCCAATCCTTTAACCAAATCGCCCTACGGGCGGAATTCAAAAGAGCTGCGGCTCTCGCTGACAGCTTCAGGGAGTCCACTGAGGCATCTGCTAAGAAGTCAATGGCACTATACAGAGTTGGGAATGACGAGAGAAGTTGTTCCACGGGCGCTCCCTTCTTCATCTGTTCCTCCATCTCTTTCATCCAGACCTTTAAAGACCTGGCAACAGAAGTGGCGGCTATAGCGGGCCTGAAAGAGCCAGCCGTCGCCTCCCAGTTCTTCTTTAAATAGACCTTGGCTCTTCTGTCCATTGCATCTTTTAGAGTTCCCGAGTCTTCAAACGGGAGGGCTGCTCTCTTAGAAATCTTCGCTACCGGAGCATCCAGTTTTGGGGCTCTATCCCAATCAGCTGAGGCTTTGTCCTCAAAGGGATACTTCCTTTTTAAGGCAGAAGGCACGAAAAATTTTCTATCCGGCCTGCTCCATTCATTCTTAATAACCGAAGTTATGTTTTCATGCACATCAAAACATTTTAGTCTTCTGGGACCTAGGCCCTCGAACATGGAATCCCTCATGGACTGGGGTTCTGCTTGGTCATCAAGCCCCATAGTTGCCCTGACGATCCCAACTAGGGAATTAATGTTCTCTGGGAGGAACAAGGGTCTCCCTGCCAGCTGCTCGTCCTGGGAATGATCCGAGGACGGAAGTTCCCCCTCCTCCTCTAATCCCGATAACAACTCCTGATCACTGGAAGCGGGAACAGAGACAGCAGCGGAAGTGCTAGGGCAATCTTCAAGCAGATTACTCAAGGATTCTTTTACTGATTCTTTAACCTCATCCTTAATAATCTTTTTAGGCTTGATAAGAGAGAAGGGGCCTCATCCTCCAATAATTTGCCCACGCAGGCCTGGCATGCAGGTTTGCCCCAACCGGACGGTAGCTTACTCTTGCAAATAGCGCAGCCCCGCTCCTTGGACCTTGACCCCCTTCTCTCTTTGGAAGTCTCAATACACGAAACAAAGACAACTATCAGGTTCTGAGATAAATGGAAAGGCAGGGCATTCGCCCCTATTACCCCCACCGGCACCGAGGATTCGTTGGTGGTTTCAGTGGGTTCCGCGCGCTGTGTGGGCTCCATTTTCTGCCACTGGCTTTCATCAATGGAGATCACTGCAGGCCAAAACACCAGCCTGCAGTGAGAGCTGGCTGGATTTGAACTTGCCGGGCGCGCACCGGCATCCTCCCCATCCGGTCCAAGGCCACGCCTCCTCCCACTGCTGAAAGCCGGAGGCCAGGATCCGGCGCCGACTAATGACGTCAGCGCCGGCCTGACCAACCCGGAAGTGACTGCGCCGCGCGAACGCCAGCGGCAGCCGTAGAGGTTCGCCAAGCCGGGGATACAGAAAGCAGCCCCGACGGGGGAGTGACCGGACGAGAGGGGAGTCCAAGTGTCCAGACTTCAGCAGCGGCTTCCGAAGAAGACTTACGCCGCTCGGGTAGGCCCTCCTCCCACGGGTATCAACCAAGGGGCTCCCGCAGCTCCGCTCTAAATGCTGTGCATCCACCCTGTCCCTTAGGACAGGAAACAGAACTGGCATGATGGGGGTTGTACCTCCCTTTTGAAGAGGCTGTGCTTCCTGTTTCCTGTCCTGAGGAAGGGGGCGGATGCTATCCATGGGTGCTGTCATAGGCGAGGGGGGAAAAAATGGTATGAGACACAAAAATCTAATTTATAAATACTCCCAACCCATCACACTAAGCTCTACAACCAAGGGTAACCCCCCTTACTCTCCAACAATCCAGCAGTAACTGAGAGCCATGGAATTTATTACAGATGTAGTAGAGTTAAAGAGGACCTTTCATGGGTCCAGACATTATGAAATAAGTAGCAGGATATGTAGGGCATAGAGCAGAGATGTAATATTGCTTACTAGTTTGTGGGCAGCGCTCCGTTCTCCCGGCTGGTATGCTAATGAATAGCATCGGTACAGGGAGGAGGAGACTGCCCTGTTTCTCAATGGGCGTCTCCTCCTCCGTGGCTGTAGCACGGTCCAATCACAGCAGAGAGCGTCACAGCCAGGAAGAAGGTGAGGTTTTTTTCTCCCTGGCTGTGATGCTCTCCTCTCTGATTGGACCGTGCTACAGCCACGGAGGAGGAGACGCCCATTGAGAAACAGGGCAGTCTCCTCCTCCATGTATCGCTTCTATTCATTAGCATACCAGCCGGGAGAACGGAGCGGCGCCCAGACAAAATAGTAAGCGCTCTTAGATCCCTGCTCTATGCCCTACATAACCTGCTACTTATTTCATAATGTCTGGACCCATGAAAGGTCCTCTTTGACACACATGCTTTATGAGACGTGTTATCTAAACTAAATGCATTGAGAAAAAACACTTTCAATTACTTTTTAATGGCTTTTGTTTCAAGATAACGGGATGAGTTAAGAAATTTGTGTGTTAACCCTGCTACATCTGTAGCTCAGTCCCCACCATGTGATGTAATAAACAGTAGGGAGTATTAACGCGGATGAACACCCCCTTATTTGTTGCACCTATTGTCTCTGAGATGACAAACTCCTCAGAAAGCAATTTGAAGAATTTACAGTAGGCAAAAACCAGAAAACTCAATAAGGCTACTTTCACGTTGTTTGAATCCGGCGTTCAATTCCGACACCGGAACTGCCCGCCGGATCCGGAAAAACGTGTGAAAACTGATTACATTTGAATCCTGATCAGGCTTTCGATCACAATGGAAAAATGCATTGGGTTTAACATGCAAAAGGCGGATCCGTTTTGACTGAACACAATGCAAGTCAATGGGAAAAAAGCCTGATCAGGCGTTCAGTCAAAGTGTTCAGGATTTTTGGCCGGAGGTAAAAATACTGCATGCTACGTTTTTCTGAAAAGCCTGATCAGTCAAAAAGACTGAACAGAAGACATCCTGAGGGACGGACTCTCCATTCAGAATGCATTAGGATAAAACTGATCAGTTCTTTTCCGGATTTGAGCCCCTAGGACGGAACTCAGCGCCGGAAAAGAAAAACGCTAGTGTGAAAGTAGCCTAAGTCTGATTGTAATGAGTATACAGTATTTTTATATTTTTCTTAAGGAAGGCAAAAAAAAACAAAAAAAAAAAACAGACTGCACTATTATATGACTGGAGGCCAGAAGACTAAGGACTTAAAGGGGTTATCCAAGTTATTTTTTTATTCTTTCTATGTTCCTAACTAAGCAAATGTAACAGCTTTCCAATTCACTCCCTTTATCTCCAGTGGCTGGTTTCTCAGATTTCACTGAGGGTCACATGTCCTGTGATGTCAGCTTCTCTCCCTGTGCTGATAATGTTCGTTTACAAGCCTGTAAAACGAAACGTCACTGTGCTGGCCACGCCCCCCTTTACTGTGAGCCGTCTACTCTTTGCTAGGATACTTAACCCCTTCAGCTGCACAGCTCTGCAGGCAGGGACAATTCTGGGCACTGGAGCTGATCTACTACAGAGAGCATTACACAAGAAGGTAGGGGGAAGATCCTGTGTGTATTAGCAGTGTCATTATACAGATGGGACTTGTAGTCCTACACATGCAACATGCTGCAGAGTCCCCCAGCACTCAAGGTAGCTCATGTATCCACTCCCTTAGCAGTGTTATTATACAGCTGAGACTTGTAGTCCTACACATACAACATGCTGCAGAGTCTCCCAGTAGGCAGATGTCACTCAGGGCAGCTCTTGTATTCACTCCCTTAGCAGTGTTATTATACAGCTGGAACTTGTAGTCCTACACATACAACATGCTGCAGAGTCTCCCAGCAGGCAGACATGTCACTCAGGGCAGCTCATGTAGCCACTCCCTTAGCAGTGTCATTATACAGCTGGGACTTGTAGTCCTACACATACAACATGCTGCAGAGTCTCCCAGCAGGCAGACATGTCACTCAGGGCAGCTCATGTAGCCACTCCCTTAGCAGTGTCATTATACAGCTGGGACTTGTAGTCCTACACATACAGAATGCTGCAGAGTATCCCAGCAGGCAGACATGTCACTCAGGGCAGCTCTTGTATTCACTCCCTTAGCAGAGCAGGGGGAGGGGCAGAGATTGTTTTTATTGCATGTAAACAAAGAGCCAGAAAAGAACCAGGGAAATGAGGAAAAATATATATTTTTTTTGCATAAAACTTGCTTAGCTCAGTTATATATCAGATTTTAAGTGCTATATTATTTTTTTTCATAACTCGGACAACCCCTTTAAAAGAGGACTTTTCATGTTTTAATTCTAGATAAATACCTTTACTTGTGCGGTATCCCCTGCTGATGTTGCCAGCCTGCCTGTTTATTTTAAATATCACTCCTGCGCCCCGCTGTTTTCCCCTGTATTTTTCCCTCTCAGTATGGTAATACTGAGCATCGGTACAGGGAGGAGACGACGCCAGGGTTTCTCAATGGGCGTCTCCTTCTTCCTGGCCGTGCCGCGATCCAATCACAGCAGAAAGCGTCACAGCCAGAGAGAAGGTGAGCTGTTTTTTTTCTCCCTGGCTGTGACACTCTCCGGTGTGATTGGATCGCGGAATTTACCCTAAGAGAATTAATTAATGTCCTAGACACTTATTTCTGATACTTAAAGGGATTCTGTCAGCTAGATTTAGCCTATAGAGCTGAAGACATGCGCTGCTAGATCGCCGCTAGAACGTACGCTATATAGATTCCCCATAGCTCTGAGTGCTTTTAGTCAGTCAAAAAAACGATTATATATATAATATATATATATATATATATATATATATATATATATATATATATATATATATATATACACAAATTAGGCTAGTAAGGAGCCCAAAGGGCTGTTACCAACGTTTCAGGAGCCTGGCCACGCCCACTGTGAAGGAGCCTAGCACTAACCGCATCCTCCAAATCTCCTCCTTGCTCCCCTGACGTCACACAGTTAGAGCGCAAGTACACTGCATGTTAGTGCCGGCATAGTGTTCCTTCCCTGTGCTGGCATCAGCCTCAGGGAATGAACTGCACATGTGCGAGATTACAGCGCTCTAACTGTGTGACGTCAGGGGAGCAAGGAGGAGATTCGGAGGATGCGGGGCAGTGCTGGGCTCCTTCACAGTGGTTGTATATAAAATCATATATATAAAATTGTTTTTTTGACTCAGTAAAAGCACTCAGAGCTATGGAAAATGTATATTGTGGACATGCTAGCGACGATCTAGCAGCGCATGTCCTCAGCTCTATAGGCTAAAAGGAGGTGACAGAATTCCTTTAAGGACTCTACACTAACAGGGAGCATTCCATAGGATTGGAGCTTAACAAATGTGGTGCCAAAAATCAAAAAGGGGTCAAAAACAGAGCCCGGAAACTAGAGGCCGGTAAGTTTAACATCTGTCGTGGGTAAACTGAAGGTTTTCTAAGAGATGCTTGGAGGATCTCAATGAAAATAAGCAAATAACGCCATATCAGGGGGGATCGGTCATGTCAAACTAATTTAATCGGTTTCTATGAGGAGGAGGTAAGTTCTAGACTTGACAGCGGCGAATCAATGGACTTCTCCAAAGCATGGAGTTGGTTGCTAATGTCTGTAAAGCGCTGCGGAATATAGCAGTGCTATATAAGGGAGACTTCGCAAAGCAATAACTTCGGCTCATTGGAGCCAATACATTCTAATAATGACTCCGAACAGTATTAGAACAAAGTTTTATGCGAATCCGTTTCGGACGATTCATCTGAAGTCGATTCGCTCATCCCTACTCATAACAATCAAACTTATTGAGTTTTTTTTGCCTACTGTAAATCCTTCAAATTCCCTCATCCCTAGTTACAATGTTAGCCACTGCAAAAAACCCTTTGGAGGTGAAGTTCCATGAGAACAAAGGACTTGGCAGTTGAAATCTAACAGCTTGATCATTACTCCCCCTAACATCTGCCGTTGTGGGAAACTCGGGAGGCCCCCGTACACATTAACCCCTTAAGGACCGGGCTCATTTTCACCTTAAGGACCGGGCCATTTTTTGCAAATCTGACCAGTGTCCCTTTAAGTGCTCATAACTTTCAAACGCTTTGACTTACCCAGGCCGTTCTGAGATTGTTTTTTCGTCACATATTGTACTTCATGACACTGCTAAAATTGGGTCAAAAAAGTTATTTTTTTTGCATAAAAAAATACATTTTTTACCAAAAATTTTGAAAAATTAGCAAATTTCAAAGTTTCAGTTTCTCTACTTCTGTAATACATAGTAATACCCCCAAAAATTGTGATGACTTTACATTCCCCATATGTCTACTTCATGTTTGTAGCATTTTGGGAATGATATTTTATTTTTTGGGGATGTTACAAGGCTTAGAAGTTTAGAAGCAAATTTTGAAATTTTTGAGAAATCTTCAAAATCCCACTTTTTATGGACCAGTTCAGGTTTGAAGTCATATTGTGAGGCTTAGATAATAGAAACCTCCCAAAAATGACCCCATTCTAGAAACTACACCCCTCAAGGTATTCAAAACTGTTTTTTCAAACTTTATTAACCCTTTAGGTGTTCCACAAGAGTTAATGGCAGATGGAGAAACAATTTTGAAATTTCTATTTTTTGGAAAATTTTCCAATATAATAAATTTTTTCCAGGAGTAAAATAAGGGTTAACTGCCAAACAACACTCAAAATGGGTTGCCCTGATTCTGTAGTTTGCAAAAACACCCCATATGTGGTCGTAAACTACTGTTTGGCCGAACGGTAGCACATAGAAGGAGGGGAACACCATATGGGTTTTGGAAGGCAGATTTTGCAGGACTGGTTTTGTTTATACCATGTCCCATTTGAAGCCCCCTGTTGCACCCCTAGAATAGAAATTTCAAAAAAGTGACTCCATCTAAGAAAGTACACCCCTCAAGGTATTCAAAACTGGGTTTACAAACTTTGTTAACCCTTTAGGTGTTCCACAAGAGTTAATGGCAGATGGAGAAACAATTATGAAATTTCAATTTTTTGGAAAATTTTCCAATATAATCAATTTTTTCTAGGAGTAAAACAAGGGTTAACTGCCAAACAACACTCAAAATGGGTTGCCCTGATTCTGTAGTTTGCAAAAACACCCCATATGTGGTCGTAAACTACTGTTTGGCCGAACGGTAGCACATAGAAGGAGGGGAACACCATATGGGTTTTGGAAGGCAGATTTTGCAGGACTGGTTTTGTTTATACCATGTCCCATTTGAAGCCCCCTGTTGCACCCCTAGAATAGAAATTTCAAAAAAGTGACTCCATCTAAGAAAGTACACCCCTCAAGGTATTCAAAACTGGGTTTACAAACTTTGTTAACCCTTTAGGTGTTCCACAAGAGTTAATGGCAGATGGAGAAACAATTATGAAATTTCAATTTTTTGGAAAATTTTCCAATATAATCAATTTTTTCTAGGAGTAAAACAAGGGTTAACTGCCAAACAACACTCAAAATGGGTTGCCCTGATTCTGTAGTTTGCAAAAACACCCCATATGTGGTCGTAAACTACTGTTTGGCCGAACGGTAGCACATAGAAGGAGGGGAACACCATATGGGTTTTGGAAGGCAGATTTTGCAGGACTGGTTTTGTTTATACCATGTCCCATTTGAAGCCCCCTGTTGCACCCCTAGAATAGAAATTTCAAAAAAGTGACTCCATCTAAGAAAGTACACCCCTCAAGGTATTCAAAACTGGGTTTACAAACTTTGTTAACCCTTTAGGTGTTCCACAAGAGTTAATGGCAGATGGAGAAACAATTATGAAATTTCAATTTTTTGGAAAATTTTCCAATATAATCAATTTTTTCTAGGAGTAAAACAAGGGTTAACTGCCAAACAACACTCAAAATGGGTTGCCCTGATTCTGTAGTTTGCAGAAACACCCCATATGTGGTGGTAAACTACTATTTGGCTAAACGGCAGGACATAGAAGAAGGGGAACGCCATATGGTTTTTGGAAGGCAGATTTTGCTGGACTGGTTTATTTACACCATGTACCCTTTCAAGCCCCCTGATGCACCCCTAGAGTAGAAACTCCATAAAAGTGACCCCATCTAGGAAACTACGGGATAAGGTGGTTGTTGTTTTGGGACTATTTTTGGGGTAAATTTGATATTTGGTTGCTCTATATTACTCTTTTTTGAGGCAATGTAACAAAAAAAAAAAATCTAAAATTGTTTCTACATTCGCTATTTAGTTTTGTGGAACACCTAAAGGGTTAACATAGTTTGTAAAGTAACTTTTGAATACCTTGAGGGGTGTAGTTTCTTAGATGGGGTCACTTTTTTGGAGTTTCTAGTCTGGGCTACATCAGGGGGGGCTTCTAATGGGACATGGTGTCAAAAAAAAAACTGTCCATCAAAATCTGCCTTCCAGAAACCGTATGGCGTTCCCTTCGTTCTATGCCCTGCCGTGCGGCTATATAGCCATTTACGACCACATATGGGGTGTTTCTGCAAACGACAGAATCGGGGCAATAAATATTTAGTTTTGTTTGGCTGTTAACCCTTGCTTTATTACCGGCAAAATGGATTTAAATTGAAATTTTGCCCAAAAATAGGCGTTTTGGCACCGTTTTTATTTTATATTTTTAACACCGTTCATCCGAGGCGTTTGGTCAAAAGTTATTTTTATAGCGACGACTTTTACGCACGCGACGATGCCCAATATGTATGGCTCTCAGACTTTGGAGACACTAAGCAGGCATCCTAAAACTGCGGCCCTCCAGATGTTGTAAAACTACAATTCCCACCATGCCCTGCTGATGGCTGTAGGTTGTCTGGGCATGCTGGGAGTTATAGTTTTACAACATCTGGAGGGCCGCAGTTTGAGGATGCCTGCACTAAAACTAATATTTTTTGGGGAAAGAAAAATAGTTTTCGTGTCTCCAAAGTCTGAGAGCCATAGTGTTTTATGTTCTCTAGTGAACTGTTGGGGATTATAAAAATTTAGTACTCCATGGAAGTGTGATACTCCCTGAAGCAATCGATAACGCAGAGGCCCGGATGATCGGGGCACGTGTCGCACTGAGTGGTGGTGTCCTTCCGTATCCCCCTCCTGCGACACACTCTGCACTTTTTTTGGGTTCGTCCCTTCTTTCCAGTATGGGGGACCACACCTGGAAAGTGTTGGCCAGGGACGATCCGGGCGCCTCCAGTTCCCGAGGTACTCCGGCCTGCTCTTTCCCGGTCCGAAAAGATCAGGTCCTTGAGGACTGCCTCATAGAATTGGAGGAATGTCCCTGTGCTGCCAGCGCTTCGGGATAGTACAAAAGAGTTGTACATGGCAACCTGCACCAAGTAGACCGCAACTTTTTTGTACCATGCCCGGGTTTTGCGCATGGCGTTATATGGCGTGAGGACTTGATCCGAGAGATCAACTCCTCCCATATACCGATTGTAGTCGACGATACAATCGGGCTTGAGGACCGTTGCCGCGGTACCTCGCACAGGGACTGGGGTGGTGCCGTTACCGTGGATTGTGGACAGCATAAGGACATCCCTCTTGTCCTTATACCTGACCAGCAACAGGTTTCCACTGGTAAGTGCACGGGTCTCACCCCTGGGGATAGGTACCTGGAGGGGGTAGGCAGGGAGGCCGCGCTGATTTTTCCGCACGGTCCCACAAGCGAACGTAGATCTGGCGGCAAGGGACCTGAACAAGGGAATGCTGGTATAAAAGTTATCCACGTACAAGTGGTAACCATTATCCAGCAGTGGGTACATAAGGTCCCACACGAGTTTCCCGCTAACACCCAGAGTGGGGGGACATTCTGGGGGTTGAATACGGGAATCTCGCCCCTCGTACACACGAAATTTGTAAGTGTACCCTGAGGTACTCTCACAAATTTTGTATAGCTTCACGCCATACCTCGCTCGCTTTGTGGGAATATATTGGCGGAAACTGAGTCTCCCCTTGAACGCAATGAGCGACTCATCAACCGCGACCTCCCTTCCAGGTACGTAGGCCTGCTGAAATGTGGCCCCAAAGTGATCGATGACAGGCCGTATCTTATACAGCCGGTCATAGGCAGGATCACCTCGGGGTGGACATGCTGCATTATCGGAATAATGCAGACATTTCCGGATGGCCTCAAACCGGGAGCGTGTCATGACCATACTGTACAGTGGGGTCTGGTACAGGACGTCCCCACTCCAGTATTGCCTGACACTGGGTTTTTGGACTAGACCCATATGCAGCACGAGGCCCCAAAATGTCCTCATTTCGGCTGCACTGACCGGCGTCCAGCCACCGGGTCTAGCCAAAACTGAGCCTGGGTTTTGAGCGACGAACTGTTGGGCGTACAGATTCGTCTGCTCCACCATCAAATTCACCAGTGGGTTACTGAAAAAAAAACTAAAAATAGTCAATTTCAGTAAACCCCACTGTGGGAATCTGGATTCCAGGATTGCCAGCGAAATCCGGAATCTCAGGCTCAAAGTCCACTGGGGGACACCAGCTAAGTTCATCGGCAGGGGTCTCCGGTGAACTTATTTGGTGGGCCGGGAAACCAGTACGAACCCCAGGGCGGCTCGTACTAGGGTGGGCCACAGGATCCCTAGCATGTGCGGCCCCTGGCTCCGCCTGGCGGCGTCTCCGCCGCCTTGGTGGCTCATCGTCATCCGATGATGATGAGGAGGATGCTGATGATAAGAGGAATGTGGGGTCATCCTCATCCTCACTGGGGCTCTCGGAGTCGGAGGCAATCTGGGCATATGCCTCCTCGGCCGAGAACACCCGGCGGGCCATGGGTGTGTGTGCGTGTAGGTGTGCGTGTGTGTAAAACTTTATTATATGTGCGTGTGTGTGGGGGCAACGGGTGTTCGCGTACTAAAAAAAGGAAAAAAGGGCAAGTGTTAGGAAAAAAAAAAAGTTGCTGATTAGCGGTACAACGCTGATCAGCGGTGGGGCAGGCGATGCGCTAACAGTGGACGGACGCTAAAAAGTGCCGACCAGTCAGCGAACGCAGAAAAAAAAGTGGTGGTGAGGGGGCTAGTGGTGGTGGTGGGGGGATGGGGGGGGTTGGGGGGAGTGGTGGGGGGGTGGGTGGGGGGGCTGGTGGTGGTGGGGGGCTGGTAGGGGGGGGCAAGTGGCAGGGGGGGGTCTGGGGTCTGATGGATCAAAAAAAGATTTGTGTAAAAGTTAAAAGTTTTTTTTTTTTTTTTTTCCTAACTAACTTTTCCCTTCTTTCCCTGCCTAACGATGCCTCTCCCTCACTGACCCTAACCTACCTGGGTGGCGATGGGTGCAGGAGGGTGATGGATGGCGATTAGGGGGACACAGGAGCTGGTGCTGGACGATGCTGCCGGGTGCTCGTGCAGAACAGGAAGAGGAGGGGAGAGAGGAGCGCAGGAAGTTTGAATCTCGCGCCTCTCTCCCCTGCACCAATCAGCACCCTGGACAGCAGTGTTCAGCACCAGGGCCAGCACCGCCTCCTCAAATCCTCGGACTGCGATTGGTGGTGTATAATTACGCCACCGATCGCAGTCTTTTTCCGGTTCATCGGGTCACCGGACACCCGAATGGACCGGAAACGCAGAAAACCGCAGGTCTGAATTGACCTGCGGTTTTCTGCGATCGCCGATACGGGGGGGTCAAATGACCCCCCCCTGCGTTGTTACGGGATGCCGGCTGAATGATTTCAGCCGAAATCCCGTTCCGATTAACCCCCGCGGCGCCGGAATGCCGATTTTAAGTCAGGACGTACCGGTACGCCCTTGGTCCTTAAGGACTCGGGAAATAGGGCGTACCGGTACGCCCTGTGTCCTTAAGGGGTTAAATGGTAGGTTGATCCTGCCAATATTGGGGTTGCACAGCCTGATTTAGGGTACTTTCACACTAGCGGTTTTCTTTTCCGGCACTGAGTTCTGCTCAATACCAGAAAATAACTGATCAGTTTTATCCCCATACATTCTGAATGAAGAGAAATCCATTCAGGATGCATCAGGATGTCTTCAGTTCAGTCAGTGTACAGCGTTTTGGACGGAGGAAATACCGCAGCATGCTGCAGTATTATCTCCATCCAAAATTCTGGATTAGTTGCGCAGACCGGTAAAATTGTGAAAAAAAAATAGAATACGGATCCGTTTGTCCGTATGACAAACGGAGAGACTATCAGTTCTTGCAATGCATTTGTGAGACGGATCTGCATCCGGATGCTGTGCATTTGCATGCAGATTGCCTGATCCAGCAGGCAGTTCTGGCAACAGAACTGCTTGCCGGATCACTCTGCCGCAAGTGTGAAAGTAGCCTTAGAAGACACTGGTGCGTTTTAATTTAAAACTATGTTCCCCTGGCAAAGTATGCAGCGGAAAAACATCTGTGGCTGATCAGTAGTGTAATTAGCAGCTGAAAGTATGACTTTTTTGGTGGCATAAATGCTTAAATCTTCATTTTATGTGACTAAATACACATGGGGTCATTAATCAAACTGGTGTAAAGTAGAACTGGGTTGCCCATAGCAACCAATCAGATTCCACCTTTCATTTTTGACAGCTCCTTTGGAAAATGAAAGAAGTAATCTGATTAGCTGCTAAGGGCAACCAACCCAGTTCTACTTTATACCAGTTTAATAAATGACCTCAACAGTGTTTTAGGCTGTGCAAACGGAGCCTAACCATACAAAAGTTGAAAGTGTTATGCACTATACCGAGTTCTGTAACTGGTCAGTATTGTGCAGTTTTTTACACAGTTTCCATTATGTACTTGTACAGTAGAATCTCCAGCATATCATCAATTGCATGATACAATATTTAGTTTAACAGAACTCAAAAAATACAATAGTTTATAATATTCCATATTCAAACAAGCCACAAGTACTTGTATAAAGTGAATGATCGCAAGTCATGATGCAATTCCCCTTTCTTAAAATAGGTTGTTCAGGGAAAAATGGGTGACGGAAGCCCTTCTCTCCCCTCGCTCTAGTGACTGGTGGAGGTCTCTGAATTCTTACCCTCACCAATCAAAATTGTTATGTCTCTTTGACATATCAAAAGTTTTACCAAATCTCAAACCCTTTAGGTTTAAAGTATGGGTTGTTTCTAGGGATGAGCGAATCAGATGAAACATTGAGCGTTCCATACAGTATTAGAACGTATTGGCTCCGATGAGCCGAAGTTATTACTTCGCGAAGTCTCACAAGACTTTGGGTAATAACTTAAAAAAATAATAATAATTCCCTGAGTTTGGGAAAAGGCACAAAATTACCCGAAGTCTTGCGAGACGTCGCAGAGTAATAACTTCAGCTCATCTGAGCCAATACATTCTAATACTGTATGGAGCTCCTGCTCCGTACAGTATTCAAACAAAGTTTTATGCGAATCAACTTTGGATGTTTCATCTGAAGGCGATTCACTCATCCCTAGTGGTTACCTGTACAGCGTATCCATGGGTAAAAAGGGGTGTTATTTTGGGATGTGGCTTAACACAGGGAGTTAGACACCAATGGCTTTGAAGCAGCCTTGTGTAACCCCTTCCTGACCCTTGCCATACATGTACGGCACATTGGGAAGTGACTTTCCAACCCATGTCAACCACAGATGACTGTTCCTTTTAGAAAAAAAAATCCTCTGATGGGTGCTCTTCAAGGTTGTCTGTCCTATTAATATTCCTTTTAACCTCTAAATCAGTAGGTACATTGTGTAATATTGTACAGGTCACATATAGGAGTCTTAAAAGATTTGACATTAAGACTTGTCTTTCGAAATAAGCTTCATAACATAAAAAAATACTGGCCCTGGAGTTGGGGCAAAGAACATGTACCTTTGTAATTTTAGGTTTATACTGCATGTAACGCGATTTCACCAACTTTGCACCTGTGAAGAAAAAAAAAATTAAAAACTGTTTAATCACCTTCTCGATTTTCTGGTATATTTAAAATTTTTCGGTCTTCTGCAGATCCCATGGTGACATTTGGCTGGTTCGACACTGTGCTGTATATCCTGGCCTCCATTGATAATGTGTTAACCTGTGATTGCCTGCAGCGGTCATGTATCTTACATGACACGGCGGTGGAGGCCAGGATAAAGGGATTGGCGGGGGATTAATCACGCATTACCTTGTAGCTGGAGAAGATTTGTAGGCAAGTATATTTTATTTTAAAAGGGTTCTCCTGGCTTTTTGGAAAAACTGGCCTTTCTTTTAACATGTGGAAGAAAGACAGTTTAGTTAATACTTCCGCGCCCTGAGCTGTCCCAGCTGCGCTCATACATTCTGTGGTCTCTTCTGCTAGATGTGTGCGCTGCTTTACCTGCATTACAGTAAACACAGCTGAACAGGAAAAGATGTGCACACATCTGGTCACAACCTGAGAGGAAGAACCCTCAGCCTAAGTGAGTGCAGAGGGGAAGGAGGAGGAGCAAGAGACGGGTACCTAAACTGTCTTTCTTCTATAGGTTAGAAAAAAGGGAAGTTTTTATAAAAAGCTGGGAGAACCCCTTTAAACTACTTTATTTTATCATTGTCCTCACCTGAGGATTTTGCTTTGAATCTGCAGGTAATACACAGGAAAATCCGCTTTGCCTTCAATAGTGAAATTCCATAACAAATCCTGACTTCATGACTCATATTTATATTTCCAATAACTACCATAGGAGTGCTTGTTTTTTGATGGACGAGTTGTACTTTTTAAAGGCACCATTAAAGGGAGTCTGTCACCAGATTGTGACCTTATAGACCGCTTACATAGCGCTCTAGCATAGTAGTCTATGACTCTAATGGTACCTTTGATGTTTGCTTGTGAAGTTCCCCCAAGGCAAAAACGGACTTTTATTCAAGGGCTCGCAAGTGCCCAGGGAGGGGTTCACCTCGTTGGAGCCCAGGCTGTTCTGCCTCTTTTCGTCATATCCCTGCCCCAGCCTCTTCCTCTGCCCGCCCCGCTCTTCCTTTGCATCCTCCTTCTCTGCAGCGAAATCCCGTGCCTGCGCTATCCATTGCTTGGCCGGGGCATGCGCACTGCGATGCCCATTGTGGGTGTCTCTGGACCGCCTCCTCGCCGCTGGCCGGCGCATGCGTAGTAGCATCGCAGTGCGCATGCCCCGGCCAAGCAATGGATAGTGCAGGCGCGGGATCTCGCTGCAGAGAAGGAGGATGCAAAGGAAGAGCGGGGCGGGCAGAGGAAGAGGCTGGGGCGGGGATATGACGAAAAGAGGCAGAACAGCCTGGGCTCCAACGAGGTGAACCCCTCCCTGGGCACTTGCGAGCCCTAATTTACATATGAATAAAAGTCCGTTTTTGCCTTGGGGGAACTTCACAAGCAAACATCAAAAGGTACCATTAGAATCATAGACTGCTATGCTAGAGCGCTATGTAAGCGGTCTATTAGGTCACAATCTGGTGACTCAGTTTAAATGTACCATGTATTGTGAAACTGACAGAAGAGTGGGGTGGAGGAAAAACTTCAATTTCGCCATTGTATTTTGTGTTTATTTTTTTTACTTTACAGCCTTTGTTCTGTGGCAAAAGCAAAATGTTAACTTTACTGTATGGTTCAGTACAATTGCAGTGATATGAAATTTATATATAGTTTTTCTGATATTTTACCATTTAAAAAAATTTGCTAACTTTTTCCAAAAGGATTACTTTGTGTCGCCATGTTCTGCCACCCATTACTTTTTTTTAAGCACACAGAGCTATGGGGACTGGGTATTGCGGATGTGCTAGCGGCCATCTAGCAGCCCATGTCCTCAGCTCTATACACAAAATCCCAGTGACAGGTTCCCTTTAACTCTTTCTACATAATAAATGTTATTTGCTGAAGTGAGACAACCCCTTTAACCACTTCAACCCCCCTAGCTGAAACCCCCTTAATGACCAGGCCACTTTTTACACTTCTGCACTACACTACTTTCACCGTTTATTGCTCGGTCATGCAACTTACCACCCAAATGAATTTTACCTCATTTTCTTCTCACTAATAGAGCTTTCATTTGGTGGTATTTCATTGCTGCTGACATTTTAACTTTTTTTTTTATTAATCGAAATTTAACAATTTTTTTGCAAAAAAAATGTCATTTTTCACTTTCAGTTGTAAAATTTAGCAAAAAAACAAAAAAAAACGATATCCATATATAAATTTTTTGCAAAATTTATTGTTCTACATGTCTTTATTAAAAAAAATGTTTGGGCAAAAAAAAATGGTTTGGGTAAAAGTTATAGCGTTTACAAACTATGGTACAAAAATGTGAATTTCCGCTTTTTGAAGCAGCTCTGACTTTCGGAGCACCTGTCATGTTTCCTGAGGTTCTACAATGCCCAGACAGCAGAAAACCCCCACAAATGACCCCATTTCGGAAAGTAGACACCCTAAGGTATTCGCTGATGGGCATAGTGAGTTCATAGAACTTTTTATTTTTTGTCACAAGTTAGCGGAATATGATGATTTATTTATTTCTTACAAAGTCTCATTTTCCGCTAACTTGTGACAAAAAATAAAAAATTCTAGGAACTCGCCATGCCCCTCACAGAATACCTTGGGGTGTCTTCTTTCCAAAATGGGGTCACTTGTGGGGTAGTTATACTGCCCTGGCATTTTAGGGGCCCAGATGCGTGAGAAGTAGTTTGCAATCAAAATCTGTAAAAAATGGCCTGTGAAATCCGAAAGGTGCTCTTTGGAATGTGTGCCCCTTTGCCCACCTTGGCTGCAAAAAAGTGTCGCACATGTGGTATCGCCGTACTCAGGAGAAGTTGGGGAATGTGTTTTGGGGTGTCATTTTACATATACCCATGCTGGGTGAGATAAATATCTTGGTCAAATGCCAACTTTGTATAAAAAAATGGGAAATGTTGTCTTTTGCCAAGATATTTATCTCACCCAGCATGGGTATATGTAAAATGACACCCCAAAACACATTCCCCAACTTCTCCTGAGTACGGCGATACCACATGTGCGACACTTTTTTGCAGCCTAGGGGCGCAAAGGGGCCCAAATTCCTTTTAGGAGGGCATTTTTAGACATTTGGATCCCAGACTTCTCACGCTTTAGGGCCCCTAAAAAGCCAGGGCAGTATAAATACCCCACATGTGACCCCATTTTGGAAAGAAGACACCCCAAGGTATTCAATGAGGGGCATGCAGAGTTCATAGAAAAAAAAAAAAATCATAGAAAAAAAAAAAATTGGCACAAGTTAGCGGAAATTGATTATTTTTTGTTTTTTCCCTCACAATCTCCCTTTCCGCTAACTTGAGACCAACATTTCAATCTTTCATGGACTCAATATGCCCCTCGGCGAATACCTTGGGGTGTCTTCTTTCCAAAATGGTGTTATTTGTGGGGTGTTTGTACTGCCCTGGCATTTGAGGGTCTTCGCAATCATTACATGTACGGCCAGCATTAGGAGTTTCTGCTATTCTCCTTATATTGAGCATACAGGTAATGAGATTTTTTTTTTCCGTTCAGCCTCTGGGCTGAAAGAAAAAATGAACGGCACAGATTTCTTCATTCGCATCGATCAAAGTGGATGAAAAAATCTCTGCCCAAAAAAAAAAAAAAAAGAGGGGAAAGGCGTCTGCCAGGACATAGGAGCTCCGCCCAACATCCATACCCACTTAGCTCGTATGCCCTGGCAAACCCGATTTCTCCATTTACATCAATCGATGTGGATGAATAAATCATTGCCGGGATTATTATTTTTTTATATATACAAAGTGTTTGCCAAAGCATATGAACACTGCCACCTCCTCAGCTCATATGCCTCGGCAAACGTATCTTTTACTGCAGAGGAGAAATCTCGTCTTGCAGCGCCGCATACACCGACTTGTGTGTAATCTGACAGCAGTGCAATGCTTCTGTCAGAATGCACATCAGTGCTGCACCTAGGCGATCGGTTGGTCCACCTGGAAGGTAAAAAAAACTAAAGAAAAAACCAGGCCGCAACGCAAGAAATTTTATTAAGTTTATAATAACTTTAGAACAGAACATATAAACTTTATTTAACTTTTGAAACTGAACTTTAACTTTTTTGCTTACTGGTGTTTTTTGTTTTGTTTACCTTTATAGGACAAACCTCTCCTTCCCCATGGGACAATGTGCAAAGCGCAAATCGCCCAAAGATGTGGCGAAGTACATTATGCACTTTATCCCAGGTGAAAGGAGAGGTTTGCAGCAGCTGTGAGTGAAAGGGCCCTAATAGCCCCGTGTGCCTGTCCTGGTGAGATGTGATCCCTATGCTAAGTGTACCTGTGTGTGGTACTTCCGGAAACACTCTCCAAAGCATAGGCCAGGAGAAATAGCGGGTGTCACGCCTTATTCCACTCCTGCTACAGACACAACATTTTTTTCGGGGTGGCGGTCGGTTTGAGGTACCAGCAACGACACTGGGGAAATTTCGCTCGTGTAGACGGCTAACTACACTGGTGGATGGGGCCACTGAACCTCCTGGATACAGGAGGTTCGCGATGATCTCTTCCTGAAATTTGAGGAAGGATCCAGTTCTCCCAGCCTTACTGTAGAGAACAAAACTATTATACAGAGCCAATTGAATTAGGTATACAGACACCTTCTTATACCAGCATCTGGTGCGGCGGGACACTAAATACGGAGCCAATATCTGGTCATTGAAGTCCACCCCTCCCATGTGAAGGTTATAGTCGTGGACTGAGAGGGGCTTTTCAATGACACGGGTTGCCCGTTCAATTTGAATTGTCGTGTCTGCATGAATGGAGGAGAGCATGTAAACGTCACGCTTGTCTCTCCATTTCACCGCGAGCAGTTCTTCGTTACACAAGGCAGCCCTCTCCCCCCTTGCAAGACGGGTGTTAACGAGCCGTTGGGGGAAGCCCGTGCCACAGCAGCCAATCTGTTCTAGAAACAAATGCCTGAAGAGGGCCACACTTGTGTAGAAATTGTCCACATAAATGGTACCCCTTGCCAAATAAGGGTGACACCAAGTCCCAGACTGTCTTCCCACTGATCCCCAGGTAGTCAGGGCAACCGACCGGCTCCAGGGTCTGATCTTTACCTCATAGATCCGAAATTTGTGGGTATAGCCTGTGGCCTTTCACAGAGCTTATACAATTTGACCCCATACCGGGCACGCTTGCTTGGGATGTATTGTTTGAAGCCAAGGCGCCCGGTAAAATGTATAAGGGACTCGTCTACGCAGATGTTTTGCTCAGGGGTATACAAATCTGCAAATTTCTGGTTGAAGTGGTCTATGAGGGGCCGAATTTTGTGGAGCCGGTCAAAAGCTGGGTGGCCTCTGGGACGGGAGGTGGTGTTATCACTAAAGTGCAGGAAACACAGGATGGTCTCAAATCGTGTCCTGGACATAGCAGCAGAGAACATGGGCATGTGATGAATTGGGTTCGTGGACAAATATGACCGCAATTCATGCTTTTTGGTTAGACCCATGTTCAGGAGAAGGCCCAGAAAAATTTTAATTTCGGAAACTTGGACTGGTTTCCACCGGAAAGACTGGGCATAAGAGCTTCCCGGGTTGACGGATATAAATTGAGTGGCATACCGATTTGTTTCTGCCACGACTAAGTCCAAGAGCTCCGCAGTCAAGAACAGCTCAAAAAATCCCAGGGCCGAACCGATCTGAGCTGTCTCAACCCGAACTCCAGACTGGGCGGTGAAAGGGGGAACTACAGGTGCGGCTGAAGTTGGGGACTGCCAATCAGGGTTTGCCAGCACCTCAGGGATTCTAGGGGGTCTACAGGCCCGTCTTTGCGGTGGCTGCGACGGGGTAACTATTGCACGTGCCACCGTACCAGCTTCAACTGCCCTTCTGGTGCTCGCCACTTCACCATGTTGTACGGCAGTGCTGGTACTAGGTCCAGGATGGGCTGCGCTGCTGGTGTATGCCTCACCACGTAATACGACAGCGCCAGCCCCACTCTGCTGCCCTTGAAACGGATCCTGCACAACCTGTGGTCTAGCGACACGGGGCCGGGTACGCCTGGTGCTATCAGGGACCTCAACCTCCTCGTCCGAACTTTGGGTCAGAGTGCCACTGCTTTCTACAGGTTCATATTCTGACCCGCTAGATTCATCAGATGAGGGTTCCCATTCCTCATCCGACTGGGTCAGAAGCCTGTAGGCCTCTACAGAAGAATACCCCCTGTTTGACATTTGGGCAACTAAATTTAGGGGTATTCCCTGAGACTACCCAAGAAAAAAAGCAAGCCTGTCTTACAAATGGGAGGCTAGCGAAGTACCGGAGGCCGCTGCGGTTGATAAAAAATATCAAAACTGATTTTTTTTTTATCGCCGCAGCGCTTGTAAAGTGAATGTGCAGTGATCAAAAAAATATATATTTTTTGTCACTGCGGTGGGGCGGGCGTGGGTGAACGCTAATCAGCGAATAAGTGACTGCGGTGCGGTGGGCTGGGCGCTAACCGATCGCTAAACTACCTAACCAAGGGACCTAAACTATCCTAAAACCTAACAGTCAATACCAGTGGGAAAAAAAAATGTGACAGTTTACACTGATCACTTTTTTCCCTTTCACTAGTGATTGACAGGGGCAAGAAGGGGTGATCAAGGGGTTAATTGGGGTGATGGAGGGTGATCTGGGGGCTAAGTGTGGTGTTGGTGGGTACTCACAGTGATGTGTGCTCCTCTGCTGGAACCAACTGACCAAAAGAAGGAGCAGATGAGCACAGCAGCCATTTAACACATCATATTTACTAAATATGATGTGTTAGCTGGCTTCTGATTTGTTTTTTTGAAAATCATCAACCTGCCAGCCACGATCATTGGCTGGCAGGTTGATGACGAACTTGTCTTTTAAAATTTCGCGGGCCGGCTTTGCCCGAAATCTCGCGTCTCGCGAGAGGACTCACCGGCGCGTCCACCCAGAGTAACAGGACCGCCACAAAGACGCAATCCTGCGTACGGCGGTCCTGAACAGGTTAATGCTTCAGCACACCAAGACATTTTGGACAATTGTATACTTCCAACAGTTTGAGGAAGGCCTTTTTCTGTTCCAGCATGACTGTGCTTCAAGGTCCATAAAGGCTTGGTTGGATGAGTTTAGTGTGGAAGAACTTGACTGCTTTGCACAGAGCCCTGACCCCAACCCCATCAAACACCTACACCTATGGGATGAACCTGAACAGAGACTGCAAGCCAGACCCTCCCATCCAACTTCAGTGTCTATCCTCATAAATGCTTTTCTGGATAAATGGGCAAAAATTCCCACAGACACACTCCAAAATCTTGTAGAAAGCCTTCCCACGAGAGTAGAAGCCGTTTTACCAGCAAAGAGGGAACCAACTCCATATTAAAACCTGTGGATTTAGAACGGTGTTTCCTAGAAGCTCCTGTAGGTGTAATGTGAAGGTATCCTGATACTTTAAGTGTATACCTCAATACTAGCTGTATGAAGTCATATGCAAGAGGCTCCCTCTAGTGGCTAACTCTGGCAGAAAGCAATAATCCATTTACTCATTGCTGGATCTATGGGGCTGGAAGAGCAGGGTAAAGACACAGTGATCAGAAGCATCCAGACAGAGGAAAAGGTGAGCAACAGAGACAAGCAGAAAGTAGCTTGAATGGGGGACATCCTAACTGCCTGCATTATGTACAAGGAGCACAATTTCTCAGGCAAAGCGTTGCTCATGCATTTAACACAGTGTATGTGGACAGATCTGTCTTTGTGCCATTTCTAAAAGGTATTATCTAAGGGGCCAACCTGGGTCCCTTTTACACGGACTGCATCTGGATGCAATGCGTTTTTCACCGAAGCCCCATCAACTTCTACGGGACCATGGCTGCGTGAAAAACGCTGAATATAGAACATGCTGCGATTCTCACGTAGCGCAGAGATGATGCATGAAAAAACACCACTCATGTACACGGACCCAAAGAAATAAATGGGACAAGATTGAGTGTGGGTGCAATGTGTTCATTTCACCCGTACAGAAAACTCGCTCATGTGAAAGGGGCCTTAGAAGCCTTGCAAATCTATTAAAGTCTAATAATGTATTGAACGGATTGAAGTCTGCATCCAGGACAAAATTCAGGCCCATAGCTAGGACTTCGATCTGTTCAACAACGAGTATAGTTGAGCTTAATATAAAAATACAGTCTAACAGATCATTAAAATATGTCATTTTCGTTTACGGGAAGGATGCCTTTTTTCCCCTTATGAACCACGCTTTCTTCAACATCCTCATCTTAAATATCTGGTTCTGATGCATAGTTTAGTTTACCCTTAAAGGGGTTCTCCGGGAAATAAGAAAATACTTAAATATTACTTTATTATAAATATATTCTCAAATATCTTTCATTATTTATAATGGCTCATTTTGTCTAGGGAGCAATCATCAGGGGAAACAAAATGGCCGCCGTCCTATTAGTTCACACAAAACCTGTCCTAATCATATACAAGGACAAGTTACTTTACAACACTAAGGTAAAGAGCTGCCTCATCCTCGTCTCCTACTGTCAGGGATCATCATCCTGAATACAGCCAATAAGATCTTCAACTGAATCTCTGTAGGAATGGAGTTCATGAGGAGACATGAAGTACAGAGAATACGGACAGGATAGACTGTGGTTATGTGGGGTTGTGGTAATGGAGACTATAAACAAGTGCTGCTGCTCATTAGGCTACATGCACACGACCGTTGTGTGTTTTGCAGTACGCAAATCGCGGATCCGCAAGACACGGATGGAGTCCGTGTGCATTCCGCAATTTGCGGAACGGCACGGACAGCCTTTAACATAACTGCCTATTCTTGTCCGCCAAGTGTGGACAAGAATAGGACACGTTATTTTTTTGCGGACTACGAAACAGAGAAACGAATGCGGACAGCACACGGAGTGCTGTCCGCATCTTTTATGGCCCTACTGAAGTGAATTGATCCGCATCCGACCCGCCAGAACTGCGGCTCGGATGCGGACCAAAACAGCAGCCGTGTGCATGAGGCCTAAGCCACACCTCATCATTCCTAAAGAGATTCACCTGTATTCAGGATCATGATTCCTGACAAGAAGAGCAGAGAGAAGGATGAGGCAGCACTATAGCTCATTATGGTGAAGTAACTTGTCCTCCTGTGTGATTAGGACAGGTTTTGTGTGTACTAACAGGACAGTGGCCATTTTATTTCCAGTAAAAATAAGACAAAACAAGCCATTATAACTAATGAAAGGTATTTGTGAATGTACATTATTAAATAATATTTAAGTATTTTCATTTTATTTTTTACTCCTGGAGAACCCCTTTAATGTCCCGTGAGGGTGTTTTCATATCCTCAGCTTCAGAGCAGTCAGTGTTGGAATTCGTAGTACCCCAGTCAGTGGAAGAAAAACTCACACGTAATGGATTTTTGCATTTTCTTCTTTTTAGCCCCATCCACTAAAATATTATTATTTTTTGTTTATAATCATTCCGTTTCAAATTATAGATGTGATCCATTTCGTAATCTGTCAAGTCACTTTGATATTTCACCAGATTCTAAATTTCTTTCATTAATTTTCGAGAATAATAACATAATATTTATTCATATAGCGCCACCGTATTCCGCAGTGCTTTACAAATTCAGAGGGTTCATGTACAAAACAAAAGACATCTCAAAGTAACTAGCTAATATACAACTGAGGCAATAGGAGTGAGAGCCCTGCTCGCAAGAGCTTGCAATCTATGAGGAATTGGGGTGACACAAAGTAGTTAATCGTGATAAGTAGGATTCAAGCCATTATTGTACTGAAAGCAGTGGAGTAGGCCGATCTGCTTCGGGTTTTGGACTACTAGAGGATCAAGTTCAGGCCAGAGGAGTTGGTGGGGGCAGGGGTTTACTTGAGAAACAGTCATTTTAGGAAGCTTGATAAGCCTGCCTGAAAAAATGCATTTTTAAGGCACGTTTGAAGGTGGAGAAGTTGCGAATTGACCTAATATTCGTGGCAGAGCATTCCAGAGAGTAGGTGCAGCTCTAGAAAAGCGAGAGTGAGAGGTACGAATTATGGAGGATGTTAATCGTAGGTCACTAACAGAATGGAGAGCACGAATAGGATGGTAGACGGAAATAAGGGAGGAGATGTATAGAGATGCAGCACTGTGGAGAGCTTTGTGGGTGAGAGGTTTGAATTGTATTCTGTGGTGGGTGGGCAATCAGTGAAGTGACTGGCACAGACTAGTAGCATCAGTGTAGCGGTTGGATAGAAAGATGGGCCTTGCTGCCGCATTTAGGGCAGACTGAAGGGGAGAGTTTAGTGAGAGGCAGACCGATTATTAATGAGTTGCAGTAGTCAAGACGAGAATGAATCAAGGCAACAACAAGAGTTTTTGCTGTTTCCACTGTAAAAAAAGGACTGATCCTGGAACATTCTTGAGGTGCAGACGACTAGAGCGTGCAAGTGACTGGCTATGGGCAACAAAGGAAAGATCAGAGTCAAACGTGGCCCTAAGATAGCGGTCATGCTGCCCAAGAGTTATGATACTGCCGCAGATGTACTGTATGTTTATCTGAAGATTCTCCATTAGGGTTGTTACGGATATCGATACCAGGATTTGCCTTTTTTGATACTAGGCCTCGCTATTGAGCAGTCTAGTATCAGAGAACAATATGCGCGCTGCTATCAGCGTGCTCCATGTTCTCCTCAGCAGCACAGGGGAGAAGGAAGCAGTCTCTCCCTCCCCCCTGTGCCGCTGCTGCCACCAATGAGGAGAGAGGGGCGGGCGCACTGCGCCACCAATGAAAGTAAATGTTAAAAACCTTTCATCTGGCAAAAAATTCTGAACTAAGTATCATGATATGTACAGCGGCGCCCAGGGATCTCACTGCGCTTACTATTATCCCTGGGCGCTGCTCCGTTCTCCCACTATGTCCTCGGTATCTTTGGGGACTTGGTTATACTGGGCGGAGACTGCCCTTGTTCTCCTGGGCGTCTCCTCCCAGGCAGTGATTGGCCAGCGCTATGTCCTATGCGGTGAGCGGCGTAACAGAAAAAATATAAAAACTGTGTGATTCACCTTTTTTTTTTGTCACCTTTTCCCCCTAAAAAATTGGATCGGACTGTTCTAATATGGGCCGGACGTGCCATAAACTGAGCTTTTAAGAACCTTTTGATAGATCATAGTGATGTCTCAAAGGTTTTGATGGGTGTGCGTCTAAATGCTGGGACCCCCACCAAATGATATAAAGAGGAGACATATGTCCTCACACAGCATGCTTTCCTCACTGCAGGAGACAGAATCGAGTTGGGCCCTAGACTTCTATTAAACAGATCTCCTGCAGCGAGAAGAGCGCTTCTCTTTCCTCATTCTAGCAATTGGTGGGTGTCTCAGCACTTGGATCACCACTGATCGAAATCTTTGATATTTCACTATTAGAGGTGAGCGAATTTCATATTTTAAAATTCGTTTGTGGTTTGTTTTGTAGTATTTAGTGAATTGCGTTATGGATTCCGTTACCACGGACCATAACACAATTCCATGACGGGGCCTTTAGAGGCATTCCATCATAATAGAAGTCTATGGCCTGCATAACTGGTCCGTCCCGTTTCAGTTATGCAGGAGAGGACTCAAGCATGACGGGACGGATCAGTTATGCAGCCCATAGACTTCTATTATGACGGAATAAATAACGGAATGCCTCTAAAGGCATTCCGTCATGGAATTGCGTTATGGTCCGTGGTAACGGAATCCATAACGCAATTCACAAAATACCACAAAACGAACCGCAAACGAATTTCAAAATATGAAATTCGCTCATCTCTAGTCACAATGATATACACTGAACAAAAATATAAAACGCAACACTTTCGGTTTTGCTCCCATTTTGCATGAGCTGAACTCAAAGATCTGAAACATTTTCTACATACACAAAAGACCCATTACTCTCAAATAATGTTCAGTGGATATCAAAGTTTATTGAAAGCTCAGTGACCCTTTAAAAAACAGTTGAAATGAGTCTTGCTAGCGAGCTGTGACACAAGTACTCCATTACGGGTAAACCTGGTATCTGCACCCTCAGAAATCCTCTGTCTGTGTTCCAGGCCATGTTCAGATGTAAATGGGGTTTTCAAAACCTTATTCACATGAGACAGATTTCTAGGCAAAGGCTGAAATACGGTACAATGCATTCAGGAAGTCTTCAGGCCCTTTCTCTTTTTTCACATTTTGCTATGTTAAGGCATTGTGCTAAAATAACAAAAATCAAGTTCCCTCCCATCAATTTGCACTCAACCCTCAATAAATGAGAAAGTGAAAACAGAATTTTAGAAAGGTTTATATATTTATTAAAAAGGAAAAACTAGGGGACTTCCAGTTCCGGCGCCAGCATGAGCGACAGTGTGTAGCAGGTGCTCCGCACCTGAAGCACTCTAGATATTGCTCCCCTCATCCTCCCGACTGCAGGAATAGACGTGCAGCTGGATACAAACAATCCTCGGTTTATGGACAGATTCCCAATTCCCATGGGGAGCAAAACAAAAAGAAATCCGGCGAAAGCTGACAAACATCCCGCAGACCCCAAGATGGCAGCTCCACCAGCAGAACACGAGAGCGCGCGATCTCCGCCACCCCCGGCAGACAACACCGGCGATCTTCTTCATGAAAGCGATAAGTCGAATATCGATTACAAACACCTGTCACTGGAGGTCATCACCTGCATAATACCAGATCTCCAAGAGGCTCTTTCTTCCACCGTGGCCCAATCCCTTGGGGCGCTTAAGGCTAAGGTCAAGCAACACTTGGCACATCTGGAAGATTTAGAGACAAGGTTGGTGGCGGTCGAAACAGATAACAGTGATTAAAAACTACCTCACCCAGACTGTGGAGGAAAACACAAAACTATGGGCGAAAATTGACTACTTGGAAAATCGCTCCAGAAGCAATTTGAGCATCGTGGGTCTGTCGGAACAGATCCCGGCGAAAGAGCTCATATCCATATGCGAACTGGAGCTCCGCAGAGCCCTTTGACTACTATCCTGCTGCAAGGTTGAACGAGCACACAGGGTGGGCCAGGGGATGCCTCCAGAGCCCTCAGGCAGATCAAACAAATCGCATGTGCGTCCAGACCGCAATACAAGACCCAGACAGGTCATAGTTAAGTACCTGGATTATTCAGACAAGGCCGCATTGTTGAGAGCATACAAAGGCACTGGAGCAATGTTAAGGGGACAGCGCATTTTAATATTTGGGGACTTTTCAGCCGAAGTTACAAGACGGAGGAGACTATTCACTCCAATCTGCTCTGCGCTGTACAAGAACCAAACCCGCTTTGCTCTATTATACCTGGCCATCCTCCGGGTCTCTCTACCTGATGGTACATCTATATCCTTTGACAGCCCAGAAGCAGCGAAGATGCATCTTGGAGAGATTCTTTCAGAACGTAAGCAGCTACCCGCATTGGATTACCCAGAGAGGCCCTTAACTCCCAAACTGCACAGACAGCCTAAGAAAGTATCAAGAGATGAACTATCTTCTCCTCGCTTACTATTGATGTCTCTCCAAAGACGTCTGATCGTGTTTATACATCCCTCAAGATAGTACTGAGGGGGGAAAGGTCACTATGAGTTGTTACCCCCTGATATATTGCATGGGGAGACCACCTTTAAATTGCTTTAATTTGCTTAATGGTACACTGTTAATGTCACTATACTGTATTACAACGTGTCGTTTTTAGCTAAAAACCGCCATCACATTATGCTCCTTGGGAATTAGAAATTACTAGTCTCACATGCATTTGGCTTTCAGTGCATGACTTATACTCTGGTGATGCTGAAGTCGTAGGTCCACGTGACATTTCGATCCGGTCGTAGAGATCGCAGGAACATCATTGGCCCCCTGTTATGTTTGGCCGGGGACCTTTAATGTCCACGCGCATGGCATCTTAGCTAATAGCTGGAATTTAACCTGACTTGCATTACGATTGCTTCTAGGTGGAAATGTCTTTTTTTTCCTCTCATTTAGCTAACACACATACTGCTATGCTGGAAAAAAGTGAAGTCCGAATATTTGAGATATTGTTTTATATTTTTGCTTTAATGGATGGCTTCATCTCAGACAGTATGTTTTTGTTATGGTTTGGGGACAAAGTTTGGGGATTGAGGAGGGGAGAAATTTCTGGTGCCCACTTCAAGATCACAGGATTACACAATAAGCTAAGTAATTCATCCCCCAATGGCTAATCCTTGAAAATTATATCCTGGAATATAAAAGGGTTGAGATCCCCGGGTAAACGCATGATGATTTTAAGACATCTTAAAAGATTAGGTACAGATATAGCTTTATTACAAGAGACACATTTGACATCACAAGATTTTCACTGCATGAAAAAGTTGTGGGTAGGGGAGGTTTTTTGTTTGGAGGCAATAGGGAAGAAAGTAGGGGTTCTCACCCTACTGAAGAAGGGTCTTCCATATACGGTACTATGATATGATCATGACGACAGAGGTCGAGTCTCATCTCCATCTTACCTCGGCGGGGGGTGATATAAGTGTTTACAATACAGTACAGACCAAAAGTTTGGACACACCTTCTCATTCAAAGAGTTTTCTTTATTTTCAAGACTATGAAAATTGTAGATTCACACTGAAGGCATCAAAACTATGAATTAACACATGTGGCATTATATACATAACAAAAAAGTGTTAAACAACTGAAAATATGTCATATTCTTCAAAGTAGCCACCTTTTGCTTTGATTACCGCTTTGCACACTCTTGGCATTCTCTGGATGAGCTTCAAGAGGTAGTCACCTGAAATGGTTTTTACTTCACAGGTGTGCCCTGTCAGGTTTAATAAGTGGGATTTCTTGCCTTATAAATGGGGTTGGGACCATCAGTTGCGTTGTGGAGAAGTCAGGTGGATACACAGCTGATAGTCCTACTGAATAGACTGTTAGAATTTGTATTATGGCAAGAAAAAAGCAGCTAAGTAAAGAAAAACGAGTGGCCATCATTACTTTAAGAAATGAAGGTTAGTCAGTCCGAAAAAATTTGGGAAAACTTTGAAAGTGTCCCCAATTGCAGTCACAAAAACCATCAAGCGCTACAAAGAAACTGGCTCACTTGCGGACCGCCCCAGGAAAGGAAGACCAAGAGTCACCTCTGCTGTGGAGGATAAGTTCATCCGAGTCACCAGCCTTAGAAATCACAGGTTAACAGCAGCTCAGATTAGAGACCAGGTCAATGCCACACAGAGTTCTAGCAGCAGACACATCGCTAGAACAACAGTTAAGAGGAGACTGTGTGAATCAGGCCTTCATGGTAGAATATCTGCTAGGAAACCACTGCTAAGGACAGGCAACAAGCAGAAGAGACTTGTTTGGGCTAAAGAACACAAGGAATGGACATTAGACCAGTGGAAATCTGTACTTTGGTCTGATGAGTCCAAATTTTAGATCTTTGGTTCCAACCACCGTGTCTTTGTGCGACGCAGAAAAGGTGAACGGATGGACTCTACATGCCTGGGTCCCACCGTGAAGCATGGAGGAGGAGGTGTGATGGTGTGGGGGTGCTTTGCTGGTGACACTGTTGGGGATTTATTCAAAATTGAAGGCATACTGAATCAGCATGGCTACCACGGCATGCTATTCCATCTGGTTTGCGTTTAGTTGGACCATCATTTATTTTTCAACAGGACAATGACCCCAAACACACCTCCAGGCTGTGTAAGGGCTATTTGACCATGAAGGAGAGTGATAGGGTGCTGCGCCAGATGACCTGGCCTCCACAGTTACCGGACCTGAACCCAATCGAGATGGTTTGGGGTGAGCTGGACCACAAAGTGAAGGCAAAAGGGCCAACAAGTGCTAAGCATCTCTGGGAACTCCTTCAAGACTGTTGGAAGACCATTTCAGGTGACTACCTTTTGAAGCTTATCAAGAGAATGCCAAGGGTGTGCAAAGCAGTAATCAAAGCAAAAAGGTGGCTACTTTGAAGAACCTAGAATATGACATATTTTCAGTTTTTTCACTTTTTTGTTATGTATATAATTCCACATGTGTTAATTCATAGTTTTGATGCCTTCAGTGTGAATCTACAATTCTCATAGTCATGAAAATAAAGAAAACTCTTTGAATGAGAAGGTGTGTCCAAACTTTTGCTCTGTACTGTATATATGGACCGAATTAACCAGATGTGGGATTTTTCGATGCCCTGGGTCAACTTGTATCCCGAAATCCATTGGAGCTACGAATAGCGGGGGGAGACATAAATGCTGTCGTAAGCCAAGTAGAAGGAGGGAAACAAATGCACTAGGCAAAAAGGGAGGGGAGAACCTAAATCTAGCACGCCTACTAACAGACGCTAACCTTACAGATATTTGGCGCCTGATTCGCCCTGAGGGGAGAGAGTTTACATTTTTTTCTGCCACCCATAAGTCCTGGTCCCGTATAGATTATATTTTGGTCGACAGAGAAAGCTTGGGTCGTTTCACAGAACCAAAAATTGAGGCTATGGTGATCTCAGATCACGCCCCGGTCTCGATTTTATTTCAGGACGGAATACCAAGGGGATCAAATTTCTTATGGAGATTCCCAGCATGCTTAATAAAGGACGAAAACTTCTGTGATATGCTCCGTGGCTGGTGGCTAGAGGGAATCACTGACCCCCAGTTGTGGTGGGTTGCAGGGAAAGCTGTTCTCAGGGGAAAAGTCATGGCATATATGTACAACAAAAAATGCACAACCAAATTAAAACTCACACAAATGAGCAATGAGCTGAGAATAGCATATACTGCCTTCCAAAACAAACCTACCACACTTTCACAGCAGAAATGGCAGCAAGCCAAACAGACATACGATACATGGCTTCTCCACTGGGAACAGCTGACACATTCTAAATGGGAGGCTCACATGCTCAAATATGGGAACAAGGCTGGCAGACTCCTGGTTAGATTGGCTACTGGCCAAATAGGTCAGACGTACATTCATGGCCTTTTGGATAATACAGGCAAAACATGTTCATACCCCAGAGAGATCAATGGGTTTCTAAAATACTTTTACGCCAAGTTGTATGATACCTCAAGCTGCCAACCAACGTGTGTTCAGGAATGGTTAGGAGACGCTACTGTAACAAAAATATCATAAGCAGATAGAAACATTCTCAATTCCCCAATAACTACCGAAGAAAGTCTCCATACTGTTGAAAACCTTTCCTTAGGAAAAGCACCAGGCACGGATGGGTTTACAGGAGAGTATTACCGTATCCTAGCACAAGACATAGCCCCTACGCTCTCTTGCATATAGACTAATAACATGCAAGGGAAAGATATCCCTACCTATACATAGAAGCCAAACAAGTAATAAGAGTTTCTAAAGCACAGGCAGAAGAGAAATTAGCTCATTCAATGAAAAAAGGCGATAAGACATCCTTCAGATACATAAATGAAAAAAGGAAATTAAAACAAGGCATTACCAAATAAAATAAAAAAAGAAGGAAGGTATATGGAAGAAGACTGCCTCAATAAATACTTCTGTTCAGTTTTTACAAAGGAAAATGAAGGAAAAGAACCTCAGTTCGGAAGGAAGACTAATAAATCTTTTGATGCATGTGTCTTTACAGAGGAAGAGGTTCTAAGTCAGCTGTCTAAAATTAATACAAATAAGTCACAGGGGCCTGATGGGATACACCCAAAGCTATTAAAAGAGCTCAGCGGTAAACTAGCAAAACCTTTAACAGGTTTATTTAACCAATCACTGGTAACAGGAGTCGTCCCAGAAGATTGGAAATTAGCAAATGTTGCGCCCATTCACAAGAAAGGTAGTAGGGAGGAATCTGGCAACTATAGCCCAGTAAGTCTGACATCAATAGTGGGGAAATTAATAGAAACCATACTAAAGGAGAGGATTGTGGAACATCTAAAATCCTATGGATTGAAAGATGAAAAACAGCATGGGTTTACTTCAGGGAGATCATGTCAAACTAATCTTATTGATTTTTTTTGATTGGGTGACTAAAATAACAGACAGCGGAGGTGCAGTAGACATCGCTTATCTAGACTTTAGTAAGGCTTTTGATACTGTCCCACATAGAAGGCTTATCAATAAATTGCAGTCTTTGGGCTTGGATTCTCATATTGTTGAATGGATTAGGCAGTGGCTGAGGGACAGACAACAGAGGGTTGTAGTCAATGAAGTATATTCAGACCATGGTCTCGTTACCAGTGGGGTACCTTTAGGGATCTGTTCTGGGACCCATATTGTTTAATATCTATCAGCGAAATTGCAGAAGGCCTCCATGGTAAGGTGTGTCTTTTTGCTGATGATACAAAGATTTGTAACAGGGTTGATGTTGGGTCATTATTTCAGAAGACTTAAAGGTAGGCAGACAATGTCATAGAGCAGCAGGAAATGCTAGCAGAATGCTTGGGGGTATAGGGAAAGGCACTACCAGTGGAAAAAGGGAGGTGCTCATGCCGCTCTACAGAGCACTAGTGAGACCTCATTTGGAGTATTGTGCGCAGTACTGGAGACCATATCTCCAGAAGGATATTGATACTTTGGAGAGATTGCAGAGAAGAGCTACTAAACTGGTACATGGATTGCAGGATAAAACTTACCAGGAAAGATTAAAGGACCTTAACATGTATAGCTCTGAAGAAAGACGAGACAGAGGGGATATGATAGAAACTTTTAAATACATAAAGGGAATCAACAAAAAAGAGGAGAGAATATTTAAAAGAAGAAAAAATGCTACAAGAGGACATAGTTTTAAATTAGAGGGGCAAAGGTTTAAAAGTAATATCAGGAAGTATTACTTTACTGAGAGAGTAGTGGATGCATGGAATAGCCTTCCTGCAGAAGTGGTAGCTGCAAATACAGTGAAGGAGTTTAAGCATGCATGGGATAGGTATAAGGCCATCCTTCGTATAAGAAAGGGCTAAGGGCTATTCATAGTATTCAGTATATTGGGCAGACTAGATGGGCCAAATGGTTCTTATCTGCCGACAATTCTGTTTCTATACGAACACAGCCCATATCAAAGTACTGCCAAAGCCGGGTAAGGACCTCACTCTAGCCTCCTCCTACCGTCCGATCTCACTAATAAATGTCGACCTGAAAATAGCATCTAAGATCCTAGCGGACAGGTTGGCAGCTGTTTTGCCTAAAATAATCTCCCCCAGTTAGGTGGGGTTTGTCCAGGGCAGAGTGGGGGGTCACCAATGTTTGCAAGGTGTTGGGGGTTCTAGACGAGGTAAAGATGCATCTGACGGCCCATCCATCCCCAGCAATTGTAGCTATAGATGCGGAGAAAGCATTTGACAATGTGGACTGGGGTTGGATGGGTACCGTGCTGGACTATGTAGGAATAAACGGCCCCTTTAGACAATATTTGACAGCCCTCTACACTAACCCACATGCTAGGATTCACACTCCGGGATATATTTCAACTCCCTTTACCCTACACAAAGGCACTAGACAGGGATGTCCACGGTCTCCCCTACTGTTTAACCTTGCTATAGAACCCCTTTCCCGCAAAATAGCCCTCGCCAAGAATATAGAGGGTATTAAGATAGGTAATATCACTACCAAACATGCACTTTTTGCTGACCTATCTTTTATTGTTTTTAGAGAATCAAGGGAGAGATCTGAAACATGTCTTTCAGCTATTGGAAGACTTTGGAAAGGTGTCGGGATACAGAGCGAACCCCGCTAAATCAGAACTTCTCCTCCTAAACAATTGAGCCAAAAGATGTACTACCCCTCATTTAGGCACTCCCATACAAATAGCCTCCATCAATAAAATACCTAGGCGTGCATATTGGCAGGCACCCGGAATCCCTGTATCTTCTAAACCAATTATGTTGGATCTAGATAGATGGAAGAAATATCCATTATCCCTTGGGGGGAGAACTCAACTCTTAAAAATTATCAGCATCCCAAAATTACAGCACCATATACAAAGTATCCCTCTCATACTTAAGCATTCTGATCTAGCCAAGTTGGAATCAGCATTCCGCACCTTTTTATGGGCTGGAAAGAAACCTAGAATAGCATTACACAAGCTACAAATACCTAAACAAAAAGGTCGGCAAACGTTTCCCCACCTTCGTCTTTACAATCTGGCTGGCTTGTTGATGCATTGTGTGGATTGGATTTTTGATACCAGCTTCTACACCAGCAATAAATTGGAATCTCAACTGGTTTGCCCCTGGTCACTAGGAGCATTACTCCATACTAAACTAACTGCTGCCCCCTCCTTGATATAAACTAGCCTCACGATACGAGACACTCTGGCTGCCTGGAAGGAGATATGTAAAATACTCAAACTTCCCTTCCTATTTTCCAAACACATGCCTCTCTGGGGCCACCCAGAATTCTCAGCCAGAATAGATTCCCATAATTTCATGAAATGGAAGGAAAAGAACATTAATAAGGTACGGTATGTATGGAATGGGCAGGAAAGCCGCCTCTACTCCTTTTTGGAAATTAGGGAAAAGAATAAGAGTTGAATTATCAGTAGTGTAACATGATTTATGCAACATTCTTAGGTCTTCTTTTCTAGATGATACTTATCAATATCATGTATACAGAACGTAGGTATAACTTATCTATGATTTATATAACACTCTTATGTCTTCTTTGCTGGATGACACTTACCAATATTATGTACACAAAATCTATTTACAACTTTTATACATGATATCTTACTATTTCATATGAATGCTCAATAAATATTTTTTTAATATAAACTTGATTATCCGCTTATTTCTCTCAATTTGCAACACTAAAATGCGACTTTTTAAAACTGAAATATGCCATTTCAGCCAACCCTGCAGGACCGCACTTGAGACTTTTGTAGCATATTTGTGACATTTCCAGTGGTTAATTGCGACTTTTGTCCCAGACTAGGGACCTTTTTTGGTTTTCTTGAATATCAATTTTCTGACGAAACCCAGTTGTTTAGCTCATTTATATCTTCCTGTTTTATTACTTAACTATCACTTGTTCCCATAGGTTGGTTTTCATTTCATAAATACGACTTTTTGACAAAATGTTCCATCTTTCTGCCATAAATGCAACTTCTTAAACAAACCACCACTACATAAGCTGAGTAAGGCTACTTTCACACTTGTGGCAGGACGGATGCGACAGGCTGTTCACCCTGTCGGATCCGTCCTTCCGCTATTTCGCCGTGCCGCCGCTCCATCCCCATTGACTATAATGGGGATGGGGGCGTAGCTTCAGCGCAGGACGGCAGTGCACGGTTAGAGGCCGTCGGACTAAAAAGTCGGACATGCAGGACTTTTAGTCTGGCGGCCTTTTGCCGTGCTGCGCCGGAGCTCCTCCCCCGTCCCCATTATAGTCAATGGGGACGGAGCGGCGGCACGAGGAAATAGCGGAAGGACAGATCCAACAGGGTGAACAGCCTGTTGGATCCGTCCTGCCGTAAGTGTGAAAGTAGCCATAATTGTCCGCAACAATTGGAGCCATTTCTGCCGATAAGAAGACTGGAGGTTGCAATCGCTTCAGCTAAGTACCGAGTTAAAAGGTCTGAATACTTATGCAAGATTTTATTTTTTCCTTTTCAATAAATTAGCAAAGATGTTTACCATCTCATTACGGGGTACTAAGTGCAGAATGAATTTCTATTTTTGCACATGGTCGCAACAAAAAAATAAAAAAAAGTGAAAGGGTCTGAATACTTTCGGAATGCACTGAACAATGCATATACGGCAGTACATCTTAAAAAGGTTGCTCCATTACAACTTTCCCCTATTCACAGGATAGGGGATGTGTCTGATTGGTGGTGGTCTGACCTTTGGGTATCTGATAAGTTGTAATGGGACTATCCTTTTAACTAAAAACTTTCACTTTACAATTTTTCTTTCCCCTGCAGCACACAATGCTTACCACATGGTGGCAGAAACACATCATCTATTAACCAGCCAGTATAGATTACACGTAGCCCACAGTGCTCTCACACAAGTGGATACAAGGATCTTCCGCACCTGATCCTCTTTGCAATGGTGATGAGCAGCTCAGAATAAGTATAATTATTTGAATACAAAGTAAAGAAATTCAGGGGCACTCACCACAGAATCTTCTTTATTAATGGTCCATTAATAAAGAAGAGGCCTTCTAGATCATCAATATTAAAAGCCTGGAAAACTCCTTTAAACAAGGGCAACTTTTTCCTATCCCTGTAGGCTTCCTGCCTGTGCGTATTGACAGAAATCTCTAAAATTCCAGGAGGATACTGAGTTTATTAACGATTACATATACAGCTCTCTTTGAATTTATATGGGTCTTTTTCTGGAAAAGGTCCCAGGATTAAAAGAACGGGACTGAGAAGTTAACCAAGGTCAATCGGAAGTTAACTGAGGCTAATCGGAGAACCTTAATGCTAGGGATCGACCAATATTTATTTTTTAGAGCCGATACCGATAACCTGTGAACTTTCATACCGATAGCTGATAACTTATACCGATATTCTCTATTAACCCAAATAAAGCTCTAGTACATAGTACACACAGCAGCAGGGAGCTCACCATGGCAGCCGGCGCTTCAGTAGCGTCCTGGCTGCCATGGTAACTGATCGGAGCACCGCGAGGACACTGCTGGGGCTCGGATCAGAACTGCCACAGGGGTGAGGGCGACTCAGGAGGAGGAGGCTACTGCTGTTCGCTGAGCACACTAGCTGAGACGGCGCAGCGGTAAACACTCCCCTGTCTCTCCTCCTGCTTTAATATTAGCCAGACATTCATTGGTGGTAGTAGAGCGGGCAACTTCAGAGCCCGCTAATTTTATTGGGCTCTGCGGCGGCCGCGTCATAAAAGGGAGGGATTCCGTCCCTCGCTCTCCACTGACTCTGGCCACTGAACATGTTTACTCATAAGCGAGCAGCGATGGACGCATTATCGGCAAGGTTAGATGCCGATACCACCGATAACGTTGAAAGTCATGGATATTGGCCAATAATATCGGTAAATCCGATAATTGGTTGATCCCTACTTAATACCACAAAACAGACACAAGCTGGAGGTTTGAAACCACACAGTCCCCCTAGAAAGTGCACGAGGGGGAGCAGGAAGAGGAAGAAATAATGAGGGGGGGGGGGGGAACACATGTCTTGGAAGTAGAGAGGGCAGAGTCCCCTATTGATATGATCGACACTAAAGGCTCATTTAGACAAGTAGGTAATCTTTATGATTCAAACACTAGCGATTCATGGTGGCCAATGATCGTGTGATGTGAATGCAAGTACGAACTGAATGATTTTACTAAAAAAAAAAAAAACCGCTTGTTCAACTCTTGTGAAGAAGTATTACATAGAGGAAGCAGAAATACAATTGGGGGACTCCATTATGCACATAAATTTGTTAGCAGATCCAGCTTTGGGTTATAAAAAAAACAAAACAAAGGCACAATATCTTTTCAGAAAAGGAGTGGAGGAAGAAAAATTATCAAAACAGATGGCAGCTGCAGAAACCCAATTGGTACTTATTATCCAAGATACACAAGTCAATTGAAAGGTCAAAGGGCCAACCAATAAAATCTGTGGTCAATTCAGTTACCTGTGTAGCTCCTTTGTACCCTTACCTGTTAAGAATACAGAGGTGGGAAAGAAATCCAGGGTCACCAACCGGGGCCACCACCAGCAAACTTTAAATTAGCTACTTATCTTCCTTCACCACTACAGTAGTTAGTAGATCTAAGGCTACCCATGCTCACCCGAGTTGCTGCGAGGCTGGTTAAACTTGGCTTCTAGGGAGCAAGCTTACTGCTGTATAGTAAGGCAGCAGAAAACAGGTGGAAGCTCACAGGTAGCAGACCAATCAGATATCAAGGAGTCACAGGCGCGTAGAACAAACCAGAGTCAGAGTCAAAGCCAAAAATGCCAGTAGCAGCTAAAACAGTAGACAAGGGGTTAAACCAGAAACAAACTAAGGAGTCAAAGCCAGGGAAATCAGTAGTAGCCTAGTCAGTAAACAAGAGATAAATCCTGTAACAAGCTGAGGTCAATACACAAGGACCAACAGAAATACAGACTGTTCTGAGCACAAAGAACCAACTTGATCCAGGAATAAAGGAATCATAGGCTTCGACAAGCAGCAATTGCCTGACTTAAATCACCTGCATAGCTGTGGAATTAGAGACTGAGCCTCAGACCTGATTGAACCGGCGTCACACTCAATAATAAGGCCGACCAAATGGAGCTTGGCTGGTCGGCATGGTAACCCTCTGGAAATAGTCATGCACCTGACGCAAGCACTGTTCCAAGTCTTTTACCGGACCACTGCACTGACCAGAGCAGCAACTGCTGGGCAGAGAAGCAGCCAGTCCTGGAATGTGTAAGTTGCTGACAGTAAGGGGCGAAAGTTCCCGACAGTACGCCCCTTATATGAGGGGCCTCTGGATCCTTATGCCTCGTTTCCACTGAGACGATCGGTTCGGGTCGGCACAGTTTGGAAGATTTTTAATGGTCCGGTCTATTTAGGTGCGAGTTTCCACTGCAACTCGGGCCGCCGGGTCCATACGTGGTTTGGAAAAAAATGCGTAGCGTGACGTCACACTAGTGCAACAACAAACGCAATGCTACAAACAACAAAGATGGAGGTCATCCAGCACTTACGTTTGACGTTTCTTCAGGCCGCCAATCGGGAGAATGTATTGTGTGACGCAAGTAGCTCCGCCCTAACCGAACCGTTCTATTTTTCTATGGCCCTACATCTGAAGCAGGACCCTGAATGGTGCGGTATGGTTCGCTTGTATAGATCGCTTTCATAGTGTAAACACCCAAAATAGCAAACCGTACCGTACCGACCCGATCAGTGGAAACGAGGAATTACATCTAGGAAAATTTCTTGCGAAAAGATCAGACGAAACAATCTGCATGTACAAAACAAGATGGTACCCAAGAACGTTACATAAGATAGTATGGACTCGGAAGGGGACGGCTTGATGACGTGAATACGTCGCGTCTCGTTCTCCCCTCTCGTTGGCCTCCTCCCTCCAAGCTCCCGGCTCCATCCGAACAGCTGATGCTGAACAGCTGATGTCCTGAGCTGCGACGCCGCGCTTTACCTGGTCGGGCTGCCGTATCACCTCGCTCGCTGTTGGCTGATGCCTGGCTGCTAATGCTGCGGCTGTCGGGCGCCCCGTCTCTGCCTCTGGTCTTGGATTGCCCTGGGGACCTCCTGCCTCCGGCTGTGAAAGTTCCTCATGTACCTCTGCTGGCTCAGCTTTCCTGTTCTGCCCTTGGATCCGGCTTCCTCGCTGCTCCGCCTGTCATCTCTCTTCTGCTGGTGATCGGTGGGCTCCCCTGCTTGCTGCTCTTCTCCGCTGATTTTGGCCTGAGGCAGGCGCTCTGATACTGGCACTTGATTATCCGGTCTGTTTGCCATCTGGCCTGCCTGCCACCCTGGTGATCAGTGAGGACCCCCGTTTTCCTTCCCTCCGGCTCCGATTCTCTGCCGGTTACGGCATGCACCGGGATTGAGGTTCCTCCGGACACGTGAGAATGTAGTTCCTTTGACTTTATCATTGCCGTACTGTCGGTTTCACTGATGCACCGAGGCAATACTTTTTTGCTTGACCTCTTTTTCTCTTTGTGGTGTCTGGTGAGGGGGGGGATAGAGGGGTGAAAAAAGGGGAGAAGAGGAGAGGAAAGGGTCATAAGGAGGAAGCAAAAAAGGGAGCAATAATAGAAGGGGAGAAAGAAGCAAAAAAGGAGATTTAAAGGAGAGCATAAACTAAAAGAAAAGGGAAGGAAAGGGGGAGGGAGAGAAGGGAGAGGGAAGGAGAGAAGGGGGGGGGGGGGAGGAAGAAAAAGGGAAGGGAAAGAAAAAGAGAAGGAAGGGAGAAAAAAAAAGGGAAGAGAATGGCCCCAAAGCGACGGTCAGTGGACTCCTCTGTAACTAAGCTGGGGTCCAAGACTCCAGAGAATAAAATTGATAAGTTTTTGAAATCGCCCTTCCTAAACAAAAAGAATCCAGCTAAAACAAAACTCTCTGCTAATTTGAAGAAATTTGCTAAAACTCCCCAAACTGATGAACCTTCCGAGGACGGATCAGCGGAGGCAGATTAGGAGGTAGGAGAGGAAGGTCTCTCTGCACAAATGCGAACTGAATATGACCCCTCTGTCTTGGATAAAATCCTTTGTGCCGTGGAAAACAACGGCACTTTAGTGCAGGGGATGTCCACTCAATTAGGGCCACTGCAGAGTGACATTTCTCTAATAAGAGAAGACTTGGTAAAGATCCGCGACCGAGTCCTCAATGTTGAAAAAAACCGTTGACTCTTTGCAAACCGATATGGACATGTTAAAATCTAAAACTCTGCTTCTCGCATCAGAAAATCAAGCACTACAAAATAAGCTAGAGGACCTTGAAAACAGGTCAAGGCGAAACAACGTTCGTATAATTGGTTTCCCAGAAGGAGTTGAAGGTCGACACCTAGAGGAACAACTCAAAGATGTGGTCATGCATAACCTTGGTAGCGACAACTTCTCCTCTATGTTTCAAATAGAAAGAGCCCACCGAATCCCAGGAGGGAAACCCACTCCAGGGAGGCCGCCGCGTGCAATTTTAATGAAATTATTATTGTCCGTCGACAGAGACAGGATATTGAGAAGAGCAAGAGAATGCGCACCCATTGAATATCAGGGTACTAAATTGCTCTTTTTTCCCGACTTTGCCCAGCAGACTCAGGAAAAAAGAAGAAATTTCATAGAGATAAAGAAACGCTTGCCGTCTAAGGAGATTAAATATTCTCTACAGTATCCAGCGAAACTAAGAGTGATCCATAACGGGACTTCCCTTTTTTTTTTTGAGACACCACAACAAGCGCAAGACTGGATGGACCAAACGTGCATTTGAAATTGTGCACCATTATGATTGAAGGGATGGAGGGGAGGTGGGGCTGGGATGGGGGAGAACGGCCGGAGGTTAGAGGTTCGCTGACTAGATCGGGCGGATCAATGGAGAGGGGGGCGGGAGGGAACCCACCTTGCAGGTATGGGGTTTTATTTTTTGTTTTGGGGCTTTTTTTTGTTTGTTTGTTTGTCCTGTGCCTTTCTCTTTTGTCGTGATTGGGGAAGATCCTATTAGTCCGGTCTTTTCTATATGAATTGTATTGGTGAAGAATGTGAAGATACATCTGAGCACTGGAGTATCTCTAGAAATACTGGAGGATGGCAGGACCTTCCGGCATTAAACAATGGCTAAATTTTTGATCTATTCATAATATTGAGCGGTTCATGGGCGGGGGTCCGGGGCTCGGGACTTCAGGGGGTCCGGGCATCGGGTGCGACCTGAGACGCGGCTCTTCCTGTCAGACATGAGGTTCGACTGCGGGCAGTGATAGGACACATGTGTGGTATGGGTGCTACTATCTGTTCTCTCAATGGGACAGAGTCGGTCTTTGGTTGTGTTTTTGTCCACATTCTCTTTAATTGCCGGTGACTATGGAGCGATACTCGATTAGAGTCCTTTGGCATATGAGATACTAATGTGAATATATGTGAGGTACGGTTAAGCAGGGCATTAAAATTCAATTTAATCACATGGGGATGAGGCAGTACAATATGCGAGTGGTTTCTTCACCACTGCGATAGAAGACTGCTGGACCCCCTTTTTTTTTTGTTCTACGAAATGTTTGCGATCAAGATCGCCGTAAGCCCGCTTCGTACGGTTTATGTGAGCACCAGGTGACTGGCCACACGATTGTTAATCCTGCCGATCGTGCTCACCCATGCTTGGAGGAGGGCGTACGCGGTGCGCGCTCGCTGCCTGGCGGCCGCCTGGGCTCCGGGCCTCTGATCTCTGCCCTCTATAGATAATCTTATGCTAAATGAGATGCTTCGTGTATCCACTTTATTAAGCGTTGGATGCCGGGTGAATCCTGCCTTTTCCCCCAGTGAGTGAGATCTCCATTAGATTTTTAATATCCACATAATTATGGGCACTTGCATGAAATTATTGTTAATCATGCTCACAAATCAGAATTGACGGACTTATGGATTTTATAATATCACAAATGCAATATGGATATGAATTTTTGTATTATAATTAATAAAATAAATTAATAAGAATTTTTTTTTTTTAAAAGAACGTTACATAACCTTTCCAATGAACCAGGAAGTGAAGGGAACCTATAACCTTTCCTCAACCTGAACAAGAAGAGGAAGCGCCTTAGACTGAGTTATATGTGAAATGTACTTTTTTTTAGAAGAGATTTATTAAAGACATCAAGACTTTTAATAGAAGAGGGCAGAAGCAACTGGAAAGACACAAGAATAGCTTCTACAATCTCTTATAGAGACCAATGTTAGGCCTCATGCACACGACAGTTTTTTTTCACGGTCCGCAAAAACGGGGTCCGTGATCCGTGACCGTTTTTTCGTCCGTGGGTCTTCCTTGATTTTTGGAGGATCCACGGACATGAAAAAAAAGTCGTTTTGGTGTCCGCCTGGCCGTGCGGAGCCAAACGGATCCGTCCTGAATTACAATGCAAGTCAATGGGGACGGATCCGTTTGATGTTGACACAATATGGTGCCATTTCAAACGGATCCGTCCCCATTGACTTTCAATGTAAAGTCTGGAGTTCTTTTATACCATCGGATTGGAGTTTTCTCCAATCCGATGGTATATTTTAACTTGAAGCGTCCCCATCACCATGGGAACGCCTCTATGTTAGAATATACTGTCGGATATGAGCTACTTCGTGAACCTCAGATCCGACAGTATATTCTAACACAGAGGCGTTCCCATGGTGATGGGGACGCTTCAGGTTAGAATACACTACAAACTTTGTACAAGACTGCCCCCTGCTGCCTGGCAGCACCCGATCTCTTACTGGGGGATATGATAGCACAATTAACCCCTTTAGGTGCGGCACCTAAAGGGGTTAATTGTACTATCATATTCCCCTGTAAGAGATCAGGGCTGCCAGGCAGCAGGGGGCAGCCCCCCCCCTCCCCAGTTTGAATATCGTTGGTGGCACAGTGTGCCCCCACCATCGCCCCCCCCTCCCTCCCTCTATTGTATTAAATCGTTGGTGGCACAGTGTGCCAACCACCATCGGCCCCCCTCCCTCCCTCTATTGTATTAAATCGTTGGTGGCACAGTGTGCCAACCACCATCGGCCCCCCCTCCCTCCCTCTATTGTATTAAATCGTTGGTGGCACAGTGTGCCAACCACCATCGGCCCCCCTCCCTCCCTCTATTGTATTAAATCGTTGGTGGCACAGTGTGCCAACCACCATCGCCCCCCCCCCTCCCTCCCTCTATAGCAGTAACATTGGTGGCAGTGTGCGGTCTCAACAGTAGAAGATTCATACTTACCTGCTTGCTGCTGCGATGTCTGTGTCCGGCCGGGAGCTCCTCCTACTGGTAAGTGAAAGGTCTGTGCGGCGCATTGCTAAAGAACTGTCACTTACCAGTAGGAGGAGCTCCCGGCCGTTCACAGACATCGCAGCAGCAAGCAGGTAAGTATGAATCTTCTACTGTTGAGACCGCACACTGCCACCAATGTTACTGCTATAGAGGGAGGTGGGGGGGGCGATGGTGGTTGGCACACTGTGCCACCAACGATTTAATACAATAGAGGGAGGGAGGGGGGCCGATGGTGGTTGGCACACTGTGCCACCAACGATTTAATACAATAGAGGGAGGGAGGGGGGGGGGCGATGGTGGGGGCACACTGTGCCACCAACGATATTCAAACTGGGGAGGGGGGGTGGTCTGCCCCCTGCTGCCTGGCAGCCCTGATCTCTTACAGGGGAATATGATAGTACAATTAACCCCTTTAGGTGCCGCACCTGAAGGGGTTAATTGTGCTATCATATCCCCCTGTAAGAGATCGGGTGCTGCCAGGCAGCAGTCTTGTACAAAGTTTGCAGTGTATTCTAACTAGAAGCGTCCCCATCACCATGGGAACGCTTCTGTGTTAGAATATACTGTCGGATATGAGTTTTCACGAAGTGAAAACTTAGATCAGAAAAAGCTTTTATGCAGACGGATCTTCGGATCCGTCTGTATGAAAGCAACCTACGGCCACGGATCACGGACACGGATGCCAATCTTGTGTGCATCCGTGTTCTTTCACGGACCCATTGACTTGAATGGGTCCGTGAACCGTTGTCCGTCAAAAAAATAGGACAGGTCATATTTTTTTGACGGACAGGATACACGGATCACGGCCTCGGCTGCAAAACGGTGCATTTTCCGATTTTTCCACGGACCCATTGAAAGTCAATGGGTCCGCGAAAAAAAACGGAAAACGGCACAACGGCCACGGATGCACACAACGGTCGTGTGCATGAGGCCTTAAGCAAAGGTAAAAAAAGCCCTGTAGGATGTCTCTTATCAGCATTCCCTTTTTTTTTTTTAAAACAATTGTGCTTTCTTCAGGTACACCTAGGGCTGAAACGATTACTTGATTTAATCAAGTAATTCGGTGCCCAAAAAATAATCAATGCAAATTTTTTGCATCGAGGATTCGTTTGTGTCATGTGACCACGGAGCGGGAGTGAAGCGCTTGCTATTACCGCTCCGTGGTCACCCGCCGACTCGCACCGCTCTGCACTTTCTTCCTGACACATCGTTCGGTCATAGTGCACATAAGCGCGCACTATGACCCGACGCTGTGTGGCGTCAGGTGGTCAGTGTAGTGTGCAGAGAAGATGGAGGAGCTGTGGAGCGGCTCCCCTACAGGAAAGGTAAGTACTGTCGCTGGGGACATGGCTAGGAGGGGGAGATGGTGGCACTGGGGGACAGTTGGTGTCGCAAGCTGGTGGCACTGGGGGGCAGCTGGTGGCAGTTGGCACTTAGGGGCCAGCTGGTGGCACCTGGGGGCAAAGCTGGTGGCACCTGAGGGGCACTGGGGGAACGGAGCCGATGGCACTGAAAACTGACCTGAAACTTGTCACAAGAAGCAAAACCTGCTAAAACTACCTGTACACCTTTCAGAAATAATGTTCCCAGTAACTCCATAAACACCTCACAAAACACCTAAAAAATAAACCAGACGAGGAATTGGAATTGGGCAGTTTTAATAAATTATGGAAATTATGCTCTAGGAGCAATGGGGGCGTTGCCGTTACACCTAGAGGCTCTAGGCTTTCCATGGCTTAGCTGTCTACCCTGTGTCTCCCCTCTTACTGGATTCTTCAGGAAAGTTTAACCACTTCTACCATAAGGACAGACTCAGGGACTGGGCAGCTGCAGGATTTCCTCTTCTCCCGGCAGTGAGGAGGTAAATGCTGTGCACAGGATCTTCCCTCCCTCCTCACGCTGCAGACACAGAGCTAACAGACCTGAGGAGTTCTCTCCTCTGTACTCCTGCTGGCTGTAAGAAAGATTCTGTGTGTATCAGCAATGTCATTGTACTGTACCGTACAGCTGGAACTTGTATTCTACACATACAACATGAGTATCCTAGCAGCCAGACTGCAGGCAGGGCAGCAATTTTATTCAGAGCAGGGGAAGGAGAAAGACAGTCTTTGTTGACACCCACAAATATTCATGAGTAAAACCTCAGAGATTGTTGTTACACGCCCCCAAAGCTCTGTAACTGCATGTCAACAAAGTGCCAGAACATCAGATTTAGGCTACTTTCACACTTGCGGCAGTGTGATCTGGCAGGCAGTTCCGCCATTGCAAGAACGGATCCGTCTCTCCGCTTGTCATGCGGACAGACGGATCCGTCTTGTATTTCTTTTTCACATTTTTACCGGTCTGCGCATGCGAAGGCCGGATCCGGCAGTCCGTCACTAATACATTCCTATAGGGAAAAATGCAGAATCCGGCATTCAGGCAAGTCATCAGTTTTTCTCGCCGGAGATAAAACTGTAGCATGCTACTGTTTTATCTTTTGCCTGATCAGTCAAAACGACTGAACTGAAGACATCCTGACTGATCAGGCAAAAGAGAAAACCGTAGCATGCTACCGGAAAAACTGATCCGGTATTGCAATGCATTTTTCAGCATTTTCAGGATCCTGATCAGTCTGAAAAATGCCTGATCAGTCAGAAAAAATGACATCCGTTTACATACAGTTTGCCTGACAAGGCAGTCAGTTCAGGCAATAGAACTGCCTGCCGGAATCAAACAACGCAAGTGTGAAAGTACCCTAACTCTCCATTCAGAATGCATGGGGATATGCCTGATCAGTTCTTTTCCAGTATACACTACGTGCAGAATTATTAGGCAAATGAGTATTTTGACCACATCATCCTCTTTATGCATGTTGTCTTACTCCAAGCTGTATAGGCTCGAAAGCCTACTACCAATTAAGCATATTAGGTGATGTGCATCTCTGTAATGAGAAGGGGTGTGGTCTAATGACATCAACACCCTATATCAGGTGTGCATAATTATTAGGCAACTTCCTTTCCTTTGGCAAAATGGGTCAAAAGAAGGACTTGACAGGCTCAGAAAGAGGGATGCAGCACTCTTAAAATTGCAAAGCTTCTGAAGCGTGATCATCGAACAATCAAGCGTTTCATTCAAAATAGTCAACAGGGTCGCAAAAAGCGTGTGGAAAAACCAAGGCGCAAAATAACTGCCCATGAACTGAGAAAAGTCAAGCGTGCAGCTGCCAAGATGCCACTTGCCACCAGTTTGGCCATATTTCAGAGCTGCAACATCACTGGAGTGCCCAAAAGCACAAGGTGTGCAATACTCAGAGACATGGCCAAGGTAAGAAAGGCTGAAAGACGACCACCACTGAACAAGACACACAAGCTGAAACGTCAAGACTGGGCCAAGAAATATCTCAAGACTGATTTTTCTAAGGTTTTATGGACTGATGAAATGAGAGTGAGTCTTGATGGGCCAGATGGCTGGATTGGTAAAGGGCAGAGAGCTCCAGTCCGACTCAGACGCCAGCAAGGTGGAGGTGGAGTACTGGTTTGGGCTGGTATCATCAAAGATGAGCTTGTGGGGCCTTTTCAGGTTGAGGATGGAGTCAAGCTCAACTCCCAGTCCTACTGCCAGTTTCTGGAAGACACCTTCTTCAAGCAGTGGTACAGGAAGAAGTCTGCAAGGTAAGAAAAACATGATTTTCATGCAGGACAATGCTCCATCACACGCGTCCAAGTACTCCACAACGTGGCTGGCAAGAAAGGGTATAAAAGAAGAAAATCTAATGACATGGCCTCCTTGTTCACCTGATCTGAACCCCATTGAGAACTTGTGGTCCATCATCAAATGTGAGATTTACAAGGAGGGAAAACAGTACACCTCTCTGAACAGTGTCTGGGAGGCTGTGGTTGCTGCTGCACGCAATGTTGATGGTGAATAGATCAAAACACTGACAGAATCCATGGATGGCAGGCTTTTGAGTGTCCTTGCAAAGAAAGGTGGCTATATTGGTCACTGATTTGTTTTTGTTTTGTTTTTGAATGTCAGAAATGTATATTTGTGAATGTTGAGATGTTATATTGGTTTCACTGGTAAAAATAAATAATTGAGATGGGTATATATTTGTTTTTTGTTAAGTTGCCTAATAATTATGTACAGTAATAGTCACCTGCACACACAGATATCCCCCTAAAATAGCTAAAACTAAAAACAAACTAAAAACTACTTCCAAAAATATTCAGCTTTGATATTAATGAGTTTTTTGGGTTCATTGAGAACATGGTTGTTGTTCAATAATAAAATTAATCCTCAAAAATACAACTTGCCTAATAATTCTGCACTCCCTGTAGAGCCCCTGTGATGGAACTCTATGCCGGAAAAGAAAAAAGCTAGTGTGAAAGTACCCTTACAGTGCTTTATTTATTTACAGAAATCGGACAACCCCTTTAAGCATTCACATAAACTGTTATTTAAAAATCATATATAGAAACATAAAAATACTAAAATAAAAATAAGGTAACAGAAATAAAGCCCCATATAAAATTGAAAAAAGGTGCAAACATTAGTTACATAACCAAACGGGAAACAAGTTATGGCTTTCAAAGGTGGACTAGTTGGATGATGTACATGTATGAGGACTTGGATGCGTCACCACGTATGAAAGGCCAGACAAAACATAGGCTGTTGCCTTTTGTGCTACAATCTTTTCTGCTGTATGTTATGGGACCATCCTTTGGTGAGCGCTGCTGCATTTCTTAACCTTGCATTTATACATCACATAATGAAAGTCTAACATCCTGTTGTTAGTAAGGTCCATTCACATCTGCCAACACCACAACCATGACTGTAGGTTTTCCTGGTCCATTCTGTAACTGAGAATACTTCCTGATAAACAAGTAGCATAAAGTACCATATATGGCTTTGTGTATCTACTTTATTGCAGACTGCGCTTTGCACTATTAATATGTCAAATACAACAGATTTCATTCCACATATTTCTGAATCAGTTTATGTACGCTGCTCAAAAAAATGAAAGGAACACTTAAAAGGCTTGTATCATCTGGGACTCTGATCGTATATCACCAGGATATACCATCAAAGTCAGATAGGTGTTGGTCTCAGAGGTGGGACCAGCACCTATCTCTAAGGCCCCATGCACACGGCCGTGTTTCACAGCCGTGTGCGGGCCGTGGAACCGCGGCCTGGATCCCTCCTGAGAGCAGGAGCGCACGGCGTCATTGGTTGCTATGACGCCGTGCGCTCCCTGCTGCCGCCGCAATACAGTACTACACTGGTATGATCTATACCAGTGTATTACTGTACTGTGCCGGCAGCAGGGAGCGCACGGCGTCATAGCAACCAATGACGCCGTGCGCTCCTGCTCTCAGGAGGGATCCAGGCCGCGGTTCCACGGCCCGCACACGGCTGTGAAACACGGCCGTGTGCATGGGGCCTAAAACAGGACAATACACCGCGCATGCATAGAGTATAATGAGTCCAGCCGGTAAAGGATTCAATATGGACAATCACAATACATTACTAAGTGCCTTGTATTAACTTTCTCTACAGGATAAATGCCACTTGCTAAAGCAGACATCCTCAAACTGCGGCCCTCCAGCTGTTGTAAAACTACAACTCCCACAATGCCCTGCTGTAGGCGGATACCTGTAGGCTGTTCGGGCATGCTGGGACTCGTAGTTTTGCAACAGCTGGAGGGACGCAGTTTGAGGATGACTGTGCTAAAGTGAGATAACCCCTTCAAGGTGCATTCACACTGTGCTGACGAGCAGACAATTATCAGGAAGAAGGTGAAAGTGGAAAATTATCCAAAACCCACTTTTTCAGGACCAGTTCAGGTCTGAAGTCATTTTGTGAGGCTTACATAATAGAAACCACCCAAAAATGGCCCAATTTTAGAAACTAAACCCCTCAAGGTATTCAAAACTGATTTTACAAACTTTGTTAACTCGTTAGGTGTTCCTCAAGAATTAATGGAAAATGTAGATGAAATTTCAGAATTTCACTTTTTGGCAGATTTTCCATTTTAAACCATTTTTTTCCAGTAACAAAGCAAGGGTTAACAGCCAAACAAAACTCAATATTTATTGCCTCGATTCTGTAGTTTACAGAAACAACCCATATGTGGTCGTAAACTGCTGTACAGGCACACGGCAGGGCGCAGAAGGAAAGTAATGATATATGGTTTTTGCTGGACTGTTTTTTTTGACACCATGTCCCATTTGAAGCCCCCCTGATGCACCCCTAGAGCAGAAACTCCCAAAAAAGTTACCCCATTATGGAAACTACGGGATAAGGTGGCAGTTTTGTTGGTACTATTTTAGGGTACATATGATTTTCGGTTGCTCTATATTCCACTTTTTGTGAGGCAAGGTAACAAAAAATAGCTGTTTTGGCACAGTTTTTTTTTTTTGTTATTTACGTTCATATGACAGGTTCGATCATGTGGTATTTATATAGAGCAGGTTGCTACGGAAGTGACAATACCAAATATGACAATGGTTTTTTGGTTGTTTATTTCAGTTTTACATAATAAAGCATTTTGAATTTTTATTTTATTTTTTAGTGTCTCCACATTCTGGAAGCCATAGTTTTTTTTTATGTTTTGGGTGATTTTTGTGGGATCCCATTTTTGTGGGATGAGATGACGGTTTGATTGGCACAATTTTGGGGTGCATATGAATTTTTGATTGCTTGCTATTACACTTTTTATGATGTAAGGTGAAAAAAAAATGGCGTTTAGAATTTTTTTTTTTTATGGTGTTCCCCTGAGGGGTTAGGTCATGTGATATTTTTATACAGCAGGTTCTTATGGATGTGGCAATACCTAATATGTATACATTTTTTATTTAAGTTTTACAAAATAATCATGTTTTAGTGTCTCCATAGTCTGAGAGCCATAGTTTTTTTTTATGTTTTGGGCAATTGTCTTAGGTAGGGTATCATTTCTGTGAGATGAGATGACGGTTTTATTGTCACTATTTTGGGGTGCATAGGACTTTTTAAATCGCTTGCTATTACACTTTTTGTGATGTAAGGTGACAAAAAAGGTCTTTTTTCCACTTTATTTTTTTACGCTGTTCACCTGAGGGGTTAGGTCATGTGGTACTTTTATAGAGCAGGTTGTTACGGACGCGGCGATACCTAATATGTCTACTTTTTTATTTATTTTTTACATTTAACACAATAAAAGCATTTTTGAAACAAAATAAATCATGTTTTAGTCTCCATAGTCTGAGAGCCATATTTATTTTTTGGAAGATTGTCTTAGGTAGGGGCTCATTTTTTGCGGGATGAGGCGACGGTTAGATTGGTATGATTTTGGTGGGCATACGTCTTTTCGCTTGGTGTTGCACTTTTAGTGATGTAAGGTGTAATGGGTGTAATATTTTTTTTAGCACAGTTTTTATTTTTTACGGTGTTCACCTGAGGGGTTAGGTCATGTGATATTTTTATAGAGCCGGCCGACACCTAATATGTCTACTTTAATTTTTTTCCCTTTTTTAAAAATGTTTTTCTTTTAACTTTATTTTGGGAAAAGGCCGCTTTTTTTTTATTTTTTTTTATAAACTTGAAACAAATATTTGTTTTTAGACTTTTTTTTTTGTCCCACTCTGGGACTTCAACTTTTGGTGGTCTGATCCCCTTTGCAATGCATCACAATACTTCTGTATTGTGATGCATTGGCTGTAAGTGTATTACAGACTGTAATACACTTACAGCCTGCTTGCCTGTGAGATCCAAGAGGCTGGATCTCACAGGCTCTCCCGGAAGGCAGCCACGATGACTAACGAAGGCATCAGGCTGCCTTCCCTGCCATCGGGTCCCTGTCACAGCAGCACAGGGACCCAATGGAAGCTCCCACCCCCGCATGGACATCACACGTGCCGCGGTCAGCACTGAACACGGCGCATCAAGGGTTAATGCAACAGGGGTCCGGCTATCATTGACTGCTGGACCTCTGCTGCGGATCACAGCGCTGGTCCTTAAAGGAAACCTGTCACCGGGATTTTGTGTATAGAGCCGAGGACATGGGTTGCTAGATGGCCGCTAGCACATCCGCAATACCCAGTCCCCATAGCTCTGCGTGCTTTTATTGTGTTAAAAAAACGATTTGATACATATGCAAATTAACCTGAGATGAGTCCTGTACGTGAGATGAGTCAGGGACAGGACTCATCTCAGGTTAATTTGCATATGTATCAAATCAGTTTTTTTTACACAATAAAAGCACACAGAGCTATGGGGGCTGGGTTTTGCGGATGTGCTAGCGGCCATCTAGCAACCCATGTCCTCAGCTCTATACACAAAATCCAGGTGACAGGTTCCCTTTAAGTCACGGACATCTGCGGGTCATCTACGGGTTAAATGTTACTAACATGTTATCTTTATTACAAAGGGTGCAGCAAACACAGTGTAATATAAAACATGTGTATGCAGGTTTTTTTTTACCACTTTTACAAAATATTAATTTTCCAAATTTTTGTGGAAATGATTTTTTATTAAAATAAGGCCTCATGCACACGACCGTTGTGTGCATCCGTGGCCGTTGTGCCGTTTTCAGTTTTTTTCGCGGACCCATTGACTTTCAATGGGTCCGTGGAAAAATCGGAAAATGCACCGTTTTGCAGCCGAGGCCGTGATCCGTGTATCCTGTCCGTCAAAAAAATATGACCTGTCCTATTTTTTTTGACGGACAACGGTTCACGGACCCATTCAAGTCAATGGGTCCGTGAAAGAACACGGATGCACACAAGATTGGCATCCATGTCCGTGATCCGTAGGTTGCTTTCATACAGACGGATCCGAAGATCCGTCTGCATAAAAGCTTTTTCAGATCTAAGTTTTCACTTCGTGAAAACTCATATCCGACAGTATATTCTAACACAGAGGCGTTCCCATGGTGATGGGGACGCTTCTAGTTAGAATACACTACAAACTGTGTACAAGACTGCCCCCTGCTGCCTGGCAGCACCCGATCTCTTACAGGGGGCCGTGATCAGCACAATTAACCCCTTCAGGTGCGGCACCTGAAGGGGTTAATTGTACTATCATATCCCTCTGTAAGAGATCAGGGCTGCCAGGCAGCAGGGGGCAGACCCCCCCCCCTCCCCAGTTTGAATATCATTGGTGGCCAGTGGGGGGGGGGTCTGCCCCCTGCTGCCTGGCAGCCCTGATCTCTTACAGAGGGATATGATAGTACAATTAACCCCTTCAGGTGCCGCACCTGAAGGGGTTAATTGTGCTGATCACGGCCCCCTGTAAGAGATCGGGTGCTGCCAGGCAGCAGGGGGCAGTCTTGTACACAGTTTGTAGTGTATTCTAACTAGAAGCGTCCCCATCACCATGGGAACGCCTCTGTGTTAGAATATACTGTCGGATATGAGTTTTCACGAAGTGAAAACTTAGATCTGAAAAAGCTTTTATGCAGACGGATCTTCGGATCCGTCTGTATGAAAGCAACCTACGGATCACGGACATGGATGTGCATCTTGTGTGCATCCGTGTTCATCTTGTGTGCATCCGTGTTCCCTCCCTCTATTGTAATAAATCGTTGGTGGCACAGTGTGCGCCCCCCATCGGCCCCCCCTCCCTCTATAGCAGTAACAACATTGGTGGTCAGTGTGCGGCCTCCCATCTCCCCCCCCCCCCCCCCGATCATTGGCGGCAGCGGAGTTCTGATCGGAGTCCCAGTTTAATCGCTGGGGCTCCGATCGGTAACCATGACGCTACTGCAGTCCTGGTTGCCATGGTTACTTAGCAATAGTACAATAGTAGAAGATTCATAGTTACCTGCTTGCTGCTGCGATGTTCATGTCCGGCCGGGAGCTCCACCTACTGGTAAGTGACAGGTCTGTGCGGCGCATTGCTAAATGAACTGTCACTTACCAGTAGGAGGAGCTCCCGGCCGGTCACAGACATCGCAGCAGCAAGCTATGTGCCACCAACGATTTATTACAATAGAGGGAGGGGGGGGGGGGGCCATGGGGGGCGCACACTGTGCCACCAACAATTTATTACAATAGAGGGAGGGAGGGGGGGGCCGCACTGGCCACCAATGATATTCAAACTGGGGAGGGGGAGAGGGGGGGGGTCTGCCCCCTGCTGCCTGGCAGCCCTGATCTTACAGGGGGATATGATAGTACAATTAACCCCTTCAGGTGCGGCACCTGAGGAGTTAATTGTGCTGATCACGGCCCCCTGTAAGAGATCGGGTGCTGCCAGGCAGCAGTCATGTACACAGTTTTTCAGTATATTCTAACCTGAAGCGTCCCCATCACCATGGAAACGCCTCTGTGTTAGAATATACTGTCGGATCTGAGTTTCACGATGTAGCTCATATCCGACAGTATATTCTAAACATAGAGGCGTTCCCATGGTGATGGGGACGCTTCAAGTTATGTTCGGGTGTCCGCCTGGCCGTGCGGAGGCAAGCGGATCCGTCCAGACTTACAATGTAAGTCAATGGGGACGGATCCGTTTGAAGATGACACACTGTGGCTCAATTTTCAAACGGATCCGTCCCCCATTGACTTTCAATGTAAAGTCTGGACGGATCCGTCTGAGGCTACTTTCACACTTAGAAATGTTTTAACAATATAATGCAGACGGATCCGCTCTGAACGGAGCCACCGTCTGCATTATATGAACGCAAGTGTGAAAGTAAAGGGACTCCTGACTTTACATTGAAAGTCAATGGGGACGGATCCGTTTGCAATTGCACCATATTGTGTCAACGTCAAACGGATCAGTCCCCATTGACTAGCATTGTAATTCAGGACGGATCCGTTTGGCTCCGCACAGCCAGGCGGACACCAAAACGACTTTTTTTTCATGTCCGTGGATCCTCCAAAAATCAAGGAAGACCCACGGACGGAAAAACGGTCACGGATCACGGACCTACGGACCCCGTTTTTGCGGACCGTGAAAAAAAAAACTGTCGTGTGCATGAGGCCTAAACTTTATTAACTTTTTAGGGAGCATAACTTTTATAATGCAGTGGTATACCTGGTATTTTAATACACTATAGCTTATAACTGTAATATGAAAGGCAGTCTCTAAGGGCTCTTTCACACCTGCGTTCTTTTCTTCCGGCATAGAGTTCCGTCGTCGGGGCTCTTTGCCGGAAGAATCCTGATCAGTTTCATCCTAATGCATTCTGAATGGAGAGAAATCCGTTCAGGATGTCTTCAGTTCCGGAACGGAACGTTTTTTGGCCGGAGAAAATAGCGCAGCATGCTGCGCTTTTTGCTCCGGCCAAAAATCCTGAAGACTTGCCGCAAGGCCGGATCCGGAATCAATGCCCATTGAAAGGCATTGATCCGGATCCGGCCTTAAGCTAAACGTCGTTTCGGCGCATTGCCGGATCCGACGTTTAGCTTTTTCTGAATGGTTACCATGGCTGCCGGGACGCTAAAGTCCTGGCAGCCATGGTAAAGTGTAGTGGGGAGAGGGGGAGCAGTATACTTACCGTCCGTGCGGCTCCTGGGGCGCTCCAGAGTGACGTCAGGGTGCCCCAAGCGCATGGATCACGTGATCGCATGGCACGTCATCCATGCGCATGGGGCGCTCTGACGTCATTCAGGAGCGCCCCGGGAGCCGCACGGACTGTAAGTATACCGCTCCCCTGCTCCCCACTACTACTATGGCAACCAGGACTTTAATAGCGTCCTGCCTGCCATAGTAACATTGAAAGCATTTTGAAGACGGATCCGTCTTCAAATGCTTTTAGTTCACTTGTGTTTTTCCGGATCCGGCGTGTAATTCCGGCAAGTGGAGTACACCCCGGATCCGGACAACGCAAGTGTGAAAGAGGCCTAATGCGGTGTCTGCTGCACAGTCTAATAGACATACAGTAATGTTATTCCCCCAGCTGCAATGGCCAATGCTGGCAGAGGGAGCCCTCTTCCTCTAACTGCCTAAATCAGGGTTTCTCAACTCCGGTCCCCACCTACCAGTCATGTTTTCAGGATTTCCTTAGCATTGAGCAGGTTATACAATTAGTATCCATGCATCAGGACTTACCAGGTCTTCATTCTGTGGGATATTCTCAAATCCTGACCCGTAGGTCGGTCCCGAGGACTGGAGTTGAGAAATCCTGGATGCTGTGGTTACTATTTAGGGAAAATGTTTATTTATGGTAGAAAACTTGGGCTGAAATGTCCCTTAGCAGTGCTCTCTCAAATGAATGTTACTAAGGGACATCCGTCTTCTATGCTGATGGAAGACGGATGGCCCTTAGTAACGCTCATTTAAGAGAGCACTGCTAAGGGACATTTCAGCCCCAGTTGTCTATCACAAATAAAAGTTTTTCCTAAATAAGGTATGTTACAAAAATGTTCCCTGCCACTGTCACTACACATTAGCAAAAAAGTCGGTTATACTTTAAAGGGATTTCCCATCAGAGAAATTGATGGCATATTGCTATGATCAATGTCAGATAGGAACAGGTCCCATAGGTGGGACCCACACCTATCTTCAGAACAGGAACCCTGAAATGAACAGAGTTCAGTTGCACATGCTTGGCCACCATCTGTTTACGGCTATGGGATTTCCAAAAACAGCCAAACGCTGGCTTGACTATTTCCAGCAGTCCCATTGCGGTGAATGGAGAGATGGCGGTGCAAGCAAGGTGCGATACCCATTCACTGCGATGGGACTTCTGAAAATAGCCGAATGTGCTTGCTCGGTTATTTTTAGAACTTCCATAGTGATGACTGGATAGCACGTCACACGTGTGGTGTGCTTTTCTTTACTTTGGGTCCTCTAGAAAGGAGCTAATTCCAGAGATGGGACCCGCACCTGACATTGATGGAATATCGCTAGGACATGCCATCAATGTCTGAAATGGGAATACTCCTTTAATGTTTTTGCTTACCACTCCTTCACATCAAAGGCACATCGGCAATTGTATTACCAAAATTACTTTTGCTTCACATAGGTATACCAAAGGAAAGCTGACCATATCCATTCTATAGCTGTTAAATGTGTTAAAACTATGTACACACTAAACATGCGCCATGATACCAATATCTACATTTATAAGGAGTGCACAGCATGCTATGCATAAAAATATTACCTAGGAATACAACTTCAAATTTTATTACAAGCAGGAGACTCCACTACTTCTTTACTGGACTCCAATCAACAGCAAAGTTTAAATAAAGATATGAAGAAAAAAAAAAACGTAAAGAAACATGCAGCGAGGTACACTGGCAGCCAATCACAACACAGCATAGGATATATAAGCTCCTGTAATATGCAAATCAGCCTCTTTCTTTGCTGTTGACTCCAGCTAAGTGTACTGTTTTTGTCTTGTGTGACAGGATATTTATATAGGGCTGCAGCTAACGATTATTTGAATAATCGATTAGTTGCCGATTAATTTCTACGATTAATCGATTAATCGGGAAAAACGACAAAATTACAAAACAGAGGTTTATATGATCTTACTTGAAAAATTATGTTCAAAGGCCATATTAAAACAAATTGTGGACGACACTTATGGGGGATCTGTGGACGACACTTATGGGGGATCTGTGGACGACACTTATGGGGGATCTGTGGACGACACTTATGGGGGGGATCTGTGGACGGCATTTATGGGGGATCTGTGGACGGCGTTTATGGGGGATCTGTGGACGGCGTTAATCGGGGATCTGTGGACGGCGTTTATGGGGGATCTGTGGACGGCGTTTATGGGGGATCTGTGGACGACACTATTATGGGGGATCTGTGGACGACACTATTATGGGGGATCTGTGGACGACACTATTATGGGGGATCTGTGGACGGCGTAGTTATGGAGAGGGGGATCTGTGGACGGCGTAGTTATGGAGAGGGGGATCTGTGCACTGTTATGGGCATAACAGTGCACAGATCCCTTTCCTCATAACAGTGCACAGACCCCCCTTCCCATAGCAGTGCTATACACAGACCCCCCCTCCTCCCCATAGCAGTGCTATAGACAGATCCTCCCCCCTCCCCATAGCAGTGCTATACACAGACCCCCCTTCCCATAGCAGTGCCATAGACAGATCCCCCCTCCCCCTTCCCCCTAACAGCCCCGGCCCCGATGCTTGCATCTTTATTTTACCTTTTTACAATGACGCTCCCGCTCCTGTAACAGCCAGGCAGAGCGGACGGCGGCGTAACGTCACTCAATCACGTGACGCGCCTGCTCCGCCCACTTCATGAATGAAGGAGGCGGAGCAGGCGCGTCACGTGATTGAGTGACGTTACGCCGCCGTCCGCTCTGCCTGGCTGTTACAGGAGCGGGAGCGTCATTGTAAAAAGGTAAAATAAAGATGCAGCGCCCGCCCGCCCGCCCGAATAGCAACGAATCGGCGATTATTCGATAACTGGATTCGTCGACAACGAATCCAGTTATCGAATATAATCGATTACATCGATTAATCGTTGCAGCCCTATATTTATATTCACCCCCATAGATATTTACCACATATAGCTACTACCATGGTACCCCACTGTTTCCTGTGGTAAAGTGGTCCTTGTTTTGGGTCATCACCCAACTCTCATACACTTCCCTTTAGTGTTAGGATCTTACTTTACCACTTCCCTGCTACCGTCCTCCGGTGGCTTACTCCTCTCCCTCCGGTGAGTTTGCGTCTTCTCCCCCTGAGAGGACGCTGCTCTCCGGTGTGCAAGCGGCAGCTAACGCTGGTCATCAGCTGTGCTTCGCTGCACACAATCTCCTCACTACCTCAGGCTCGGCACTGAACAGATTCTCCCGCCGAGTTTCAGCTCTCTGCTCCATTTACCGGTCCTCTGGTGCTATTTTCTGCCCTCTGGTTGTATTACCACAAGTATCCTTTCATATAACAGTTATAGTTTTATATATAGTGGTTTTGCATATCTTATGTGCATTGTGCCTCTCCTAATCACCTCATACTAATTAGTAAGTCTCTTTTTTTCTGCTAGTAGTGAATTTTTCTAGAGCTCCTATCCTATGGGAATATTACACATAGAATTTTGTCATATGTTACATTATTGAAATTCTTTTATTCCTTGACAATTGTTCATATACAGGAAGTGCAGAATTATTAGGCAAGTTGTATTTTTGAGGATTAATTTTATTATTGAACAACAACCATGTTCTCAATGAACCCAAAAAACGCATTAATATCAAAGCTGAATATTTTTGGAAGTAGTTTTTAGTTTGTTTTTAGTTTTAGCTATTTTAGGGGGATATCTGTGTGTGCAGGTGACTATTACTGTGCATAATTATTAGGCAACTTAACAAAAAACAAATATATACCCATTTCAATTATTTATTTTTACCAGTGAAACCAATATAACATCTCAACATTCACAAATATACATTTCTGACATTCAAAAACAAAACAAATCAGTGACAAATATAGCCACCTTTCTTTGCAAGGACACTCAAAAGCCTGCCATCCATGGATTCTGTCAGTGTTTTGATCTGTTCACCATCAACATTGCGTGCAGCAGCAACCACAGCCTCCCAGACACTGTTCAGAGAGGTGTACTGTTTTCCCTCCTTGTAAAGCTCACATTTGATGATGGACCACAGGTTCTCAATGGGGTTCAGATCAGGTGAACAAGGAGGCCATGTCATTAGATTTTCTTCTTTTATACCCTTTCTTGCCAGCCACGCTGTGGAGTACTTGGACGCGTGTGATGGAGCATTGTCCTGCATGAAAATCATGTTTTTCTTGAAGGATGCAGACTTCTTCCTGTACCACTGCTTGAAGAAGGTGTCTTCCAGAAACTGGCAGTAGGACTGGGAGTTGAGCTTGACTCCATCCTCAACCCGAAAAGGCCCCACAAGCTCATCTTTGATGATACCAGCCCAAACCAGTACTCCACCTCCACCTTGCTGGCGTCTGAGTCGGACTGGAGCTCTCTGCCCTTTACCAATCCAGCCATGGGCCCATCCATCTGGCCCATCAAGACTCACTCTCATTTCATCAGTCCATAAAACCTTAGAAAAATCAGTCTTGAGATATTTCTTGGCCCAGTCTTGATGTTTCAGCTTGTGTGTCTTGTTCAGTGGTGGTCGTCTTTCAGCCTTTCTTACCTTGGCCATGTCTCTGAGTATTGCACACCTTGTGCTTTTGGGCACTCCAGTGATGTTGCAGCTCTGAAATATGGCCAAACTGGTGGCAAGTGGCATCTTGGCAGCTGCACGCTTGACTTTTCTCAGTTCATGGGCAGTTATTTTGCGCCTTGGTTTTTCCACACGCTTCTTGCGACCCTGTTGACTATTTTGAATGAAACGCTTGATTGTTCGATGATCACGCTTCAGAAGCTTTGCAATGTTAAGAGTGCTGTATCCCTCTGCAAGATATCTCACTATTTTTTACTTTTCTGAGCCTGTCAAGTCCTTCTTTTGACCCATTTTGCCAAAGGAAAGGAAGTTGCCTAATAATTATGCACACCTGATATAGGGTGTTGATGTCATTAGACCACACCCCTTCTCATTACAGAGATGCACATCACCTAATATGCTTAATTGGTAGTAGGCTTTCGAGCCTATACAGCTTGGAGTAAGACAACATGCATAAAGAGGATGATGTGGTCAAAATACTAATTTGCCTAATAATTCTGCACTCCCTGTATTCCTCATGGCTGAAGTAAAAGCGGAAGCAGCCTCAGACCCTCAGGGTCTTGAATTTTTGGATGAAAATTTAATCCAGTCTCTGATGGAACAAACCATACAAAAGTCAGTTCACGCGGCATTAAACTCTGCTATGTCATCTGTGCACGAGGTTATTAATAAATCTGTGGTCCAGGCCATATCTCATTCCGCCACTCTGAACTTACTTCAAGCAATTCCGGCCACTCGATTATTTTTTGGTCAGCGGAAGTTTCCGCATTTAATATGGCGCAAGGCCTTCCTAAACACTCTTACAAACGCCGCTTTATAATTACCGATCCTCAGCCCAAGAAACAAGCCAAAATAGCTAAAACTAAAGAGGATCAGGTTCATACTCTAACGCTACAGAAAAGCGTACATTCAGATGTCAATAGTTTACATCCCTTACCCTACGCCCCTGAGGAGTTAAAAACTAAGCGGGCTCTAAAGGCTTCGACATCCCGAGTCAAGCCCAAGAAATATATTACATCCCCGAGCAAATCTTCCTCGGATGAAATGGTCTCCTCCGACAAAGAGGAGAATTCGGAATACGAAGACGTTTCCGATGAGGAAAATGTTTTGGGCTCAAACACAGCGGATTCCGCCATTTTCGATGCCGCCGGAATCCCATTTTTCAATCCCAATGATATTAAACACCCCAGTTTAGGGGAATGGGTGCCCCAACCCCAGGTTGCCCAATTTCAAAATTTTTGGATAAGGAAACCTTTGGACAAGTCAGCCCGTAGCAAATTGCGGGCAGAGTGCCCTAGACCCACTTTACAATCAAAAGTGGCAAAACACCCCTGACTTAGATCCTACTTTGGGGAAAACCCCAAGAAAGATGTGGACTGCTCCTTCAAGATCGATTTTTGGATTTACTAGGCCCCTTAACAAAAATTCTAGATTTAACAGAGGAAGCCACAATTTCAGATGCCCCTATAGATTTACCAGTTCTAAAAGGCTGGGCACAAAGAGCGGTGTGTTTATTTGGCAACATTAATGCCTCCATTTGCATGGAAAGAAAACGTAGTATTTTAATGAAATTGGACCCCCAACTTATCCATATGGCATCATCTATGACAGTAACTCCCCATCAGATGGCTACCTTTTTGGGGATTCCTTTTTACGTAGGATTGTTTTCATCGCTTGACAAAGCACAATCCTCCATGCAAAAAGTTTTACAGGGTCGTGTTTTTGGGAGGGCTGGGAAAAGAAGAGGCCGATTTCCCAGCCGTCTGACCCACGAGAATCAATACCCAAGAGTCTTTCCCCGAGCGGACAGATATCCAGCTCCATCCCACTCCTTCAACCAAAACGCCATTTCTTCCCATTAGGGGCCGACCCTGGAGGGCGACAGGCCATAGAGGTTTTCCGAGAACCAGACCCTCGGCAGGCGAGTGTCCCCAGACAGTATTTTTCACAAATACCCCTAGGGGGCAGGATAAAACATTTCTCCCACGTTTGGTCTCTGATTACATCAGACTCATGGGTCTTAAAGAGGACCTTTCACTAGAATAAAAAATCTAAACTAAGTATACAGACACGGAGAGCGGCGCCCAGGGATCTCCCTGCATTTACTATTATCCCTGGGCGCCACTCCGTTCTCCCGGTATAAGCTCTGGTATCTTCATATGTTCGGCTCAACTGGGTGGAGCCTGCTAGCGTCTCCTTCTCCCAGGCTGTAGCACTGGCCAATCGCAGCGCTCAGCTCATAGCCTGAGAGAGAAAAAAAAAAAAAAACTCTCAGGCTATGAGCTGAGTATATAGTAAGTGCAGGGAGATCCCTTGGCGCCGCTCTCCATGTCTGTATGCTTAGTTTAGATTTTTTATTCTAGTGAAAGGTCCTCTTTAAATACAGCCTCAGGATATCAAATAGAATTCCTATTTCCACCAATACAAACACACTTACCTCATCCAATAACATTCTCAGAGTCAGACCGCAAACTAGTTCAACTAGAAATAGAGGAACTCTATTCCAAGGAAGCTATTATTCCAATACCCTCAGAATCCCCAGGATTTGTAAGCAATCTCTTTCTAGTGAAAAATAGAGATGGCGGTCACAGACCAGTTGTAAATTTGAGATTCCTCAACAATTTTGTGCTTTACCAACACTTTAAAATGGAGGGACTTCATCTCCTGAGAGACCTTTTGTTACCGCACGATTGACTGGCAAAAATAGATATCAAGGATACTTATCTCACAATACCTATGCATCCACTGTCCCAGCCATACCTCCAATTTGTTTGGGAAAGCCAGAAATGGCAGTTTACCAGTTTGCCTTTCGGTCTTTCCGCCCCTTGGTGTTTCACCAAACTATTAAAACCAATATCATTTCTACTGCGGTCCCGAGGTGTTCGTCTCATAATATACTTAGACGATTTACTCATTACGCCCAATCTCTGTCCCTCATACATCTCCACATTCAGTGGACCACGACCTTGTTGACCAATCTGGGATTCCTTCTCAATCTCAAGAAATCTGTTCTAACTCCCTCTCGGTAAGTAGAATTCCTGGGTTTTCTCATCAGCCATTCTGAGTCTCCCTCTTAGGAAGCTAAAACCATCCGGAGAGAGATTCGGTCAGTCTTAAGCGGACAGTGGATCTCACTTCGCACTTTAGCTCGGATAGTACAGTCGTGGCCAAAAGTTTTGAGAATGACACAAATATTAGTTTTCACAAAGTGTGCTGCTAAATTGCTTTTAGATCTTTGTTTCAGTTGTTTCTGTGATGTAGTGAAATATAATTACACGCACTTCATACGTTTCAAAGGCTTTTATCGACAATTACATGACATTTATGCAAAGAGTCAGTATTTGCAGTGTTGGCCCTTCTTTTTCAGGACCTCTGCAATTCGACTGGGCATGCTCTTAATCAACTTCTGGGCCAATTCCTGACTGATAGCAACCCATTCTTTCATAATCACTTCTTGGAGTTTGTCAGAATTAGTGGGCTTTTGTTTGTCCACCCGCCTCTTGAGGATTGACCACAAGTTCTCAATGGGATTAAGATCTGGGGAGTTTCCAGGCCATAGACCCAAAATGTCAACGTTTTGGTCCCCGAGCCACTTAGTTATCACTTTTGCCTTATGGCACGGTGCTCCATCGTGCTGGAAAATGCATTGTTCTTCACCAAACTGTTGTTGGATTGTTGGAAGAAGTTGCTGTTGGAGGGTGTTTTGGTACCATTCTTTAGTCATGGCTGTGTTTTTGGGCGTGAGCCCACTCCCTTGGATTAGAAGCAACCCCACACATGAATGGTCTCAGGATGCTTTACTGTTGGCATGACACAGGACTGATGGTAGCACTTACCTTTTCTTCTCCGGACAAGCCTTTTTCCTGATGCCTCAAACAATCGGAAAGAGGCTTCATCGGAGAATATGACTTTGCCCCAGTCCTCAGCAGTCCATTCACAATATTTTCTGCAGAAGATCAATCTGTCTCTGATGGGTTTTTTTTGGGAGAGAAGTGGCTTTTTTGCTGCCCTTCTTGACACCAGGCCATCTTCCAAAAGTCTTCGCCTCACTGTGCGTGCAAATGCGCTCACACCTGCCTGTTGCCATTCCTAAGCAAGCTCTGCACTGGTGGCACTCCGATCCCGCAGCTGAATCCTCTTTAGGAGACGATCCTGGCGCTTGCTGGACTTTCTTGGACGCCCTGAAGCCTTCTTAGGCCTCTTTCACACGGACGTCTTATTTTTGGCCCGGATAAGAGGCGAGTGCATTGCGGGAAAATGCGCGATTTTTCTGCGCGAGTGGAAAACATTGTAATGCGTTTTGCACTCGCGTGAGAAAAATCGCGCATGTTTGGTACCCAAACCCGAACTTCTTCACAGAAGTTCGGGCTTGGGATCGGTGTTCTGTAGATTGTATTATTTTCCCTTATAACATTAGGGAAAATAATAGCATTCTGAATACAGAATGCACAGTAAAACAGCGCTGGAGGGGTTAAAAAAATAAAAAATTATTTAACTCACCTTACTACACTTGATCGCAAATCCCGGCATCTCCTTATGTCTCCTTTGTTGAATAGGATCTGTGGTGAGCATTAAATACAGGTAAAGGACCTTTGATGACGTCACTCCGGTCATCACATTGTCTTTTACAATGGTGAATCACCATGGTAAAAGATCATGTGACGTACCATGTGATGACAGGAGTGACGTCATCAAAGGTCCTTTACCTGTATTTAATGCTCACCACAGGTCCTATTCAACAAAAGGAGACACAAGGAGATGCCGGGCTTCGCGATCAAGTGTAGTAAGGCGAGTTAAATTTATTTTATTTTTTTTAACCCCTCCAGCGCTGTTTTACTCTGCATTCTGTATTCAGAATGCTATTATTTTAAGGGAAAATAATAATGATCGGGTCTCCATCCCAATCGTCTCCTAGCAACCGTGCGTGAAAATCGCACCGCATCCGCACTTGCTTGCGGATGCTATGCGATTTTCACGCACCCCATTCACTTCTATGGGGCCTGCGTCGCGTGAAAATCGCACAATATAGAGCATGCTGCGATTTTCACTCAACGCACAAGTGATGCGTGAAAATCACCGCTCATGTGCACAGCTCCATAGAAATGAATGGGTCAGGATTCAGTGCAGGTGCAATAAGTTCACCGCACGCATCGCACCCGCACGGAAAACTCGCCCGTGTGAAAGGGGCCTTAACAAGAATTGAACCTCTTTCCTTGAAGTTCTTGATGATCCTATAAATTGTTGATTGAGGTGCAATCTTAGTAGCCACAATATCCTTGCCTGTGAAGCCATTTTTATGCAACGCAATGATGGCTGCACACATTTCTTTGCAGGTCACCATGGTTAAAGGGGTTCTGCACCTTCATTTAACTGATGTTCTATCCTCTGGATAGATCATCAGCTTCTGATCGGCGGGGGTCCGACACCCGGGACCCCCGCCGATCAGCTGTTTGAGAAGGCAGCGGCGCTCCAGCAGCGCCGCTGCCTTCTCACTGTTTACCGCCGGGCCGCCCGCCCACTGACGTCACGACTTGTATCAACTAGAGTGGGCGCGGCTAAGCTCTGTTCACTTGAATGGAGCTTAGCCGCGCCCACTCTAGTTGATACAAGTCGTGACGTCAGTGGGCGGGCGGCCCGGCGGTAAACAGTGAGAAGACCGCGGCGCTGCTGGAGCGCCGCTGCCTTCTCAAACAGCTGATCGGCGGGGGTCCCGGGTGTTGGACCCCCGCCGATCAGAAGCGGATGATCTATCCAGAGGATAGATCATCAGTTAAATAAAAGTGCAGAACCCCTTTAACAATGGAAGAACAATGATTTCAAGCATCACCCTCCTTTTAACAGGTCAAGTCTGCCATTTTAACCCAATCAGCCTGACATAATGATCTCCAGCCTTGTGCTCGTCAACATTCTCACCTGAGTTAACAAGACGATTACTGAAATGATCTCAGCAGGTCCTTTAATGACAGCAATAAATTTCAGTGGAAAGTTTTTTTTGGGATTAGGTTAATTTTCATGGCAAAGAAGGACTATGCAATTCATCTGATCACTCTTCATAACATTCTGGAGTATATGCAAATTGCTATTATAAAAACTTAAGCAGCAACTTTTCCAATTTTCAATATTTATGCAATTCTCAAAACTTTTGGCCACGACTGTAGGTCTGCTATCCTCTTCCATTCAAGTCATTTTCCCCGCTCTTCTACATTATCGAGCTCTCCAACGCTTGAAAACACATCACCTCAGGGAAGGTTTGGAATATTCGGACGAAGTATCCCTTTCCCGGATACCAAAGAGGAACTCCTGTGGTGGATGGATCACATCCAATTATGGAACGGGAAGGCCATCTTTAATTCGGTTACAGATCTGATTCTGGAATCTGATGCCAGTTGCAGCGGATGGGGTGCCCGATGCGGCTCCTTATCCACTGGTGGCAAGTGGTCCGAAGAAGAGGCGCTACTTCACATCAATTGCCTGGAACTCTTGGCAGGGTTCTTTGCCCTCAATAGTTTTGCAAGAGAGATCACACTGTTGCATTCTCTTGCGGATGGACAACATCTCTGCAGTGCAGTATGTGAACCGTCTGGGAGGCACCAGATCAGAAATCCTGGCTAATATAGCGAAAGAATTCTGGCACTTTTGTCTCGACAGAGACATTACGCTGAAGGCGATATCTTCCGGGCCTTTCTAACTCAGTCACAGATTGGAACTCTTGCTTACTAACAGACCACAGCAACTGGCGTCTAGATCCTATGCTTTTCCAACGCCTCGACTCACTGTGGGGCTCCCTCCAATTAGACCTTTTCGCATCTCAATTAAACAGTCAGCTTCCCAAATTCTTCAGCTGGCGTCCCGACCCATAGTCGTTGGGCACAGATGCCGTCCTCGACCTCTGCCCTTCGGGAACTCTATACGTTATTAACCAGAACCCAGAAATCGACAATAGTCTTGATAACTCCGTTTTGGCCCACTCAGTCTTGGTTTCCTCAACTCCTGGGGATGACCATAGACTTTCCACGCTTATTGCTAACTCATCAATCCATTCTCATGGACCCTTCCGGGAATCCTGATCCCTTAGTCTGGTCAGACCTACTTCACCTAGTAGCATGGCTCATCTCCGGTCAACAGAGTTTGATATCGGACTTTCACACTCAGCTCAGTATAGCCTCTCAGATGCTTGGGCCCAGGGTACCAGGTCTGCTTACAGATCAGCCTGTAGACTTTGGGCTGATTGGTGCTTACAACGGAACGTGGATCCCGTTCAGGCACCTATGGTACAGGTCTTGAACTACCCATCAGCATCGTTTGATGCTGAGTCAGCTCCAGAATATGTCAATAGGTAAACACCCCCTTGTCTGTAAGTTAATGAAAAGGTATGAAACTCCGCAGACCTCCTTTACCCAAGTATCATTCTACCTGGGATGTTCATTTGGTACGTAACCTTTTTGTCTCCTGGGGAGATAATGATCTCCTATCTTTAAAGCTCCTTTCTTTTAAGTTGGCTACTCTTCTATGCCTCCTCTCTTTCAAGAGTCTCCAAGGTCAGAGCCTTAGACATATCCCAGAGACAATTTTCCACACAAGGCGTATCCTTCTCCATTTCCCAGCGTACTAAGATCAATTTTCCCTCAGTTTTTTACCCCGCCTTTCCTCAACAAGAACATTTGTGTATTTTTCGTTGTCTCAAGGTCTATGAACGTAAAACTAAATCTCTTAGGCAACCAGCTCATTCCCAATTATTAATATCGTTCTGTAAACCTCACCTTCCGGTTTTACCCCCAACTCTAGCCAGGTGGATTAGGCAGTCTATGCAATTGGCAGGTATAAATACCTCCGTATTCGGGGCACCTCGTCTACAAAAGTTAGGCAGGCTGGTGCCTCTCTGACATTCTTAAGGTGGCTGACTAGTCGTCAGAATCCACATTCAAAACATTCTACTTTCGATTTGAACCTCATACTTCCATGTTCTTAATCTAAATCGCATAATATAGAGTTCAAGTTTATTACTCGTGTATTGTATTAGCTTTAAACATGCATATAATGGAGTCTCCTGCTTGTGCAGGAAAAAATGGATTTTATTAAAGACAGGAGACTAACATTATCCCACCCTATAACCCACCCTGTTTCTGTTCTCTTCTAGTTTAATATTCTTCTGGGAGCTTTGGATGATTTCCAGTTTTTCATTCAGGAAAGATTGATGACATGGGAGTTCGTTTTTTCTGTTTGATTACATCAAAGAAAGAGGATGATTTGCATATTACAGGAGCTTATATATCCTATGCTGTGTTGTGATTGGCTGCCAGTGTATCTCACTGCATGTTTCTTTAAAAAAAAAATCTTCATATTTTTAAAAACTTTGCTGTTGATTGGAGTCCAGTAAAGGAGTATTGCATATAATGTTCGTCTCCTGTCTTTAATAAAATCCATATTTTCCTGCACAAGCAGCTAGGAAAATCTCCAATTTGCCACTAAAATGCGTACTGCAGCCGAGTCCTTATGCAAATAAAGCATTTTCTACAAAAACTATAAGGGCTCTTTCACACGGGCGAGATTTCTGCGCGGTGCAATGCGTGAGGTGAACGCATCGCACCCACACTGAATCCGGACCCATTAATTTCTATAGGGCTGTGCACATGAGCAGTGATTTTCACGCATCACTTGTGCGTTGCATGAAAATAGCAGCATGCTCTATATTGTGCGTTTTTCACGCAACGCAGGCCCCATAGAAGTGAATGGGGCTGCGTAAAAATCGCAAGCATGGATGCGGTGCGATTTTCACGCATGGTTGCTAGGAGATGATCGGGATGGGGACCCGATCATTATTTTACCTTATAACATGCCTCTGTAGTGATCATCTGTATCGCTATTACTGCAGCATGAAACTGGTTTTACTAGAGAACAGATCTGTATATTTTACTTAGACTGAATATAGAGAGGATAAGGACATTGTAAAGTGTAAACTTTATTGATGCTTGTGTGTTTAGTGCAACTTATTTGGCACTGTGATCCATACACTGGTAAATATCTGGGTCATGGCGTCAAAAAACAACCTAATTCACAGAGAGGTCATTAAATGATCATGCACCACTTTTCGCACTTCTTTTCTGGAAAAAAATACTCACTATATGTAACAATCAGGCAGTATATGCTCTGATTGATTGGACGGGCGATTGATAACATGCACAGAAGTACATGTTACACCCCTCCCTCCTCATAGTCAGGATGTGAGTCATGCCTCATTTTTAAAAACAAGACTAGGATTGTGGTGGTAACTAGTCCACCAGAGAGAGGTACAGCCTGTGTGTCACAATGTGGTTCACTATGACAGTTTTGGCAGTGTAGGCTGGCTGCATGCCCTCTCGGATACTGGCTGCAGGCCGTCTTCTGTGTATGCTGGTTGCTTGGGGCTGCGTACTGGCTGCAGTGTTTTGTGGAACTGCTGCCTGTGAATGTTTGCTCTCCCAGTGTCTGCTTCTCTATGCAAGTATATAGAAATTTGCAGCACTCGCCAGTTGAATGAAGAAATCCGGTTACCCAATTTAAACTAGCAGCATATTAACAGCGAGGCTTCGACCACCTCTGGTCTTTCTCAAGCTTGGCTTGATAAAGACCAGAGGTAGTCAAAACGTTGCTGTTATTATGCTGCTGGTTTAAATAAAGTAACCGGATTTGTTCTATTACCCCATTACTACTACCCTCATACTTGGTATGTTTTTCCCAAATTGGGATCTGTAGTGCTGCTTATTCTGCATTGACCTGCTTCTCTATGCAGTTCTTATCACAGTTGCCGTGCAGGCTCCCTCGCGTACTGGCTGCAGGCTGACACCTGTGTATGCTGGTATCTTGGGACTGCATGCTGGCTGCGGTGTAGTGTGTGAACTGTGGCCCGTGTTTGTGGTTCTGGGACTCCTGTTCTGATGGGGTTAACTTCCCCTGATCTGTGTCTAGGTGTGGCTTATCAGGTGCCCTCGTTATGCAGCTATATCTACCTGTGTGCTGTGGGGCTTGGGGTCAGTCCATCTCTGTCCAGTGCCTTACTGGGTGTAGACCCTTGCTGCTGACCCAGGAGGGGAAGTTTACTATCTGCCCTTGTTTGTGGTGTCACCTGGTAATGCTTTGTTGCTGCTTTGTCTGATGTTGTTGTACCTGTTCTGTGATGTTGAACAGGTCTATAACAGGAGCTCTTAGTACCTAGACTGCAACATGGATTCACTTGGACCGCAAGACATGAAAAAGGATGAAAAATAATTATCTCAAAAGACTAATGAACCTCTGCATTGGGGGAAAGGGATAAATTAACAGCAGGGTGGGCCAAGTAAAGAAGGATATGTGCATTGCTTTGGACAGTGGGAAGTGGAGCATGAATAATGGCAATACTGTTGTCTGGGACATGATACACGGATACTAGCATGCTCTACCTATGGAAAAAAAAGGTATAAATGGCAAAAGTAAAGAAAGACGTTCGGGTAGCTCTTGCGAGCATCATCTCATTAATTCTATGTTCTGCCTGGACTATCCTGTCAATGGGAAGAATTCATAACTGACCTTTGGGTTTTTTCAGAGCCCCATCACCACTACTTCCCCCTGAGCTGTTCTGTAATCCATTTTCCAAAAAATCTGACCTGTAGAGAAATTACACCAAATAATTAGTTTAAAGATGCAAAATATTTTTTTTACTGTGACACAAACTATAATCAAGGCAGGAAAAAAAAAAATAACTTTAACTTCAGCAAATGGCATTTATCATCAGCGGTGGCTGTGCTTGCACACTACTATGGTGTACAAGCATGGCCACTGCTGCTGGATGACAGGGCGACGGTAACCATGGATTTGAGCAGTGTATAATGTGATAGAAAATTTAATTAAGCCAGCAAAGGAGGCAATATGGATAATAACAATACATTAGTAAGTGCCTTGTATTAAAGGGTATATCCAACCCCTAAAATACCAGTGTGTTTGTGAGAGGATTATATAGCAGTTACTAATATAACCTTTGTGGAAATTCTGCCGCATTTTCTATAGGCATGCCCCTTGTTTACAAAGTCTTTTGAGCGGTCCATACAGAGGTACTGTCCATAAGATGGAGTCTAATGGAGGGTCATGTGACCAAGGAAATCACCTCCGTGTGACGCCTCCTCCATTCAAATACATTACATCTGCACTAAACTTCTAACAGAACAGGCAGATGGCAGGTGTAGTACATTTGAATGAAATATAGAAAATGGTGCAGAATTTCAACAAAGACTATATTAGGGTACTTTCACACTTGCAGCAGGACGGATCCGACAGGCTGTTCACCATGTCGGATCCGTCCTGCGGCTATTACGCCGTGCCGCCGCTCCGTCCCCATTAACTATAATGGGGACGGGGGCGGAGCTCCGGCGCAGCACGGCGAAAGCCGCCGGACTAAAAAATTACTGCATGTCCGAATTTTTAGTCCGGCGGCTTTCGCCGTGCTGCGCCGGAGCTCCGCCCCCGTCCCGGCGAAATAGCCGCAGGACGGATCCGACATGGTAAACAGCCTGTCGGATCCGTCCTGCCGCAAGTGTGAAAGTAGCCTTATTAAGGCCTCCTGCACACGACCGTTGTGTGCACCCGTGGCCGTTGTCCGGTTTAACGTGTTTTTCTGCGGTCCCATTGACTTTCAATGGGTCCGTGGAAAAATCGGAAAATGCACAGTTTGGCAGCCGCATCCGTGATCCGTGTTTCCTGGCCGTGAAAAAAGTATGACCTGTCCTATTTTTTTCACGGCCAACGGTTCACGGACCCATTCAATTCAATGGGTCCGTGAAAAATCACGGATGCACACAAGATTGTCATCCGCGTCCGTTTTTTCCTATCATTTCAATGGCAAACTTGACTTCGATTTTTATTTTCATTTTTCATGTCCGTGGATCCTCCAAAAATCACGGAAGACCCACGGAAGAAAAAACGGGCACGGATCACGGTACAACGGAACCACGTTTTGCGGGCCATTAAAAAATACTGTCGTGTGCAGGAGGTCTAAAGGTACTTTCACACTTGAGTTGTTTGATTCCGGCAGGCAGTTCCGTTGCATGTCATTTTTTCTGACTGATCAGGCATTTTTCAGACTGATCAGGATCCTGATCAGTCTGAAAACAGCCTGATCAGTCAGAAAAATGCATTGCAATACTGGATCTGTTTTTCCGGTGTCATCAGGCAAAACGGATCAGGAATGAATTTTTTTCTAATTTTTAAAGGTCTGCGCATTCCAGTATTTTGAATGCCGATACAGCACTAATGCATTTCTATGGAAAAAAAATGACGCATCCGGCATTCAGGCAAGACTTCAGTTTTTTTCGGCGGAGATAAAACCGTAGCATGCTACGGTTTTTATCTTTTGCCTGGTCAGTCAAAATGACTGAACTGAAGACATCCTGATGCATCCTGAACTGATTACTCTCCATTCAGAATGCATGGGGATATGCCTGATCAGTTATTTTCCGGTATAGAGCCCCTGCGATGTCGGAAAAGAAAACCGCTAATGTGAAAGTACCCTAAGTGTCATAATTATCTCACAAAGACATTGCTCAACAGTACCCAGAAAGTGTCCAATCCCTTTAAACAAATGGATTGTTTACATAATATTTAAAGGGAACCTGTCACCGGGATTTTGTGTATAGAGCTGAGGACATGGGTTGCTAGATTGCCACTAGCACATCTGCAATACCCAGTCCCCATAGCTCTGTGTGCTTTTATTGTGTAAAAAAACCCAGATTTGATACATATGCAAATTAACATAAAAGAGTCATATCTTATTTGTGTGACTAGAGAAGAGTCATATTTTCAAGCTCTGACTCATCTCAGGTTAATTTGCATATGTATCAAATCGGTTTTTATACACCATAAAAGCACACAGAGCTATGGGGACTGGGTATTGTGGATGTGCTAGTGGCCATCTAGTGGCCATCTAGCAACCCATGTCCTCAGCTCTATACCTAAAATCCTGGTGACAGGTTCCATTTAAGTTTTGGCTTTCCGTTTGTGAGATCCGTTTAGGGCTCTCACAAGTGGTCCAAAACGGATCAGTTTTGCCCTGACAACGTATTGTAAAGCATTGTAAAGGGGATCAGACCTCCAAAAGTTGAAGTCTCAAAAGTGGGACAAAAAAATTAAGTGAAGAAAAAATGTAAATAAAAACCAAAGTTAAAAAAATTAAGTTTTTCAAAAAAATTAAGTTTCAATAAAAAAAATATAAAAAAAGCGTCCTTTTCCCAAAATAAAGAAAAGTTGACATATTAGGTATTGCCGCGTTCGTATCGACCGGCTCTATAAAAATATTACATGACCTAAACCCTCAGATGAAAAAAAAAAAAATGTAAAAATAAAAACTGCTAAAAAAAAAAAATGTTTTGGTCACCTTACATCACAAAGTGCAACACAAAGCGATCAAAAAGTCATATGCACCGCAAAATAGTACCAATCTAACACTCACCTCAACCCGCAAAAAATAATACCCTACAATCGCCCAAAACAAATACTATGGTTCTCAGAATATAGAGAAACTAAAACATGATTTTCTTTTTTGTTTCCAAAATGATATTGTGTAAAACTTAAAGTATAACTGTCATCTTTTTATTTTTTTGGGAGTATTGGATTGTGGTGATTAATATCACCTTGGTGGCCCTATTTTAACTTTTCACTGTGTATTCAATTACCCCTTAATTCCACATTTGTGTTCCCTGTACTGCCTACTTTTACCTATACTGTTACCTAGGGTTGCTAGGCATGGTCCGTCTATGTGTTGGAGGACGGAGGACGCAGAAGCAGGCTGCGTGCAAGGTCAGATTACTGACAGCCAGGGACTGTAAGTAAATGATTAAAGCCAGGTCCTCCCCAGCAGCTGATAACAGTGCCTGGGCTGTGTGCACTTCTCCCTGTCCCTGCGCTTGGCAGACGCACCCTCACTCAGCAGAGCTTGAGAATGCAGAGTTGAAGCAGCGCAGACCAGGGAAGGGAGATCTGCCATCTGCTCAGTGTATAAATGAAAGCAACATGTGGTAAGAGGACCCCTTTGTGCAGCAGGAGATTAACCCTTTAGGGGGGAGGGCTCTGGTTACTGACACTTTTGAGGGGCTATTGTTACTGGCTAGTGAGGGCAGGCGGGATTAGCCTCAGGGTGAGGGCAGTGGCGGCCATCTTAACTGAATAGTGAGATTGCAGTTTTATGCAGACTGGTTGCTAAGGTGTAATGACCGGCAACACGCACAGGGAGGAAAAAAGGAAAGTCCTGCCCAAGGGAGAGGGAAAGGTGGTGACCCCCTAACTCTCCTTGCGGCTGGCACCTGACTGCCCTGACGACCCTAGACGGGTTCCTCACCCGTGCGGCGATCACGTGCCTAAACCCTGGCTTTCCCTGAAATGAACCCTAGATAATGAACGGGCCGGTGGGATCGCTAGTCCTCACCACTGACACTAAGAGGGAAACACCAGGGAGAGGACAGACAACCACAGACAAACACCCAGGTGGACGACAACAACTGTCCACAAAGGTCCAACAGGGATCCGGAGGGTAGCGTTCTGGATCAACTACCAGAGAACGCAGCAACACAGCTCCAGTGGGTCAGAATAGATGTCCAGGCAGGAAGCTCTATATCTGGCAACCAGAGAAGTGTGAGAGGGGAATATAAGGAGGATTGGGAGTGCTGGACAAGGAACAGCTGAGAGAAGGAGCTACGGATCCCTGAGTGAGCCAAAAGGGTTCGCAAAGCAAACCCAGAAAGCTACAATAAGGAAACATCCCTATCTTAAATAGAGCGTGCAGCCAACCGCTGCGACCTCCTGACCCCGGGTACAACGGAGTCAGGCGTGGCTCTTGACACCCTCGTGACATAAGGGCTGAATCTTATTAAATATGGGGTAAGTCAGTCTAATAGTAACTGATTCTGGAATATCATGTTATTAGTAACTACATATATGAAAATTTAAATTAGGGTCTAAGTGCGACAGTTATCCTTTAACCACTTCAACCCTTCTAGCTGAAACACCCTTAATGACCAGGCCACTTTTTACACTTCTGCACTACACTACTTTCACCGTTTATTGCTCGGTCATGCAACTTACCACCCAAATGAATTTTACCTCCTTTTCTTCTCACTAATAGAGCTTTCATTTGGGGGTATTTCATTGCTGCTGAAATTTTTAATTTTTTTGGTATTAAATCGAAATTTAACGATTTTTTTGCAAAAAAATGACATTTTTCACTTTCAGTTGTAAAATTTTGCAAAAAAAAACCGACATCCAAATATACATTTTTCGCTAAATTTATTGTTCTACATGTCTTTGATAAAAAAAAAAAATGTTTGGGCAAAAAAAAATGGTTTGGGTAAAAGTTATAGCGTTTACAAACTATGGTACAAAAATGTGAATTTCCGCTTTTTGAAGCAGCTCTGACTTTCTGAGCACCTGTCATGTTTCCTGAGGTTCTACAATGCCCAGACAGTACAAACACCCCACAAATGACCCCATTTCGGAACGTAGACACCCTAAGGTATTCGCTGATGGGCATAGTAAGTTCATAGAACTTTTAATTTTTGGTCACAAGTTAGCGGAAAATGATGATTTTTATTTTTTCTTACAAAGTCTCATATTCCACTAACTTGTGACAAAAAATAAAAACTTCCATGAACTCACTATGCCCATCACAAAATACCTTGGGGTGTCTTCTTTCCAAAATGGGGTCACTTGTGGGGTAGTTATACTGCCCTGGCATTTTAGGGGCCCAGATGCGTGAGAAGAAGTTTGAAATCAAAATCTGTAAAAAAAATGACCGGTGAAATCCGAAAGGTGCTCTTTGGAATGTGTGCCCCTTTGCCCACCTAGGCTGCAAAAAAAATGTCACATCTGGTATCGCCGTACTCAGGAGAAGTTGGGGAATGTGTTTTGGGGTGTCATTTTACATATACCCATGCTGGGTGAGAGAAATATCTTGGCAAAAGACAACTTTTCCCATTTTTTTATACAAAGTTGGCATTTGACCAAGATATTTCTCTCACCCAGCATGGGTATATGTAAAATGACACCCCAAAACACATGACACCCCAAAAAGTTCATGTGAGATTTTATTTTTTGACACAAGTTAGTGGAATATGAGACTTTGTAAGAAAAAATAAATAAAAAACCATCATCATATTCCGCTTACTTGTGACAAAAAATAAAAAATTCTAGGAACTCGCCATGCCCCTCACGGAATACCTTGGGGTGTCTTCTTTCCAAAATGGGGTCACTTGTGGGGTAGTTATACTGCCCTGGCATTCTAGGGGCCCTAATGTGTGGTAAGTAGTTTGAAATCAAAATGTGTAAAAAATGACCTGTGAAATCCTAAAGGTGCTCTTTGGAATGTGTGCCCCTTTGCCCACCTAGGCGGCAAAACAGTGTCACACATGTGGTATCGCCGTACTCAGGAGAAGTTGGGGAATGTTTTTTGGGGTGTCATTTTACATATACCCATGCTGGGTGAGAGAAATATCTTGGCAAAAGACAACTTTTCCCATTTTTTTTTATACAAAGTTGGCACTTGACCAAGATATTTCTCTCACCCAGCATGGGTATATGTAAAATGACACCCCAAAACACATTCCCCAACTTCTCCTGAGTACGGCGATACCACATGTGTGACACTGTTTTGCAGCCTAGATGCGCAAAGCGGCCCAAATTCCTTTTTAGGAGGGCATTTTTAGACATTTGGATCCCAGACTTCTTCTCACGCTTTACGGCCCCTAAAAAGCCAGGGCAGTATAAATACCCCACATGTGACCCTATTTTGGAAAGAAGACACCCCAAAGTATTCAATGAGGGAAATGGCGAGTTCATAGAATTTTTTTTTTTTGGCACAAGTTAGCGGAAATTGATATTTTTTTTGTTTTTTCTCACAAAGTCTCCCTTTCCGCTAACTTGGGACAAAAATTTAAATCTTTCATGGACTCAATATGCCCCTCACGGAATACCTTGGGGTGTCTTCTTTCCGAAATGGGGTCACATGTGGGGTATTTATACTGCCCTGGCATTTTAGGGGCCCTAAAGCGTGAGAAGAAGCCTGGAACATAAATGTCTAAAAAATGTTACGCATTTGGATTCCGTGAGGGGTATGGCGAGTTCATGCGAGATTTTATTTTTTGACACAAGTTAGTGGAATATGAGACTTTGTAAGAAAAAAAAAAAAAATTATTTCCGCTAACTTGGGCCCAAAAAATGTCTGAATGAAGCCTTACAGGGGGGTGATCAATGACAGGGGGGTGATCAGGGAACTCTGGATCTGATCAGACAGACTTTGTGAAAGGAAAGCAGGCACATCTGTGATGTGGACTCTAGGTTCATCCCTAAAAAGATGCACACCTGACTCGGAATTAAACTGGACTTTTATATGTTTAGATCCCATCCTAATCTGTCCAACACTTCCCTGAATCATTAAATCTGCTCCTCTAGCTGTGTGAATGTCTGAGAGAGAAGGAGAAAGTCGTCCAGATATGGAATAACTACTAAATCCTTTTCCCTCAAAATGGGCCATCATCTCTGCTATGATCTTTGCAAATACCCTGGGGGCCTGCGACAACCCGAAGGAGAGCGCCCGAAATTGTACATGCAGGACCCTGTCCTCCAACTTAACTACTACCCTTAGGTACTTTTGATGACTGGGATGTATAGGGACATGGTAGTAGGCATCCCTGAGATCTAGGGACGCCATAAAACATTTTGGAAACAGATTTTAAATCACTGACTTGATCGTTTCTATACGAAATCTTTCGTACACTAGAAACTGGTTCAGAAGTTTCAAATTTATTATTGTACGAAAGCCGTTCGGCTTTTTTTTTTTTTTTTTTTTTGTAAAGAAGAGTTGAATAAAACCCTTCTGTTCTTTCTTGTACTGGGACTCCCAACAGAACATTCTTTTCTAATAGGGAAGATATGTCTAAAACAGGGTGGATTTGATTTAAATCATTAGTCAGCAAGGCTTTATATAGAAAACTATGATTTATATCAAGACTATTTTTTGCTGGTGTAACTTATAATATGCAAGTAGATGAAGATTTTTAGAATAACTTTTCATATTAGTTTGATTCTGTATTCATAGGTTTGTAGAAGTTAGGATTAAGGTCTTTTTCTCAACTCTGTTCATGTTATAACATTTTTGCTGTGAAGAAGAGGCATGTGATCTCTTTTGAGTCAAATTCAGTTTTGAGAACTGCAAAAGTAAACCAATCATCTATGATAATATCTTGTAGGCAGAGAAACTGCCCAATGATCTTACAAAAACCTCTGGAAGAGCATGACATTGTGAATGGATTAATGGAATTTATTTACCAAAAAACAAAACAAAAACATATACAGCCTTATTCTACATAATTAAAAAACGAATCTTTATTTCATGATGGAATAACCTTTGGATGGTAATATATTTTCCTCAAAAAGCATTTTATATAAAAAAAAAATCTGATTTAAATAAAAAAAAAATAAATAAAAAAATTAGATTATTATTATTATTTTTTTTTAAAGAAATCATAGATTTTTATCCACCCTGGTCTGAAGCTATGGCTGCCTGTTTCTGAGTACTTTAATGATATTCTGTTATAATGAATCTTTCTGGCGGCAAATGTATCTTGTAGCCCTCTCTTAGGATGGACATTATCCATGGGCTATCTTTTGCCACTGTTCTGCGAAGTGAAAAGCTGACCTCCTACAGGGGCCCTGGCGTCATTGTGGCAGCTTTTTTGAGGCCTCTGCTCCTGAAAAAAAAAAAAAAAGATATCTTTTGGACCTGAAGTTTTCCTAGACACCTCCTGTCTCCTATAACTCCCCGATTAGACTGAGAACGGAAGGGTTTCTTATGAGGTTGCTCCAAGAGAAAAAAAAAAAAAAAAGGGAAGATGTATCTCCCAGGGAAAAAGAACTACAGTCAGGTGCATTAATATTGGGACATAATTCTAAAATTTCTGGCTCTATACACCACTACAATGGATTTGAAATGAAACACACAAGATGTGCTTTACCTGCAGACCGTAGGCTTTAATTTGAGGGTATTTACATCCAAATCAGGTGAACGGTGTAGGAATTACAACAGTTTGCATATGTGCCTCCCACTTGTTAAGGGACCAAAAGTAATGGGACAATTGGCTTCTCAGCTGTTCCATGGACAGGTGTGTGTTATTCCCTCATTAACCCAATTACAATGAGCAGATAAAAGGTCCAGAGTTTATTTCAAGTGGGCTATTTGCATCCGGAATCTGTTGCTGTCAACTCTCAAGATGAGATCCAAAGAGCTGTCACTATCAGTAAAGCAAGCCATCATTAGGCTGAAAAAAACAAAACAATCCCAGAGAGATAGCAAAAACATTAGGCATGGCCAAAACAACTGTTTGGAACATTCTTAAAAAGAAGGAACGCACCGGTGAGCTCAGCAACACCAAAAGACCCGGAAGACCACGAAAAACAACTGTGGTGGATGACCGAAGAATTCTTTCCCTGGTGAAGAAAACACCCTTCACAACAGTTGGCCAGATCAAGAACACTCTCCAGGAGGTAGGTGTATGTGTGTCAAAGTCAACAATCAAGAGAAGACTTCACCAGAGTGAATACATAGAGTTCAACACAAGATGTAAACCATTGGTGAGCCTCAAAAACAGCAAGGCCAGATTAGAGTTTGCCAAACGATATATAAAAAAAAGTCTTCACAGTTCTGGAACAACATCCAATGGACAGATCAGACCAAGATCAACTTGTACCAGAGTGATGGGAAGAAAAGAGTATGGAGAAGGAAAGGAACTGCTTATGACCCTAAGCATACCACCTCATCAGCGAAGCATGGTGGTGGTAGTGTCATGGTGTGGGCATGTATGGCTGCCAAAGGAACTGGTTCTCTTGTATTTATTGATGATGTGACTGCTGACAAAAGCAGCAGGATGAATTCTGAAGTGTTTCGGGCAATATTATCTGTTCATATTCAGCCAAATGCTTCAGAACTCATTGGACGGCGCTTCACAGTGCAGATGGACAGTGCATACGTCCATACAGTGCAACGTCTCCTTGTGGCTGCCCCTATACAGTATAATGTCTCCTCATGGTTTTTTTTCTTTTAAACGGGTATTTATCGCGATATATATCGTTATCGCGATAAATTTCTTAATATCGTTATCGTCTGAATATTTTTGATATCGCCCAACCCTATTCCAGACTTCAGGCTGTAATTGACTGCAAAGGATTTGCAACCAAGTATTAAAAAGTGAAAGTTTGATTTATAATTATTATTCTGTCCCATTACTTTTGGTCCCTTAACAAGTGGGAGGCACATATGCAAGCTGTTGTAATTCCTACACCGTTCACCTGATTTGGATGTAAATACCCTCAAATTAAAGCTGACAGTCTGCAGTTAAAGCACACCTTTAATCTCACCGTTTCATTTCAAATCCATTGTGGTGGTGTATAGAGCCCAAAATTTTAGAATTGTGTCAATGTCCCAATATTTATGGACCTGACTGAATCTCGCCAGCTCCGCAGTCTGGAAGTGGCTCCCTAAGGCCTCTTGCACACGAACGTTGTGTCCCGGTAGCTGTATTGTGGCCCACATATTGCGGGTCCGCAATACACGGGCACCGGACCGTGTGCACTCCGCATCACGGATGGGGACCCATTCACTTGAATGGGTCCGCAATCACACAGATGCAGAACGGAAGCACGGACAGGAATACCACGGAAGCACTACGGAGCGCATCCGTGGTGTTTCTGTCCGTGCCTCCGCACCTTAAAAAAAAAAGTGTTTGTTCTATTTTTTTGCCGCCCAGACGTTGCCTATGCATTGGGGACTGTAAATTGTGGTCCCCAATGCACGGAACGGATGCACAACTTTCGCGTGAAAGAGGCCCAAGTCAAAATCCAAGCCTTGGGACACGATGAGAAAAAATAGCCAAGCCAACTATCCATCACTGGACAGCTGTTTCAGGTTGCTTGCCCCTCATCATTACGGATTCTGGCTGGCCGATTGCGATGCCAGAAGACGGCACTAGCAAGATGGTTCTCTTTCCCTGGGAGATACCTCATTGCATAATATACAATGTAGAAAATAAAATAAAAAACACATTAAATGAAAGTTGTGGCCAAACTTTTGACTGGTACTGTAGGTCACCAGTATCTAAAATCCAAACAACCATTTGTTAGTTTCTTTAGGCCACAAAAGTCCTGTACTATTCACACACTACCTACTTTTTATAAAAGTGGCAAACATAGTTTTAAACAGCAGGCACCTGGGACTAATGTATGTGATCGATGATAATGTCGATCACATACATTTAACTCCTCAGATGCCAAGTTCAAATGTGACCATGGCTGGGGCTGCAGCTAATGATCATTTTAGCAATCGAGTATTCTACCGATTCATCGCGTACTCTAATAAGAAGCAATTAATAGACTGTTTACCTTTATAAAAACTCAGACCCCCTGCCATCAGTCCCCAACACCCTTCATGCCCCCCTGTGCGATCAGCCCAAGTGCATCAGCTCCGTTCCCCCAGTGCCATCAGCTCTCCCACACCCCGTGCCATCAGCTCTCCCACACCCCCGTGCCATCAGCGCCACTCTCCCAGTGCTTTCAGTTCTCCCCACTCAGTGCCATCAGTTCTCTTGTGCCATTGTCTCTACTCCCCTAAGGCCAGGCAACGCTTCAGTATGTGAAAGCCCAGCCTGCTCTCCTCCTGACACCAGGAGTGCACAGCGTCATTGGTTGCTATGATGCTGTGCACTCCAAGCACCCGGTCTTAGTCGCGCCCCCACCCCTTCGGTGTCACCAACTCACGTTTCCAGCAGGGGCTCCGCCGACACTCCATCGTTCTGCACAGCTCTGGGCCTGACTTCACATAGCGCGCCAGGTCACGGCATGCGTACGTCAGGTGGTCAGTGCAGCGCGGGACCATGGACATGCTGTGGAGTGTCCAGAGGCCCCCTGCTGGAAAGGTGAGTATTCCGAGCACATTGTGGGCCAGCAGGAGACCACGGAGCGGGAGTAATAGCAAGCGCTTCACTCCCGCTCCATGGTCACTTGACAAACGAATTCTCGATGCAAAAAAATTTGCATAGAGGATTTTTTTGTGTAGAATTACTCGATTTAATCGAGTACTCGTTGCAGCCCTAACCATGGCATCTAAAAGGATAATGACCGGGAGTGCGTGCTCCAGGCTCCCCCTAGTGAGGAACAGGGGAGCCATATATAATGTGACGCAGCCTCTGTATTCCTCAAGGATGCGAAGCTGACGCACATTAGTTCCTATGGAACCCCTTGCCACGTTCGAAAATGCCCTTAGGTCCCTTTCACACGAGCGTGATTTCCGCACGGGTGCAATGCGTAACTTGAACGCATTGCACCGGCACTGAATCCTGACCAATTCATTTCTATGGTGCTTTGTACATGAGCGGTGATTTTCACGCATCACTTGTGCGTTGAGTGAAAATCGCAGCATGTTCTATATTGTGCGTTTTCCACGCAACGCAGGCCCCATAGAAGTGAATGGGGTTGCGTGAAAATCACAAGCATCCGCAAGCAAGTGCGGATGCGGTGCGATTTTCACACACGGTTGCTAGATGATCAGGATGGGGACCCGATCATTATTATTTTCCCTTATAACATGGTTATAAGGGAAAATAATAGCATTCTGAATACATAGTACAATAGCGCTGGAGGGGTAAAAAAATAAAATAAAATTTAACTCACCTTAATCCACTTGCTCGCGCAGCCGACATCTTTTCTGTCTCTTTCTTTGCTGATTGCAGTCAAAGGACCTGTGGTGAAGTCACTCCGATCATCACATGATCCATCACCATGGTAAAAGATCATGTGACAGACCATGTGATGACCGGAGTGACATCACCACAGGTCAATCAGCAAAGAAAGAGACAGAAGAGATGCTGGCTGCGCGAGCAAGTGGATTAAGGTAAGTTTAAAAAAAAAAATATGTAACCCTTCCAGCGCTATTATACTATGCATTCTGTATTTAGAATGCTATTATTTTCCCTTATAACCATGTTATAATGGAAAATAATACAATCTACAGAACACAGATCCCAAGCCCGAACTTCTGTGAAGAAGTTTGGGTACCAAACATGCCGATTTTTCTCACGCGCGTGCAAAACACATTACAATGTTTTGCACTCGTGCAGAAAAATCACACATGTTCCTGCAACGCACCCGCATTTTTCCCGCAACGCCCCTTTGAAATCAGCCTACTATTAAAATATTTATTAGAAAAAAAATCACAGTTTTTTGGTTGCTTCATCTGACACAAAAAAATGTAATAAAAAGTCATACATACCCCTGAATGGTATAAATGAAAAGTACAGATCGCCCCACACAGCTCCGTACACATAAAAAAGTTATGGGGGTCAGAATATGGCAATGCAAAGAAAAAAATTGTTTGTCCCAAAGTTTTACATTTTCTTTCAGTATTAAAACACAAGAAAAAATATAGATATGTAGTATTGTCGGAAAAAATAAAAACAGAAACAAATCACCCAGTCTTGAAAGGGTTAAAATGATACCTTTCTTTTGTCTGTTTTTATGTTAAAGAGCTGCAGAGATATCTGCAGTTTTATTCACATAAAGGGAGTAAGAGTTGTATTACACCAACAGAATATTGGTCTAATTGGACAAACATTGGCCAGATATTCTGTTGCTGTAATACAGCCCTAAGTTTGAGCACTGGGTGGCTGGCCAGAGACCTTGGAGCACTGCCTCTGTAATGGCTCTGCATACTCCCCCCTCCCCTTCACTGACAGGGCTAGGCACCAAGCATGCTGAGGGCAGAAGCAGCAGATGCATATAATATGCCTGTGAAGAAACCAATAATATGTATCAGAGTTCTAAGCAAAAAAAATATAAAAATTCTGGATATGGTAGGTCTGTAGCCTGGAGGTAACTGTTCTGCCTTCCATACAGAGGGTCTCATGTTCACATCCCAAAAGAGACTTGTACATTTTTTCTTCCTCATTTAACCCATAACAAATCTTGATAGACATTAAAGGGATTCTGTCACCTCCCCTAAGCCAAAAAACTATTTAAAAGCAGCCATGCAGCACAGCTTACCTGGATTAAGCTGTGCTCTTTTATCTTGAAATCCGTCCAGCAGTTACTGCAAAAAACGACTTTGATCGATAAGTAAATGTGTCCTGAAGGTGCCCAGAGGGGCGTTTTTTTCTTCTTAGAGAGCCCAGTACCGCCCCTCTTACAGTGCCCAGCCCGCCTTCCTTGCACTGTCTAACCGCCCCCAGCCTGCCACAGCCTCTCCTCCCTCTCCTCCCCCTCCCTCACGCCGAACGAAGTCTCGCACAGGCGCAGTACCCACTGAGGGCTGCGCCTGTGCGATCATCAGGAGACTGAGGGCGGCAGCTTCATCTTCGTCACTGGGCATGCGCCGAGCCCAGTGACGTCCGATGTTAGCTCTTTCCCTCAGTCAGCCTGGTAGGAAGCGCAGAGGATTGCCGATCGGCTGCTGCACCCTGCGCTTTCTCCAGTCTGCCTGCCACAGTGAAGACGGCCAGCGATTTCTTTCCCCACCCTCCCTTCAGGAAAGAAATAAGTATTTGTTTTTGCTCAGTGAAAATGTATAAATTCAGTAAAGCTTTACTTAATATAATAATACCTAATTCGCCCCAACAAATACTTATTTCTTTCCTGAAGGGAGGGTGGGGAAAGAAATCGCTGGCCGTCTTCACTGTGGCAGGCAGACTGGAGAAAGCGCAGGGTGCAGCAGCCGATCGGCAATCCTCTGCGCTTCCTACCAGGCTGACTGAGGGAAAGAGCTAACATCGGACGTCACTGGGCTCGGCGCATGCCCAGTGACGAAGATGAAGCTGCCGCCCTCAGTCTCCTGATGATCGCACAGGCGCAGCCCTCAGTGGGTACTGCGCCTGTGCGAGACTTCGTTCGGCGTGAGGGAGGGGGAGGAGAGGCTGTGGCAGGCTGGGGGCGGATAGACAGTGCAAGGAAGGCGGGCTGGGCACTGTAAGAGGGGCGGTACTGGGCTCTCTAAGAAGAACAAAACGCCCCTCTGGGCACCTTCAGGACAAATTTACTTATCGATCAAAGTCGTTTTTTGCAGTAACTGCTGGACGGATTGCAAGATAAAAGAGCACAGCTTAATCCAGGTAAGCTGTGCTGCATGGCTGCTTTTAAATCGTTTTTTGGCTGAGGGGAGGTGACAGAATCCCTTTAAAGGGAACCTGTCCCCTGTATTTTGGGTACAGAGCTGAGGACATGGGCTGCAAGATCGCCACTAGCACATCTGCAATATCGGGTCCCCATAGCTCTCAGTGCTTTTATTGTGTGTGTGTCATATATATATATATATATATATATATATATATATATATATATATATATAATGTATAAAATATAATAAATGGCAGCACCAACCTTGGCAAATATTGGAGATTGGTTGCAAGCTCCAGTGGGAATAGCGTCCCAGGATAATATCAATAAAAAACAGAGCGGCACTCCAGTAAGGTGAAAAAGGAAAAGCTGTTTATTCACCCAGTGGTGGCGCGACGTTTCGGCTCCAACATGAAGCCTTTCTCAAAGTTTTGAGAAAGGCTTCATGTTGGAGCCGAAACGTCGCGCCACCACTGGGTGAATAAACAGCTTTTCCTTTTTCACCTTACTGGAGTGCCGCTCTGTTTTTTATTGATATTATCCTGGGACGCTATTCCCACTGGAGCTTGCAACCAATCTCCAATATTTGCCAAGGTTGGTGCTGCCATTTATTATATTTTATACAATATATATATATATATATATATATATATATATATATATATATATATATATAGCAAGTAAGAAGCTGTTACTAACGTTTCCGGAGCTCAGCCACACCCACTGTGAAGGAGCACTGCCGCACATACTCTGAATCTCCTCTTTGCTCCCCGACGTCACAAAGCTAGAGCGCCGTAATCTCATGATGCACAAGCTAGGGCATGCGCAGTGTGGGCATATTGTTCCTTTCCTGTGCTGGCATCAATCTCAAGGAACGAACTGCGCATGCGCTAGCTCGCACATCGCAAGATTACGGCGCTCTAGCTTTGTGACGTCGGGTAATAAGGAGGAGATTCGGAGAATGCGCGGCGGTGCTGCGCTCCTTCACAGTGGGCGTGGCTGGACTCATAAGCTTCATTTACATATCTATAAAATATTTTTTTTGCAACACTAAAAAAGCACAGAGAGCTATGGGGACTAGCGGCGATCTAGAAGCCCATGTCCTCAGCTCTATACCCAAAATCCATGTGACAGGTTTCCTTTAAAGCCTTATAAGTATGGCAAAATGGCCTGATGGTGTACATGTTAGGCTGTAAGAAGTGTACATGGCCCTAGGATGAATTTTACTTCTTTCCTGATACTCTGACATAATACTCCCCATCTATAATTCTAGATCTGTTTCTCAATGTAAAGACAAACTCTGAGCCAGAGCAGAGTGCCACAGACATGAGAAACATGATTGCTGCTTCTGCCCTCAACATGCTGATGTCTAGCCCTGCCAATCAGGAGGCGGTGGGTGTGCAGAGCAGCAGGGCGTTACAAAGCTGTGCTCCAGGGGTGCTCAAACTTGCTCATTAGTATATAGATACAAAGTAGATATCTCTGCAGCTGTTTAACATACAAAGTATTGTAATCAGCATGATCAACCCTCCCAGCCACCGGTATGCATGGTTTAATAGGGGTGATCATGCTGTCAGGGGCTCTTTAACATTACAGTTGGTTGTTCTAATGCAAAAACAGAAGATGCAAGTGGAAAGGTTTCCCATAAGATCTAATGAGTGGTAGCTGTGACCTACTTCCTGTCACAGAAATGAAAAACAAGAAATGCCAAGTTCATTCTCACCCAGGTTCTGCCATTTCCTTCAGCCTCCCGCCAATTACTCAAACTGAGCTAACCGCGCATGCTCGGTTTTACCACTGAGATGGAATAATTCAGCGACTCTCTATAGCTTTACTCTGACACTCGGAGGACCGTCGATCTGGAAGGTGCTCTCTATGGTAAGAGCGGCGTTCCGTGCGCTCTCTCTATGGTGGTGGAGGAGTCGCGGCTTGGGACTTCTGTGTGAGGAGGGCTTGGAGTAAAGTTACAGCCGTGACGTCACGGGGAGGAAGTAAGGCAAGGAGGGAGAAGGGGGAGCTGAGAGTGAGCGGAGCTTCCTTCTTGCTCTGTGCAGAAAGAACAGTTGTGAGAAGAAAAAGTCTATTGGAAGGGAGGCGCTGACTGAACTAGGGCGAGAAGTTGCGGAGAAGCAGGAATGTAGGCAGAGTTTAGGTAAAAAGGGACTCCCCGGCCACTAGGCACAACAAGCAAAATGGGAAGCAGTGCAAGTCTGCGGGCTCTGGTGTTAACCCTCTAAGGTCCGGGAATGGGCATAGAACTCCTGCAGGAGTGTGAGGTAAGTCTTGTCAGGGTGTGTGGTGGTCTTGTCTGTCCTCTTGAGGTGGGAGCCGTTTGGCTGGACTACATCTGCTTGGTATGAGTAGTAGCCAGCATCTTCCTGACCAGTGGATGAGCTCAGAGACTGAGGATGGGCCAGATGGATTGTGAGCTAGGGACGGGCTGGTACTGAAATGGTGCTGTTTTCAGTCAGCTTCCTGTGTGGATGGCATGAGGTAATAGGATCAGCCACCGCTCTGCTCTGATGATGGGCTACAGGGAATTGTCCGGCCATTACTAGCCTGTATTCATGGGGTGATGTCGGACTGTGTCTGCTTTGTATGGACAACCACAGCCCCTCCCACCGATGGCCCCGTGCCGGGCAACCCCAACTTCACATTCCCAATGGGGTATGTAGGCAGCTGGAGATTCGCCTTAAGGGCTCATGCACATGGCCGTAGCCTGTTTTACAGTCTACAAATTGCGTATACGCAAAACGCGAATACCGGCCGTGTGCATTCTGCTTTTGTGGAACAGAACATCTGCGCTATAATAGAACAGTCCTATCCTTGTCTATAATGCAGACAAGAATAGGACACGTTCGGTATTTTTGCAGATGCCACAGAACGGACTTACGGATTCAGACAGCACACAGTCCCATTGAAGTAAATGGTTCCGCACCAAAAATACGTTCAAGTGCAAGAGCCCTAAAGGTGTGTCCAGTATAGACAAAGCCAATTTCACACCTGATGCTGTCGGTACAAGCATTATAAGGCTGTGGGTCCACGGCATAGGATCAGCAATCGGAACGGGAAATCCCTCTGACGCACAGTGGGTGTTTCTCGATCTGAATACGCTCGTATGTAACTAGCCATAGTGGGGAAATGATCACGCCCCGCCCTCCAGATTTCTGGCTTTAAAAAGACGCGCAATAAGAGCGCATTCACACGAACGTGGTTTGGTTCCGTATTCGAGACGCATTTTTGATGACTCGGATGCGGACCCATTCACTTGTATGGGGCTGCATAAGATGCGGACAGCTGTCCGCATGCGTTGCTCCATTCCGTCACCCCGCAAAAAAAAAAAAAAGTCCTATTCTTGTCCGTTTTTCTATAATGGGCCAAAAAACACGACATGTTTGTGTGCATGAGCCCTTAGGTATCTCTTCTGTTCAAAAATGTAGCATCTTTTTTCATTTCCACACCACTCTGGTTTTGGAAAGTTGGTGTGGTTATCTATGGTAATGAGTTTCACTTCAGATTTATCACTAGCACTTCTTTTAAAAGTCGCAAAAAAATGTTCCAAACATTTGGCGGGGTAGAAAACTAGTAGCATTTCCAGACAAAAATGTTAGGCCCCTTGCAGACTAGCGTTCCTCCCGCAGTGAGTCCGCATCGCAGCTCCTGGCCTGACCTCCCAGCACTAACTGGATTCACATAGCATTATATTGATTTATGATGCTATGTAACCCTTACAGTTCTGGAATGTATTGGATAACACTGGCTGCAATACATTCCAGAACTGTAAGGGATACATAGCATCCTGACCCCGGCAGTGCTGGGAGGTCAGGCCGGGAGCTGCGATGCGGACTCGCTGCCGGGAGGAACAGTAGTCTGCAAGGGGCCTTAGGGTTAAAGGTGTGCCAAATTTATCAAACTATGTGGTGACACTTCTTATACGCCAGTCTTTGATCACCCTGTACGGGAGTGAAATACGGTTAGTTTATTAGAAGGTAGATGCCTCTTAATAAATGAAGCGCATCTTTGGCACTCTGTGCGGCAGAAACACAAATCTTCTGCAGCCACACCGATTTATCATCGTAGAAAAGCGTCAAGAAGCTCAAAAAGTCACAAATTTATAGTGCAAACATTCAGCGCGCCTTAAATTGTCACGTGGCAACAATTACACTACAGCAGTCGTGGCCAAATGTTTTGAGATTGACACAAATTTTGGCTTTCACAAAGTTTGCTGCTTCAGTGCTTCTAGATGGTTTTGGCCGTCTTTGTTTTAAGCGTTTTGTAATTTTGATTGACAAAGCAAGTTTATGTAAAGACTCAATATTTAGAGTGCTGACCCTTCTTTTTGAAGACTTCTACATTTCATCCTGGCATGCTAGACACCAGCTTTTGCACCAGATCCTGACTGATGGCCATTCTTGCCTAATCTGTGCTTGGAGTTTATCGCAGTTTCCGTGTTTTTGTTTGCAGCACTCCAGATGGCGACCAAAATGGTCGCCAATGCGACCTAAAATTTGCAGATGGCGACAATGCTTTTTAGTCTTGTCGCCATTTGCGACAGGGCTGCCACGCTGTTGCTGAATATTGCGGCAGGGCATGGGAGCCAAAAATTCCTTGCCCCGCCGCAGCACAGGCGTTCACTCAGCAGCACGGGAGAAGGAAGCAGTCTCTCCCTCCTCTGTGCCGCTGCCACCAATGAAAAGACGGAGGGGAAGGGCTGTGGCCACTGCACCACTAATGATGTTACCTCATCCATTAATTCAAATACAGGAGGTGGGAACATAGCCGGCACCCAACCTCTATGACGGGTAGCTGCGATCCGTGGCATTTAACCCCTCCAGTGTGGCACCTGAAGGCTTAACTGCCGCGGATCGCAGCTACCTGTTATAGAGGTTCGGGTGTCGGCTATGGGATTTTGCAGCCAGCACCCGCCTCCTGTATTTGAATTAATGGGCAAGTGAACTTCATTGGGGGTGCAGTGCGCCCCTTCCCCCAGTATTAAAGTCATTGGTGGCAGTGGCCACAGGGTCCCCCTCCCCTCCTCCTCAGTGGCAGTTCCCATCGGACCCCCTGGGGCTCCGATCGGTTACCATAGCAGCCAGGACGCTACTGAAGCCTTCCATGGTATGCTCTCTGCTGCCGTGTGCACAAAAGCCCAGGGCAGCAAAGAGAGTGTAAAGTCCTATTCATCCTAAGGCTGGGTTCACACAGGCGTGACGGATTTGTTCAGGATGCGTCCCGGGTGTACTGCGGCAAACCCGCATGAGTAGGTACCCAATTGCAGTTAAGTTTTTTATCTGTGGTACCCAGACCTGAACTTCTTCACTGAAGTTCAGGTTTGGATTCGGTGGTGTGTAGATGTAATTATTTTCCCTTATAACATGGTTATAAGGGAAAATAATAGCATTCTTTAATATAGAATGCTTAGTAGAAGGTCAATTGAGGGTTAAAAAATAAATTAACTCGCCTCCTCCAATTGATCGCGTAGCTGCCGGTCTCCTTCTTTCTTCAGGACCTGTCAAATGACCTGTGGTGACGTCACTGAGATCATCACATGGTCCATCACCACGGTGATGGACCATGTGATGTGACATCACCACAGGTCCTTTAGCCGGCAGCTCATGATTAAAGAAGTAAGAAGAGATCGACAACTACGTGATCAAGAGGAGGAGGTGAGGTACATTTTTAACCCTCAATTGACCTTCTACTAAGCATTCTGTATTAAAGAATGCTATTATTTTCCCTTATAACCATGTTATAAGGGAAAATAATACAGTGATTAGACTGTCATCTTAGCAACCATGTGTGAAAACCGCACCACATCCGCACTTGCTTGCGATTTTCACTCAGCCCCATTCACTTCTATGGGGCCTGCATTGCGTGATAAACGCGTGAAAATCGCAGCATGCTCTATATGGTGCAACGCTTAAGTGATGCGTGAAAATCACTGCTCTTGTGCACAGCCCCATAGAAATGAAGGGGTCCGGATTCAGTGCGGGTGCAATGCGTTCACCTCACGCATTGCACCCGCGCGGAAATCTCGCCCGTGTGAACTCAGCCTAATAGAGATCTATTAGAGTGAGAAGGACAAGGGTTGTAGCCACTAAGGGGGCTAATAGTTAGTAAATAAAAAGTTTTAAAAACACAAACACCAAAATATTAAGTATAAATCGCCCCCTTTCCCAATTTTACTTATAAAATATATAAACAATAAATAAAAATGACATTTCGCCATGTCCAAAAAGTCCAAACTATTAAAATATTAAATACGGTGAAATTTGTAAAAGAAATAAAAATAACCATGTCACCTTGTCGTCCCTCTTCTCCAAATTTTGGTATCGTGATACCCCAAGTAGTGCTGGCTCATTACTGTGATCTGCATCTCATCTTCTCAAAGTCTTTTTTTTTATATATTTTCAATTTGGCGACTAAAAATGTAATTTGGCGACTACATTTTTCAGTTTAGGAGCTAATGGCTCCTGTTTATTTTTTAGTCTGGAGAACTGGTTTGTCCACCTGCTTTTTCGGGATTGAACACAGGTTCTCAAATGGCATGGAGATCTGGGGGAGTTTCCTGGCCATGGACCCAAAATATAAATGTTTAGTTCATTAAGCCACTTAATTATCACTTTTGCCTTGTGACATGGTGCTCCATAGTGCTGAAAAAAAGCATTCTTCTTGACCAAATTGCTGCTGGATTATTGGGAGAAGTTGCTCCAGGAGGATGCTTTGATACCATTCTTTATTCATGGGAGTGTTCTTGGGTCAAATCCACTCCCTTGGATGGGAAGCAATGCCCGCACATGAATTGTCTCAGGATCCTCTGTTGACATGACATGACACAGGACTTGTTATAGCACTCGCCTTTTCTTCTCCAGACAATCATTTTTTCCAGATGTCCCAAACAGCTTCAAAGGGGCTTTATCAGAGAAAATAATTTTACCCCATTCCTCTGCAGTCCAGTCCATGTACTACCTGTAGACTATCAGTCTGTTCTTGATGTTTTTCCCCTACGCCCATGACGGCAATCTTGAGAGACCACCTCCTTCCAGGACAGGAAACGGGTACTTTCATGGAGAGCTCTTAAGGAGGGGCTCTGCCCCTATTCCACCAGTTCCTGTTTACTGTCCTATGGATAGGACGTCTATGTGGAGAGCTAGGATCAGGCTGCAGGAGCCCCTGAGGTGCAACATTTATAGGGGTTACCTGGTGCGGCATAAGACTCCACGAGGAGCCGCCTGCTAAGTCTGGGGCCAATCCTTCTGGGTCCTGGATGTGTTCTGTCGGGTCGGTGTTCCTGGGCAGTCCCAGCATAACTGGGAGGTGATGCTGGATCCTCCTGGCGGGGTTTAGGAGATCCGGGGCCCTTTTCTCTGCCTTCCTCCCGGCCTGGAGCAGGGGGCAGGCTTGGCATTTTCTCAGCATGCTCTACGTGAGAACCGGAAGTTGCCTCCCGCATCTGGCTACAGTGAAGGAGAGTTCTGGAAGTAAGGGGAGGGCCGAATGGGAACGCCGGCAGGGACCCGATCTAGGGTTTTTAAACCCTTCAGCGTGCGGTCAGAAGGATCCCAGCCAGCCTGCAAGAATCTGTGGGTCCACCTATAAAAAAACTCTCTCTCCCTGTCTGGTACCATGGAGGAAGAGGGTAGTCAGCGTGCTGATATCCAGGAGGGTCATGACTCCAGACTGGTATTCCTGGTGGGTAAGGGGGTCAATCCCCACCTTTATTTCTTCCTTCAGTGTCTAATAGGGGCTTATTCTCTTATCTTTATTTTAGAATATCATAGAAGGCCCCAGGAAAGCTACCACTAAATTTAAAGGAAGAGAGTGTGCTGTATGCTCGCCCCTTCCTAATCTGTTATATCAGCATTGTGTTAGGCTACTTTCACACTAGCGTTCGGGTTTCCGTTCGTAAGCTCCGTTTGAAGGAGCTCACGAGCGGACCCGAACGCAGCCGTCCAGCCCTGATGCAGTCTGAATGGAGGCGGATCCGCTCAGACTGCATCAGTCTGGCGGCGTTCAGCCTCCGCTCCGCTCGCCTCCGCACGGACAGGCGGACAGCTGAACGCTGCTTGCAGCGTTCGGGTGTCCGCCTGGCCGTTCGGAGGCGTGCGGATCCGTGCGGATCCGTCCAGACTTTCAATGTAAGTCAATGGGGACGGATCCGTTTGAAGATGCCACAATGTGGCTCAATCTTCAAGCGGATCCGTCCCCCATTGACTTTACATTGAAAGTCTGGACGGATCCGTCCCAGGCTATTTTCACACTTAGCTTTTTTTTGCTAATATAATGCAGACGGATCCGTTCTGAACGGAGCCTCCGTCTGCATTATTATGAGCGGATCCGTTCAGAACGGATCCGCCCGAACGCTAGTGTGAAAGTAGCCTTAACAAGGTGGTAGAGGAGGAATCCCCATCACTACTTCAGAGAATCAGATATTGTCAAATCTGAAGTTTACGATTCAATGAAAATGCTTAAAAAGTGCCTCCCTTCATCGGCTTCGTGCAAGCAGGGTCACTCTAATATAATATAATATAATATCTGATGTGGAGTAGACCTTTATTTTTTCCCCTGAGGATATGGATTCTCTGCTCAAGGCTATTAGAGCCACTATGAAGGTGGATGAATCTAATTAACAAAAACCTATTCAAGATATAATGTTTGGTGACCTGTAGTACAAAAGTGTCTTTCCGTTAAATGAAAATATAAAATATTTAATTCAGAAAGAGTGGAAGAAGCCTCACAAGAAGTTTTTTTATCCCTAGAAATGTTAAAAGATATATAGAAGAATATCCTTTTGATGAGGGCGAGTCCTCCTGCTGGGATAGGCCTCCTAAATTGGACGCCCAAATGGCCAAGATTTCTAAAAATGTCTTCTTTGCTTTTTGCGGACCTCTGTGACTTCAAAGATCTGATGGATAGACGGGCAGAAGTATACCTTAAAGAAATGGGAGACCTCTACGCAGCCACTTAAACCAATTATTGCCACTACCTCTACTGCCAGGTTTTTAAAGTTATGGCTACAAGAGTTAGAATCCCATATCCAGAATAAAACCTCGAGAGACTAGTTGTTAGAGGTGTTTCCTACCATCTTTAAAGGGTTTCTACCACTTGCTGTGGACACATTTCGTTTTCAGATACTAGCGATCCGCCAGAAGCAGGGGGAGGATCGATTTCACTAGGAGATGGGCGTGCTGGAGCGAGGAGCTGGGCGGCAGTTTATGAAGGTAGACGGAGCCTCTAGGTGCTAAAAAGACGCCCACATAGCACCTAGAGGCTCATTTGCATAAATATAAAAGTGCTTTTTTAAAGAAAACGGAGGAATATAATACTTGGCTTGTATGGTACATCAGACACTAGCGGATCGCTAGTGTCTGAAAACGAAATGTGTCCACAACAAGTGGTAGAAACCCTTTAATGCGGTGGACTTCATTTCAGATGCTTTTGTGAAGGCCTTAAGATTAAATGCCAGGTCAGCAGCTCTATCTAATTCTGCTAGAAGGGCCATTTGGCTTAAGGGGTGGTCTGGTGACACAGGTTCAAAGAATAAGCTTTGCCTTATTCTGTGCAAGGGAGTTTTCCTTCTTGGGTCGGTTTTGGATGACCTTTTAGGAAAGGCCTCTGACAACAAAAAAAGGGCTTTCCTGTTTCCAGACCCCCTAAAAGACAACAGTTTTTATTTTTTCCGTAGAAACAGTAAAATTTTCAATAGAACAGACAAAAAGCAGAATTGGAAAGAAAACGGAGGTAGGAAAGATAAGGGATTCCTCTTCAATACCCAGTCCACTTGAGGGCCCAAGGCTGGTCAACAATGACTGTTACTGTCCCGTGGGTTGAAGACTTTCTCTCTTTTCTCGGGCTTGCGAAGCCCTTGGATTATTAGTATTATAAAAGACGGGTTTCGTCTAGAGTTTCTCTCCCTCACTGGAAAGATTAAAAATTACAAATCTGGTTCCAAATTCTGTAAGAGACTTGGCACTAAGACAATAAGTTATTTTCCCTTTTAAAGAAAAAAGGTTCTTGTTCCTGTTCCAGACTAAGAGAAGGAGAGGAGTTTTTATTCGTCCCTTTTTATCGTACCCAAGCCAGACGGATCATTCAGAATGATTATAAACCTGAGAGACTTAAATCGGTACCTAAAATACAAAAAATTCTGAATGGAATCTGTACAGTCTGCAATAAAACATCTATTAAAATACTCTCATGGCTACCATAGACATAAAGGATGCCTAATATCACATATCAATTATTGCAGATTTTCAAAAATATCTGAGTGGCGGTGTCTATGGAAGGCCAAGTTCATCATTTACAATACAGAGCACTTCTGTTTAGAATATCTCAGGCCCCCAGTTCTCTTTACAAAACTGATGGCAGAGGTTATGGCCCACATAAGGGATAGAGACATTCTGGTTATTCCTTATTTGGATGATCTTCTAGTGGTGGCAGAATCTGAAGACCTTCTAACCTCTTGTCTTCTAGAAGTAATAGAAATTCTAGCAAAGCTAGGGTGGCAGATAAACTGTGAAAAGTCAAACCTGACCCCTTACCAAAAATGTGTGTTCCTAGGACTGATTCTGGATTCTGTGAAGCTATGTTGCATCCTCCCTCAGCGCAAGATATCTCAAATAAGAGAAGACGTGCGGTCCCTGGTAGCCTCAAAAATCAAACTATCAGGCAAGGGATGACAGTATTGGGCAGAATGACCTCCACGATACGTGCTGTCAGTTGGGCCCTGTTTCTCTTCAGGGCTCTTCAATGGCAGATTCTAAAAGAGTGGCAGGGATCATTGTCCCCATTGGATGCCCCACTTTCTCTTACCCCTCAGTTGATACAGTCCTTAACCTGGTGGCATGAACCTTTTTTAAATCTGACTCAGAGCCTCCCTTGGGATCTACAGGAGCAAATAGCCATCACCACGGATGCAAGTCTGACCGGGTGGGGGGCCTAATGTCAGTGGGGGGGGGGGGGTTCAACAGAGGGTGTGGAATTCAACAGAGTGTCAGGATTCCCAGAATATGAGGGAGTTGAGAGCGATTCTGTTGGCCTTAAGAGAATTCCTACCCAAAATGAGAGGAAAGCGAGTAAAAATCTTCTCGGACAGCACCACGGTGGTGTCCTACCTAAACATGCAAGGAGGGACAAGGTCAGAAAATCTTATTCCCTATCCGCAGACTTTTTTTTTTTTTTCTCTCTAAACATTCTTTATGTTCCTTTCATCAAGGCAGTACTCTTAAAGGGAACAGAAAACAAGGTTGCAGATTATCTAAGCAGAAACCATTTGGATCAGGGAGAATGGTGTTTAAACCAAGAAGTCTTTAGTCCAGATAGTTCAGTTGTGGGGCCAACCCAGGGCCGTCTTTACCAAGGGGCAAAAGGGGCAGCTGCCCCGGGCCCAGTTGCTCCTGGGGGGCCCAAGGCAGCTGCCTCTTGAGCCCTGCTAGCTACTGCCCCGGGTGTCAAGCGGTCTGTGTACTTTAACGTTGTGATCTAGAACCTTAGATTACATCATCACCATGTGACCAGTAACCTAGCAATTACTGGTCACATGGCTATGAGGTCATCACAGGTCCTAGCAGGAGTGTTGCAGAAGTTAACTGTGGAGCTTTTTTGTGTGAAGATTACATCAGAAAATGGTGACGGGGCTGTTATGTTAATATACTGTAAACTACTGTATTGTGTGGGGGGGCTGTATATTGTGGAGTACTGTATACTGTGGGTGCGGTATAGTGTGGAGTACTATACTGATGTACTGTATAGTTTGGGGTGTTGTATACTGTGGGGTGCTGTATACTTCGGGCTGCTCTACTATATACTGTGGGGTACTGTATAGTGTGGGGTGCTATACTGCATACTGTGTGGTGCTGTATACTATAGAGTGCCATACTGCATACTGTGGGGTGCTGGGGTGCACTGTAACACTAGAGCCGAGCCCCGGTCTCCTTCCTGCAGAGCGGTGCCCACTTCCAGCCTGAGCCCAGCTGCCCAGAACACTGATCCTGAGCTGCTGGAGTCTTCAGAACTGGAAGTATTTACAGTCATTCACTGGACTCTACCAGGTGTGTGGATTTGTTGTGTGTTGTGGTGGAGGGCGTGATTGCCTGCTAAGGTGTGGGAAGGCGGTATCCAGGGGGCCCAAGTAAATTTTTGCCCAGGGTCCAATCAATATTAAAGACGGCCCTGGGCCAACCTCAAGTAGACCTTTTTGCAACCAGACAGAACAAAAAATGCAACCCAGATTTTACGTCTGGGATAGACGCCTTCTCCCTTCCATGGCTGGATCAGCTTCTGTATGCCTTTCCTCCTCTAAGACTTCTTCCAAGGGTATTACAGAAGCTGAGGCAGGAACAGACAAGGCTTATTCTAATCGCCCCTTTCTGGCCAAGGAGAATGTGGTTCACTTGGTTGAAGAAGCTATCTCTTGCAGATCCCTGGATTCTTCCAGACAGGCAGGATCTGTTGTTTCAGGGTCCTGTCTTCCATCCAGAAGTGAGAAACCTTCATCTAACAGCCTAGTATTTGAAGGGGAAATCCTAGAACGTAGGGGTCTATCTAAGGAAGTTATATCTACCCTTTTATCATGTAGGAAAGAAGTAACCTCTACTATTTACCTCAGAGTATGGATGAACTTCTTAATTTTTTCTAAAGTCCTGGTAGTTCCGTTGAGTTCTCCTATGTCCAAAATGTTGGATCTTTTACAAAAGGGTCTTGATAAGAACCTAAGCACCCTTAAAGTTCAAGTTTCCGCCCTTAGTGCTTTTTGATTTCTCTATTGCCAATCATCCGTGGATTAGGAGGTTCTTTAAAACGGTTAGTAGTATTAAGCCTGTGATCAGATCTTCCGTTCCCCGTGGGATCTTAATTTAGTTTTGTCTAGAATGATGGCGCCTCCTTTCGAACCTCTGCAGGATTTATCTATTAAAACTTTGCCTTTTCAAAACTGCTTTTTACAGTTGAAACACATCCCATATTTACTAAGCTGTATTTGCCAAAAATCTGTCTAAAAAGTGATGGCATTTGGCAGATCTTGGGCTTCTACACAAGAGGGTGGAACTTAGCAGAAGGGGTGGGGGGGGTGAGCTTTGTGTAAAAGAATCGGGCCTAAGATGTGTGTTTGTTTTTGTGCCAATTGCACCACAATTCTGGCGTAAAAATCGGTTTCAAAATAGGCCCACCAATAGCTGGTATAAAGTCATGGAAAAGTGTCTATCCCTGCACCAGGTTTATCATCCAGCCCTAGCCCCTGTGATAAATCTGGTGCAAAGCTTACGCCATCTGTAGGATTAGTAAATCTTGGCCAGTTATTTAACAGGTTTTACCTATAAAAAGAACAAAAAGGGCAGGTGTTTTTGATGCCTTTTTTAAAATGCGACACAAAAGGAACATAAGCCTTCGCCTCATGCACACAACCATATCTTGCATCTGTGTCCAGTCCACATTTTTTTTTTCACACTGGCCCATTCATTTCTGCGGGCTGCAAAAAAAGACAGCACACGGATGGCATCTGTGCGTTATCTGCATCCATGTGTCTGTTCTGCAAAATGTTAAACGTGCCTCATGGTTGCCTGTTTTTAGACAAGAATTTATTTCTAGTGATGAGAGTGAGAAAAATACAGGTTGCACATGGATAGTATCTGTATTCTTCTGATTCATGGCTTGCGCAGCACAATACGGACACAGTCGTATGCATGAGGCCTTCTGTTTGTAGACAGATTCTCCGGTATGTTCCCCCATTTTGTCCAGTATTGCAAGAGGGAAAAGTTCTTTTAAATAATTTTGACAAAAAATGAAGGATGACATGTTTGTATCGAGTTAAAGGGGTTTTCTGAGATTTTACTACTGATGACCTGTCCTTGGTATAGGTCATCAGTATCTAATCGGTGGGGGTCCAACACCCGGGACTCCCGCCGATCAGCTGTTTGAGAGGTCACCGAAACTCCTGTGAGTGCCGTGGCCTTCTCGTTGGCACAGCGCTGTACATGGTATAGTGGATGTGCTTGGTATTGCACTCAGCCCCATAGAAGTGAATAGGGGGGAACACGATACCAAGGATAGCCACTATACCATGTACAGAGCTGTGCTTGGTAACCAACGAGAAGGCCGCGGCACTCCCAAGGACAGTTCATCAGTAGTAAAATCTCAGAAAACCCCTTTAATAGTCTTTTTATATCAATACACTGTGCAATTTGTGGTGCCTTTATATTAGATCATGATGATCATCTGCAGCCTTTTGTCTGCTGAAACTTAAAATTTAGTCTGTATAAATTGGATATTTCCTCTAATATTGCCCGCTTATTACACTGCCAAAGAGTATATACTGTCTAAGTCCAGAGCTTTGGTGTGGAAAGAGTTAATAGCCCTGGGTGCATGCACCAACATATGAAAGTTATTTTCAGAGGCACTAAGAGGGGGTGGGGAGGCCAGGAAACAGTGCTAGGTTTTGTAAGACTGTGGCCACAGCAGAGGTTCTCTGTTTAAAAAAAAAAAAAAAAAAAAAGCCGGTCATGTGACGCGGAGAAAAAGAGAAATCCCTAAACGGGGCGTCATGTATTTACTATGGGTATGTAACATTAGCAGTATCCAGTCTGTCAGCTTATTATTAGGGCCTGCTGCATGCTGGGGAATAAGGAGAGATGCAGATAGGAGGTCCACCGGTCTGGCTGCACCATGCTAGAGTAGGAAGGGTTAAATCTTGTTTGCGCTAAGGATGCTAGTCTCCTGCAGCCTGGAAGTTATTATCTAATCTGCTCCCTGCTGTAGAAGTGTTCTTATCTGCTTATCCTCCATGTTTACAGCTTAATGTCCTCTTAAATGGAGTAGGCCATAAATTTACTGATTACCTTCAACATTGTATTCAGAGAACCTGATCCGGTCTGTTAAGATCATAGCGCATATGTGAACAGGGCCTTAGGTGGCCATACACATTGGATAGGAGCAATCATTTTGCAGTGTAATAGTGCCGCCGATTGCCTGATGAGCGATGCTCAACCTGTGGCCCTCCAGCTGTTGCAAAATTGCAACTCCCAGCGTGCCTGGACATCCTACAGCTATTAGGGCATGCTGGGAGTTATTGTTTTGCAACAGCTGGAGGTCTGCCGATTGAGCATCCCTGCACTAGACGGTATGGGGACGAGCAATGGCATAGCAATCACTCCTCCCCATACTGTGGAAGAGATCACTCCATGTAATAGCAGGCAATAGACGGGAGGGAACACTTCCTGCCTGACAATTGTCTGCCACATAAGGCTGTGTAATACAGGCTTTAGGGCTCTTTCACACCATCTTGTCCCTTGCGGGAATCGCGCTCTGTGTGAGACAAGGGTTGAGAGTTCTGGACTTAGGACGCACAGGGCGTTATCAAGATTGATAACAGTGTGTGCCTCTGCGTGACCTTTCTGATCAGTATCTAGTCGGTGGGGGTCCAACACCTGAGACCCCCGCCGATCAGCTGTTTGAGAAGGCACCAGTGCTCCTGTGAGAGCTGTGGCCTTCTCGCCACTTACCAAGCGCAGCACCGTACATTGTATAGCGGTTGTGCTTGGTATCGCTAGCCAGCCCCATTCACTTCTATGGGGCTGAGCTGCACCTAGGTCACGTGACACATGGACGTATCTAGAATAAGCAGAGAGAAGGCCGTGGAGCTCACAGGAGCACCACTGCCTTCTCAAACAGCTAGGATACGTCATCAGTATTAAAATTTTGGAAAAAACGCTTTAATACATTTGCAAAAATAAAAACCTGAAACTGGATGAAAACAGAGGGGAAAACTTTTGTGTATTCCAGACAGAACTGAGACGAGTTCCATATTGCTCATGTGAAAGGTTTATTTACTTGGGGGCGAAGATCAAGAGAACGATTGATTGGGAATGGATGTTTAAATGTACAATCATTGCTTTGTGCAAACATCTCCGCCGACAAACAAGCAACCTCATATGTTGGCTGATCACATTTTCAGGCAGACATTGATGTAATCGTTCATTGTAAATAGGGGTGTGTTACTGACTGTGATGAGACCGTGAAGATGGTTAGTAATCATCATTGATTACTGTAAGCGACTTCCAGACAACTTTCTGTATAGTCATGCAGCCCTCATTCCGGAAGGAAATCTGAAATGCTGTCAGTCACTGACCATAGCTGAATGGCCAGTCAGAGCAGAGATTTAAAGGCATAAAATTACTAAGTTATATTGACCCTACACCAGAGAACTCTATATGAATCTGCTCCGCTCCTCCTGCTCTATTACATGCTGCCTACACATTACATTGCATTTCATAGTGACAGGATCTGTCACCTTAAATGGAACCTGTTGCCACAAAATCCAGTGCAATCTGTCAGCGGCATGTTATAAAGCAGGAGGAGCTGAGCAGATTGATATATATTTATGTGGGGAAAGATTCTGTCAAACCTGTAACTCATTTAAACCTCTGCTCTTTCTGAACTTAAAGGGAACCAGTCACTGGGATTGTGTGTATAGAGCTGAGGACATGGGTTGCTAGATGGCCGCTAGCACATCCGCAATACCCAGTCCCCATAGCTCTGTGTGCTTTTATTGTGTAAAAAAAACAACAATTTGATACCTATGCAAATTAACCTGAGATGTACTCGGCTATCTCTGGAACTCCCATAGAAATGAATAGAGCGGCTGTGCACATACTCGACCAGCCACTCCATTTATATTGGGGTCTCTAGAGGGTAAAATGTTTATTTTCTTGATATTAGTTGGGGTCCTAGTTGTAGGACTTCCACCGATGTAATAGTTAATATAACCTGTTTGTCCCTTTTAAGACCACCCCCATACACAACTATTAGAAAGAGGTCCTACCAATGGATGAAGGGGTCGGGAGGAACAGTTGTCTATACACTTGGTCATGCATTCTATACGCATAGACCCTGTTTAGTGGTATATGCATTCCCTGTGGGTGAATATTACAGACATCATGATTGGACATGCCTCCATAATACGCCATACAAAGCTTATGGAATGATATGGTTTCCTTAAGTATCTTTGTATTCCTCGTTAGAAAAAAAAACTTACTGTAAGAGCTTATAGCAGGCTATGGGTGTATTATGGATCCAAGCAACATAGCTCTGTAAAACTGTGTGTATATAAGGCCTAAAATGTGTGTTTTAAGTGCAGATTTCCTCTCTAGCAGTGCATTCCTATACGAGAAGTCAAACAACTACTGTGTTCACGTGACGACAGAATTATTAGTCCCAGCAACTTTGGAAGACACATCCTGACAGGCATAGACATGTAGCAGAGGTTGTTGTGTCAAAGGATTGCAGATTTCCACTGTAAAATATTGCATGCATTAAAGGGGTTGTCCAGCCTTGGAGCAAATGACCCTTGAGGGTCTGCCCTTGTATCCTGAACATAAAACAACCTCACCTGGCGCTTACAGTCCTCACAGGACCAGGAAGCAGCTTCCTCCCATGACCACTGCAGCCAATCGCAGGCCTCAGTGGTCACAGTGGCTTGAACTCAATGTTGCAGCACTGATGTACTGGCTCAGAGGTGGGGCAACCCTTCAATCTAGATATATATAGAGATAGATAGATATTTATATTATTCAAAAAATAATTTGATTTATTTTATTATTTGGGTACGTGAAGGGGTCTTTCCAGTATTGCCATTTATCATCTTGTCCGCCATTTCTTCTCACTGCGTTGAGGAGGAACTTGAATGTAGTGGCAGTCGAATGAGGCTGCTGCTACCCCATTCATGATCGGTGTCAGATACCTGCCTGTTTCATACAGGGTCACAGCTGGAGCAGGGTTTGTGGACGGCAGTCATTTGCTGTGAGACTTCTCGGTCAAGCCTAGAGCCAGAATTTGTACAGTGGGGTAATCTCCCTGTGTCTCCCATTGATTTCTGGTTGAAAAGATGTGCTGCAATGTCCTTGCTTCTTACTTTTTCTTCTCTGCCTCTATTACTACAGATAGGCTTCCTGTATTCATGTTGCAGATAGGAAGTCGGGGAGGAGCGGTGGGGCTGAAGGCTGCTGCCTACAAGCCTTTGTGTCTCTGCAGTCTAGACGCTTGTCACACTAGGGCTGTGTTCCTGTAATGTTCACATTGCTTGCATGTTCTGACTCCACTTTTGTACAGCGTATTGGAGGCTGATTCCATATAAATAGTAGATGGATGTCATGTCATCCATCTTCTTATTGACACAGTCCATGACACACAATTCCTGTAATATAACACAATTACAGTTATTCAAATGCAATCAGATGCAATATATTGCATCAGATGCAATATACACTCTGGTAGAAGGACAGCCAGTCGGAGTATACCGTATCGGGTATAACCAGATACTGCCGGCTGCTGCATGCTCCGCCAATTGACTGTAATGGGGTCCGGCGGTGTTACACCATACAACCTGGGTTTGGTCCGGACAAAACAAATGCTTCAAGTCTTTGTCTGGACGAAACACAGCATGTATGCCGGAACATGGCCGGATGGCCTGGACTGCATTATATATAGTAGCTGATAGTATCCGGCTATATCCGATACAGCTAACTTCAGCAGGATGTTCTTCTGCCAGAACGTATATCTAAGGCTACATTTCACATCTGTGCTGTGAATGAATGCCCATTGACTGTAATGGGGATCCGACCTCTTTCCCCCCCCAGACAAAAAATGCTACACACAGCATTTTTTTTTCCAGCTTTAAACTGGTTTATATGCCAGATTAGAGTGCCGGCATGGCCTAAGCTGTTAACGAAACCTAAATAAGACATGATCAGATTACTTTTAAAAGCAAAATTCAAGTTAAAAAAAATGTAAAATTGCCAAGACGTTTGTTAAGCTGCTGTTCAACCATCAACCAACCTCTGTCTAATGTCTATGGCTACCTTTAAAGGGCATCTGTCAGCAGACTTGTACCTATGAAAATGGCTGACCTGTTAGGCTACTTTCACATTTGCGTTCAGAGCGGATCCGTCTCGTGTCTGCACAGACGAATCCGCTCCTATAATGCAGACGATGGGATCCATTCAGAACGCATCCGTCTGCATTATATTTCTGAAATAATTCTAAGTGTGAAAGTTAGTCAGACGGATCCGTCCAGACTTTTCATTGAAAGTCAATGGGGGACGGATCCGTTTGAAATTGAGCCATATTGTGTCAACGTCAAACGGATCCGTCCCCATTGACTTACATTGTAAGTCTGGACGGATCCGTTTGGCTCCGCATGGCCAGGCGGACACCCGAACGCTGCAAGCAGGGCTCTGGTGTCCTGAACACTTTCCGGAATGCCGGACCCGGCATTCATTTCCATTGAAGTGTATTAGTGCCAGATCCGGTATTAAAATTGCCGCATTGACGTTTCCGTTCTTCCGGTCCACGCATGTGCAGACTTTTAAATCTGTGGGGGAAAAAAACAACAGATCAGTTTTTATGGATGACACCGGAGAGACGTATTCTGTATTTCAATGCATTTGTCAGACGGATCTGCATCTGACAAATGCCATCCGTTTGTGTCCGGATTTCCGCATTCAGCAGGCAGTTCCGGCGCAAGTGTGAAAGTACTCTTAGCGTCTCTGAGCAATGGGGGAGTTTCCATGACGCCTAGAGGCTCTGCTCTAACTAGCATGCCCTTTTTTGTTTGATTGACAGGACCAGGCAGTGTAAACCTCATCATACCTTTCCCTGTCAAATGCAGTGGAGGGGAAGTGGCAGTTGTAGAGCGAGCTTGGCCTCTAGGGGTGATGGTAACGCTCCCGTTGCTCCTAGAGGCTCATTTGCATATGGTAAAGCAGGGGTGCACAACGTTTCCTGGTTGGGGGCCACATTGGTTCAGTCTGGCAATGACGAGGGCCGCAATTCAAATTTAAAGGTGTATTAACAACTGAAATATTGTACTTATGGCATATTGAACACACATTATATACCATTAATGTCTAGTTACACTTCCAGGACTCCCATCTAATGGGAGAAATACATGAAAAATACATGTGAGCAGCCACAAGACATAGGCATACATGTCTGTTACCAGATGGTTGGGGGCCGCACAGAATGGTATCAAGGGCCGCATGTGGCCCCCGGGCCGCAGGTTGTGCACCCCTGTGGTAAAACATCATATTTCTCAGTAATGTGGACACAATGTCTTCAGCTGAGTGCACTCGTATATTATTTTAGGGTATGTTTGCACCTGTGAATAGACTGGATTGGCGTACAGCAAATATACAGTGTTTTACAGTACGGACAGTGGATAAGTGTTCGATTTATGCTGCGGATATCCACTTCAAATATCACTATTTGCAATGCATAGGGAGAGATCATCAACGGTGCCATGGAAAATGCTCCACGTGTGGCTGTGCCCTTTGGCTACACAGTGCATATTACCTGTAGTTGTAGACTTTTGTATAGAAAATCCTCAGCATAATAACACTATTTTCAAAATCTCATCTTCACAGGGGTGGATTTTGAAATCGGTTGTTTTGTGAGGATTTTGGTGGTCATTTACTAATCTGAAATACGCCTAAATTAGGACTTTATTAAGACTGGGGACATCAGAGGCAAAATCTGTATGCAACACTCGAAATTTAGAGCAGATTTGGCAGCGAAATCCGTATAGAATACTCTGCCATGTGGCCTTATAATCCTGTTGACAAAACAGTAATAATCTCAATGTAAACTGGCATGAGGGTCTGGTCACTACCTGCCATTATACTACGTCTCGTGTACCTTTTGCTTTGTTCCCCTGTAATAGGATGAACTCTTCTAATAAAAGGTTTTCCCTACCTACAGCTAGAACAGACTATCCTGCCCGGGATGTTTCACTGCAGACTGGCATTTTCAACTCGTCTTCACTTCTGCAAAGGCAATGGGGGTGTTTTACCCTAGTGACATCAAGTCCAGGCAGTGTGCATATGGCTATTTCTATTTGGGCTAACCCTTTTATCTCAATTAGTCTTATTTTTAAAGAATTCCTGCACCATAATGAGGCAACTATTGTGCAGTAGCTTACTACTGTGCATGCGTGGCACTAGGTCCATGCCCAATTAGGCGGGCAAACTTCCTATGTGTGCGAAAGGGGAAGTTTTACATACTTATCAGCTGTGCTAGAACGGGAATGTTTCCTCAGAAACTGAGCTATTGTTAAAAACATGTTTTTTATGTTAAGCACACAATTTATTTTTTCCCCTTTTTTACATTTTCAATTTCACTATATAAAAAGATGAAAATCATGCAGTTTTTACTCAACATAATATGTTAAGACTTCCTGTTATATAAAGGTAATTTTTCAGCAGTCATGTCGTTGTCATCACAGACAGAATTACAATGACGTATTATCAGCTCTGTATAGATGACGCTGCATCCACAATCGGTAATATCACAGCTTATCTACTCCCTCCTGACCTCTGCACGGGTCACAGAACATGCCTTGAAAACTCTCCCATAGAAGTAAAGGGTATATTAGACTGCCAGATTTTGTGAACACTCATTTGCGATCATCTGGCAGTCTAATACCGCCTCTAAATGCCGAAAGATCTGAATTTGCCAGCAGCAGATCACTCTGTCTAATAGCGATAGGCCGCCAGCACACCACTGTCCTGCATGACTTAGTGATCACTCCTCCCTATGTTGCAGAGGACATCGATGCATGTAATAGCAGTCGTGTCCTAGCTCTAGCTGCATCGGGGTGTCTAATACAGTGATCTCCTCCACAGTATGGGGAGGAATGATCTCTAATACCATCGCTCTTCCCGATAAAGACTAGTTATTTGCCGACAGCAGATCGGGTAATCGGTGGTACAATGACACCGGCAGATAATCGCTCTATGAACACTTGTTAGGATTCTTGGACACCAGGTAGGAACAGTTTAGGTGCACGCAGCGCCTTATCTATGTGTATACTGTAAAGGTTTGCTTTCTTGCCTTATCTAGGCCTCCAGAAGTACCTTGAATGATAATGTAATGACTCCTCTTATTCTCTCCATATTTGAATAAAAATGCTGTCCTGGCTGATCAAGGCCTACAGGAGTACAATACGGTGTAAACATTAGGCTGGGTGCACATCACATTTAGCATGTACATCAGGGGTCCTCCAGACATACACAATAAACGTTTGTATAAGGCTCCATCAGAACATCCTTTTGACCTCTGTCTGGCTGGTATACGTCATTACTGTGGAGCAGACTGCGCTATTCAATCCTGCAGTGTACTGTAAACAAAAGGATCGGTCTAATGGAGGCTAGAATAGCCTATGGGTGAGGTATGCCTCTGTATGACATCCATCACTAGCCTCCATTAAACTGATGCTTCAGAGACCTGCTGTGACTGTTTATAACCCCTTCTACTATTAGCAGCACAGCTGGAGGCTTTGCCTCATCCCCTGGGGCTATGCTGCTTATTCAATTCTGCAAAATAATTTGGTAGGACTTCAGTGCTATAGAGAGGAACTGTGTGGGGGATGTTTACCTATACAGTAGGATACATTTGAGCCTTCCATCAGAGGTATGCATTTTGAGTCCTCGAGATATACACTTCTGATCGAAGGCTCAAAACATGACATGAAACCAGCCTATGATAACTATTGCCCCAGTATTTTCTCTCCCAACCTCTCCATACATATGCATTCTCAGTTCAGCTGAGCATGCGTGTGTGTACTCTGAATGGGGAGGTGGAGAAAGATACGCGCAGACACCTATGGCAGTAGCTTAATCCACAGAGAATAAAAAGATTGGGTGTGAAATTGGACTGCCCAATCCTAATCTACCTTGACATCTGCCACCAAGGGTAGGCAGGTTTAGCCATTGTTTATCTATTTTTATTTATTTTATTCACTTGTATAGCGCTGCTATATTCCACAGCACTTTACAGACATTGACATCAAGCTGTCCCCAATGGGGCTCACAATCTAAGTTCCCTACTAGTATGTCTTTGGAGTGTGGGAGGAAATCAGAGTACCCGTAGAAACTCGCACAAACACGGGGAGAATATACAACCTCCATGCAGATGTTGTCCTTGGTTGGATACGAACATAGGACCCCAGCGCTGCAAGATACCAGTGCTAACCACTGAGCAACCGTGCTGCCCAACTTTAATGTTTATGCCGAGCTTTAATCATTAACCCTCCAGTAATACTGAGACAACTCTGCTCATCCTGCCCCAATCTACACACAAAGTTGCCAATTGAGCTACATAGTGTTGAGCGAACTTGTGTTTTAAGTTTGGAGTCTAAAGTTCAGGTTATCGATGTATCCCGTTATGGATTCCGCTACCACGGACCATAACGGAATTTAGAATCCATAATGGAATACTTCGATAACCTGAACTCGAACTTTAGATGCTGAACTTAAAACACAAGTTTGCTCAACACTAGAGCTACATAAAGCAGGAAGTATCAACCAATTGGCTCTCCTCTAATGGCCAGTTAAAAATGTAAATATGTCATTGTCTGATGATGCCTTCCCTTTAACCCCATCCCGTCATGCATCGTTCATGTACGGCTGATGTCGAGTCTTTATGTATGGTGCCCACCTAGGAGCTGTTCAGATGCCAGTAGCTTGTGCCCATTGTTTTACACAGGAGACACCTATCAGTAGTGTCTGTGATTGGAGACAACACTAAACATCAATGTTTAACCCTTCAGATGCCATGGTCAATTTATCATGGCATTTGAGCAGTCATTTAGAGGCAGTGTCAAAGCTCCCAGGCCTACCTAGTAAAGGTCCTATTAAAGGGGTTTTCCCATGAATAATGTAAGAAATGAAAATCGGCCACCATTTAGTACACGATGACCTCTTTCTAACAAAGCTAGAACCAGCCCTGTACTGCACATGGATCCAGAGATCTCCCCATTCATTGCTCTGCTAGATTTATATCAAGATGACTGCTCAAGGGGAGTGTCTTTTCTGCTGCAGCTAAGGGGGCGTGTCCATGCTCTCCCTATCACAGGGGACGTTTCTCAGCTCTCCCTATCACAGCTCAGGAGGCAGTTGAAGGATCAAACTGAGCATGTGCGACCTTAATAAGGCTACTTTCACACTCGCGCTTGGTGCGGATCCCTCATGGATCTGCACAGACGGATCCGTTCAGATACTACAACAGTCTGCATCTGTTCTGAACAGATCCGTTTGAACTAGGTAGCCTAATGGTAAACTATTGCAGTCTATGGTATAAGCAATCTAATTATCACATATTCACATCCCAATAGGGTGCTAAAAAACAATTTAAAAAGTCCTATCATCTTCTTGACTGTACAAGAAAGTGGATCCCAAAAACTTGATGTTAAAGGGTTTCTACCACCAGAAATACTGTATGTAGCTGACTGACATTAACGATGCGCCCATGTCGGCACTACATAAGTGTGTTGTTTTTTTTTACCTTTCTCCCTGCAGCCGTTTTGGTAAAAACAAGCACTTTTATAATATCTTAATGAGCCTCTAGGTTCTATGTGGCCGTGAAATCGGCACCTAGAGGCTCAGTCTACTCACCCTTTATCCCGCCCAGGTCCCCTGTTCTGCCCGCCCTGCTCCTCTTGATTGATGTGACGGTTCGCAGCAGTGTTGACGAAATCCCGCGCCTGCGCCGTTCACATCTGTCTTCAGGTGCAGTGAGTGAATGATTAACTCCTGGTGCCGGATTCCTCACTGCGCCTGAAGACAGAAGTGAACGGCGCAGGCGCGAGATTTCGTCAACGCTGCTGCGAACTGTGCTATCAATCGAGTAGCAGGGCGGGCAGAACAGGGGACCTGGGCGGGATAAAGCGTGAGTAGACGGAGCCTCTAGGTGCTGCTTTTACGCCCACATAGCACCTAGAGACTCATTAGCATATAATAAAAGTGCTTTTTTTTTTAACCAAAACGGCTGCAGGGAGAAAGGTAAAAAACATTGCTAATGTCAGACAGCTACATAACAGTATTTCTGGTGGTAGAAACCCTTTAAATGGGCTTATCTTCTCCTATTTTTAATTTATTTTACCCGTTTCTAGTATGAAGAAATTTTAGGACTGTGGTTGGCAACAAATTTGTATTTGAGAAGACTAGTTTTCTTCATAATGCCATTTCAGACTGATAAATTATTGGTCAATTGCTTTGACAGTTTATAGACTACTGTATTGCAAAAAGAAAAAAAGAAGAAAAAAAAACACTTCGTTGTCTGTTCCCTCGGTCCCTGCAGAATTGGACTATTTCTTTGTAGTCTGCACCCACGGAGACGCATAGGTTTGCACAGGAGCCATAGACACCAGACAATAGGATGTGTTATTTTTTAGTGTCCCATCCTTTCTATAGCGGCATTCTGAATTGCCTATTCAGTTGTACTGTAAAGTGCCCCCTTTGTACATGAAATGAGATGTTATTCCCACTTCAACCTACCTGTTATTGGTCTCTGGTGTCAGGGGACCCAGGCATGTTGGCTATCCTATAAACCAGCAGTCGTGGCTCTGACATTATCTGTGATGGTGCAGTGCCAGTCTTAAGATTAGTGGTTATGTTCATTGACTTCAGGGCATATCAGCTTCTGCCTAACAATTAGTGTATACTGCCCAATCCAGTATTTCTTGTATTACAGTCTAGGACTCTGCATTTCACCTTCACATACTGGCCCTCTGTTCTCATCTTCAACAACAATGCCCCAGTTCATTGAGGTCGCATCATTAGGGAACGGCTGCTGAAGACTGGGATACCTCAAATGGATTGGGATCAGCTGAGTTGCCATGTAGAGGCTCGTAACTCTGTACCCCAGAACCTCAATGACCTGAGGGCCATCCTTCATGAAGAGTGGGATGCCATGCCCCAGCAGACAATAAGTCGACTTGTGAACATGAGGAGTCGTCAAGTTGTTATTGATGCTCAAGGCCACATGACAAGTTATTGAGACACTGACATTTCTGTGGGGGTATACCCACCACTGGTGTTGGCTTTTGTTTCAATAAATTGTTTGAGATGAGAAAATCACTATTGCATGCTTCTACTTAAATGCCCTACTTTCCTGCTATAATAATATCACTGAAGCCTGAACTTTTTATGTTTTTCGGTAAATTTCACCCGAAAGCCAAATATCCTTAAAGGGGTTCTGCACTTTGTTTTAACTGATGATCTATCCTCTGAATAGATCATCAGCTTCTGATCGGCGGGGGTCTGACACCCGGGACCCCTGACGATCAGCTGTTTGAGAAGGCAGCGCCGCGGCCTTCTCACTGTTTACCGTTGGCCGAGTGACGTCACGACTAGTATCAACTAGCGTGGGCAGGGCTAAGCTCCATTCAAGTGAACAGAGCTTAGCCCCGCCCACGCTAGTTGATACTAGTAGTGATGTCAGTGGGCCGGCGGTAAACGGTGAGAAGGACACTGCACTGCTGGAGCGCCGCTGCCTTCTCAAACAGCTGATCAAAAGCTGATGATCTATCCAGAGGATAGATCATCAGTTAAAACAAAGTGCAGAACCCCTTTAACTTTTTGTGAGTAGTGTAATTTATTCCTGAACATGATTATTTGGGGGCAGCCATCTTGTCTGAGCTGTTCTTATCAATCTTTTAGAGATGTGCTTTACTGCAGAGACTGTGGGCCGTGGACACATTGGACAGGAAGTGACCTTATTGACTTTTATGGGAGAGTTTTCTAGGCATGTTCTGTGACCTGTGTAGAGGTCATTGTGCAGGGAGGGGAAGTATATAAGTTCGACATTCAACCTATTGTGAATGGTGGCTCATGTGTTATCTGTCATTGTAATGACACCTGTGGTGATGATGATGATTAAATGTAAACTGTACAGACCAAGGGCATCCATTAGTAGGCTTTATTAGTAGCTAGTGTAAAATCGCCATGATTTTAGGATTTCTAATATAAATAGTGACATGGAAAATTAAATGTCTCAAACTTCTTAAATATGTTCTACATAAAAACGTGGTTTAAACAATAGGTCATTTTCTGATGACACATTCCCTTTAAAGAAGGCACAAGCCAATAGTAAATTTAATACAATAATAGCCATGTATAATTCTTGTTTTCTAAGATCCATCATGCATAGTTTAAAAAGTTAAAATGGCACATTTTCTATAAATCTGGTGCACGTTGTATGAAACCAATTTTTGTGCTCAATTTATTTCTCAAAGGAGCTCTCTGAACCCCAAGCTAAAAAATCAATTAAGTTCCAGTGTGGGTTTAAAATATTTTTTTTTTTTTAAGTTCCAGTGCTGAGGATCCTGTTCTCGCTGCTTCCAGTGCCCTCTGGACCAGAAGTGTAAAGATAAAGACATGTCCATGGTCACATGCATCAATGCAGCCATTCAGTGACCTTAGCTGAGACGCATCCCTGAGTGGATCATGTAGCGCTTGAGGACACATAACCACAGAGGGCAGTGAATGGCTACAGCGGTGCAAGGGACCTCGGACAGGACATCACACTTACAGTCCACAAGAGACTAAAAGCGGCAAAGACAGGACCCTCTGTGCTGGAATGGCATGCTGGTGAATAGGTGAGTAGCTTTCTTTAATTGGTTTAGCTCGAGAATCAGACATCACCCTCAAAGTGAACCTATCACACTGAAATGCAGGGCAATCTGCAGGCAGCATGTTATATAGAGCAGGAGGAGCTGTGCAGGTTGATGTACAGTTCCATGAGGAAAGGTAAAATGTGTAACTTATAAATGTAAACCTCTCCTCTTTCTATACTTGGGAGTCCTGTGTGCTGTCCTGTCACTGATTGCTTGACAATCGGACACTTTCCCACTGATCAGACCCCCAACGATCAGATACTTATTCTCTATGCTGTGGATAGGGGGATAGGTTCTTGTAATGGGACAAGCCCTGTAATGATGATGCTAATGCTGACCGGAGTTAGTCATGTGCTAAGTGTTAGACTCTATTTAGTTAACATTCTGTCTAGCTATAGAGAATTATTCATAATTTAATATGACCTAAGCATGACCTGGCAGCGAGTCAGTCTGGCAGGATGTCTTCTGTAATTTGGCGTCACAAGAATTATTTCCTGATGCTTCTAGAGAATGTGTTTTCTAAGGTCCTAGTGGCCGTTTTGTTTGAGCATGGAAGAGACTTTTGCATATATGGATCTTTTATTTTTCTATCTTGCAGAATGCTTACATTACGTGGATAACGTACCTTTCCCCTTAACATTTGTGCTATATAACTTTATGATCTCCAAGTTTGACCCATTAGGTGTCAGTTTTGACTTTATTATTTTATAATTTTCAGCACTGGCTTTTTGTAGAAAAGTTTTGCAGATTTGTACCTCTAGAGACCTAAGCAGTCTTTGGGTTGTCTTGGAGACAACAGTACCCATCTCGGTCTCTACAGAATGGCCGGTGGAGGTATGAAGAACTTGCCGTAGTTGTGTCCCGTTGATATTTTAAATCAGAAGGACTGGTTTCATTTGTGGTAAGACCAGAACTCAGTTGACCACATACACTGTTATACTGGCCATTCTTTTTCATTCTCCTACAAAGTAGGTCCGCATTTTCTGAGGAGGTTTGACACAGGTTCCCATCATCCATGTGTTGGTAGCTGTTCTTAGTCTTGATGAAGCCCCACACATTCCATCTGTAATGACACCATTAATTTAGTACTACTTTACTGCCATGGCCTTGCGTACGTATTAGTTGGACTCTTGATTTGCTTAAGCACTTTGAAGTATGTTTTAGGCAATTCCTTGGAAAGCATTTTATAGTACATTGGTAACAGTTGGAATCCTCTATTCCTGCTTTGTTCTCCACCAATGCTTTCTGACCCTATAGCCAAAGGGAGAAATAGTTTTTGGTACTTGGCTGTGGATACATTATTATACTAGAAGTGCTTTAGTAGATGGCCAGACAGGAACAGAAGGCACTTTTCTGTCTTGGCAGAATTTACAGTACATGTGTACTGTATAATCTTTAGTACCAGTAATTCTTACAGTGGGTTTTCTAGAAATACCTGTCCAAATCCTACTACTTTCTGTTTCCAGATCTGTGAACATCTAGAAGTTGAAAGGGTTGCCCCACTCACCTAAGAGGTAGATACAGTTGCATGGTCATTGCATTTGTGTGGGAGTTTAGAGAACAGCCAAGCAAGTGTGCATGATGGGAGATGTAGTTTCACAACACCTGGAATGCCAGAGGTTGTTGACCCCTGCTCTAATACATGTAGATGGACTTGTAACAAACCGAAAGGAGAGCTTTATGTGATCACATTTACTAGCAGATGGCTTGTGCTGCTGTGCACTCGACTACCTAATGCACATCTTGGGTGAGGAGTACTGCCACTGCTTAAAGGGAACCTGTCACCGGGATTTTGTGTATAGAGCTGATGACATGGGTTGCTAGATGGCCACTAGCACATCTACAATACCCTGTCCCCATAGCTCTGTGTGCTTTTAGTGTGTAAAAAAAATAAAATGACACGATTTGATCCATATGCAAATTAACCTGAGAGGAGTCCTGTCCCTGACTCATCTCACGTACAGGACTCATCTCAGGTTAATTTGCATATGTATCAAATCTTTTATTGTGTAAAAAAAAAAGAGAGAGAGCGCTATGGGGACTGGGTATTGCGGATGTGCTAGCGGCCATCTAGCAACCCATGTCCTCTGCTCTATACACAAAATCCAGGTGACAGGTTCCCTTTAAGTCATTTACAGGCCTCCACACTGGACATAAAAATGACTATTTGGCTCCCAAGTCTCAAAATTTAGGCATTATTAGGCAATCTCATCACATCTTAACACATTTAGCATGTACACTGGAAAAGCCCACAACATAAACATGTCCATAGCCTTCTGTTTCTCTAAAGAGACCATCACAGTGTGCTTTTGACCTCCATCTGGACGGTACATGTCGGTATACCCCCAAAATTTAAAAAAAGGTTCCAAATAGTGTAATAAACTACACGGTTCCATTCCACAGAGTCCACTTAAAAAAAATGTACAGTTTAACACATCCGTAATCGACCATTGCTTGACATCCGTTACTAGCCTCCGTTAAGTGTTTGTTGTCGCTCCTGTGATGGACCTTTCCCAGTATGACATCACTGTTCAACCTGGGAGCAGGCAAGTCATAGCCCTTGTGCTCCATAGACTTTGGTGGGCAAAGATCGTGGCAAAAGGGTCCTGGCCAGACGCTTGGTCTGTTACCACCCGTTGGGTTGCTCTTTCAGCAGTGGCTGGCCTTCCTGAAGTACTCTAATGGTGCAAAGCAGTAGGGAGATTACCAGAGCATTGGAATTCAGAGATCTTCTTCTCCTCTTTGAATCCTGCAGCTCTGTGCCATAGCTGTCCATATAAGGTCTCTGGAGCTTCCCTAAGCAGCATAGGGCTGTGCTGGAGCAGAAAGTGGACAGAGCCTGCAGCTGCTGCTGCAAGGGAACCCCTGGGAACCGTCCACAGCAAGAGCTCAGAGGGTAGTGAGGTTTGTGTTTGAGGGTGGCTGTGAGACACCTGTGCCATAAGAAGAGAGGACTGTTTGGGATCCATATTCCAATGAATGCCTATACAGTGGGATACGTTGCTATCTTCAGTGCTCTTGACATAGACCTCTGATGTAGGCAAAAAAAATGTGATGTGAACAGAGCCGTACATGTAGAATAAAGCATTTACAGTTGGCTTTAGACTGGATGACTGTAATTTTGTTTCCACTAAACTGTGGACTGACTGTAGTGACTACCTGCAGTAGAGCTTATTGCATACAGTCATACATTTAAATGAATGACCTGCAGTAACCTCCCATGATTATGGTATGTTTTAAATCTATGACTTTGCATCAGCGTTCCAGGATCGAAAATCTCATGGGCGCCTGGATTTTAAAGGGATTCTCCGATTATTAAGAAAATTAAAATATTTATTATAAATATATTCCAGAATACCTTTTATTAGTTTATAGTGGTTTGTTTTGTCTAGGGAGCAATCATTAGGAGAAATAAGGCTACTCTCGCACTAACGCACTTTTTTGGATCCATCATGAATCTGCAAAAAACGCTTTGTTTTACCATAATACAACCGCATGCATCTGTCATGAACAGATCCGGTTGTATTTTGTCTTCTATAGCCATGATGGATCAGTCATGAACACCATTTGAAAGTCAATGGGTCATTCTGGTGCATTCTGTTTCATTCAGTTCAGTTTTGTCCCCATTGACAAAACAGAAGCATTTTCCCATGCTATTGAGAACCTATGATGGATCTCAATAGCGTAATTGAAACCGCTAGTGTGAAAGTAGCCTTAACTGGCCACCGTCCTGAGCCAAAGAGTTGCCTTATCCCCCTCTCTGCTGTGCTTGTCAGGGATTATGATCCTGAATACATTTTAATATGATCTTCAGCTGAATCTCTGTAGGAATGGAGTTCATGAGGAGACATGAAGTACAGAGAGCACAGACTGTGATAATGGAGACTGCATACAAGTGCAGCTGCTCATCAGCCACATCCCACACCTAGTCTATGTACTTCATGTCTCCTCATGAGCTCCATTCCTACAGAGATTCAGCTGAAGATCATAGGACAGCGGCCATTTTATTTCTCCTAATGTTTGCTCCCTAGAGACAACAAGTCATTATAACTAATGAAAGGTATTTGGGAACATGTTTATAATAAAGTAATATTTACAGTATTTTCATTATCTTCCCTGCAGTGGCATTTGTGACCATTTTAGGTGCCATTAGGCTAGCCCTAAATATAGTTTTTATATAAATGAATTTTATAACCACTGTCCATTAGTCACGTCAAGTATATCATTGGGATACAAACTGAAATACAGATATGTAGACAAAATGTACAGGGCTTATCCTTGTGATGCTTCTTACAGTATGTCTGTAGTAACTTGATCATGTACTTCCAGTTCCACCACTAGATGCAACTAAAGGTTTTTTTTCTGTTCCCTTTCAGATGCTGATTACAGCTGTCTGAAACACGGCATGCAGAACCCAGGACTGGCACAGAATGAGTTTAAAAAATGACGCCAGCCATGACAAGGCGCCGTACAATCTGTACATTTATTCTCAACTCTCTCAAGAAGACTCTAGCTGCTGCACTGTTTTGGCCACCAAGGAATCGTCTGCAGCCGACGTCATCAAAATTGCGGTTGCTGCTCTTTGTTTGGATGCCTCTAAAACGTATGTTCTGACTGAAGTGAAGGAGTCCGGAGGAGAGGAGTGGGTTCTAGATGCCAATGACCCTCCAGTGCATAGGGTGCGGCTCTGGCCACGCAAAGCCCAAGAGAGGCATTCACAGACAGAAGGATACTATTTTCTGCTTCAAGAGAAGAATCAGGATGGAACCATTAAATACGTCCATGTCCCTCACAAGTCTGAAGAGGAAGCAGCTAGGAGGCTTGTGGAAAGGGGATTTCTTCCCCGCCCCCAAGAGGACTACAATGACTTATGTAATTTGCCCAATCTTACAGAGTCGGCCATTTTAGGAAACCTCAAAGTTCGCTTTGTAAAGCAAAAGATCTACACCTATGCAGGAAGTATCTTGATAGCAATTAATCCTTTCAAATTTTTGCCTATCTATAACCCAAAGTATGTCAAAATGTATGACAACCACCAGCTAGGTAAATTGGAGCCCCACATTTTTGCCATTGCGGATGTGTCTTATCATACGATGTTGAAGAAGAGAGTTAACCAGTGTATTGTGATCTCTGGAGAGAGCGGCTCTGGGAAGACACAAAGTACCAATTTCCTGATACATTGTTTGACTGCACTGAGTCAGAAGGGCTATGCCAGTGGCGTGGAGAGGACCATCTTGGGGGCTGGACCAGTGTTAGAGGTAATATAGTGTACATTACATACGCTATGTTCTGTTATCAACCTAAAGAAAGAGTGTATTAAGATGCAATCTGCACGTCTTGGCAAACATTGCATGTTTTGCAATTCATATTGCTCTTGATATAGGTAGTTTTAGTTACAGATAAGATAGTGGTCCACATTTACGAAGGCTAACCATACACATTACATGGCTTTCAGCTATCTCTCTCGATTTCTCTTTAAAAGGCATCTGTCAGCAGATTTGTACCTATAAAACTGATTGACCTGGTACATGGGCACTTGGCAGCTGAAGGCATCTGTTAGGGTTCCGTCCTAGGGGCTCTATACCGGAAAATAACTGATCGGTTTTATCCCCATGCATTCTGAATGGAGAGCAATCCGTTCAGGATGTCTTCAGTTCAGTCTTTTTGACTGATCAGGCCAAAGATAAAACCGCAGCATGCTACAGTTTTATCTCCAGCCAAAAAGACTGGACACATGCCTGAATGTATTAGGGTACTTTCACACTTGTGGCAGGAGGCATCCAGCAGGCTGTTTACCCTGTTGGATCCGTTGTTTCGCTGGACCGCTGCTCCGTCCTGGCACAGTGCACGGCGAAAGGCCACCGGACTAAAAGTCCTGCATGTCCGACTTTTTAGTCCGACGGCCTCTGACCGCGAACTGCCGTACTGCGCCGGAGCGCCGCCCTGTCCCGAATTATAGTCAATGGGGTCGGAGCGGCGAAACAGCGGAAGGACGGATCCGACAGGGTGAAGGTGGAAGGTGCCGGATCCGTCCTGCCGCAAGTGAAAGTACCCTTAGACCAGTTTCATAGGTATAAATCTGCTGACGGATGCCCTTTAAACATGAATGCTGGTGTCGGACACCTTTACCAGCGGTTTATCTCTTCCAACAGCTGAGAATCGGAAGGCTCCAGTACTTGTTGGATATTCAGTCAGTCACAATAAAATCTGGGTGTTTGGTGCGAAATTAATGTGTGGCCAGCTTAAGGCCTCTTTTTCACACAAGCGAGTTTTCCGCGGGGGTGCAATGTGTGACATGAACGCATAGCACCCGCACTGATTTTTTTTTTATTTATTTATTTATTTTTTTTTCACGCATTAGTTCTGCGTTGCGTGATAAACGCAGCATGTTCTATATTCTGCGTTTTTCACGCAGCCCTGGCCCTATAGAGGTCAATGGTGCTTCAGTGAAAACTGCATTGCATCCGGAAGCAGGTGCGGATGCAATGCGTTTTTCACTAATGGTTACGAAGAGATGTGGTTTGTAAGCCTTCAGTTTTTTTTTTATCACGCACTTGAAAAATGCATCAAAACGCATTGCACCCGCGCAAAAAAAAAAAAACAACTGAACAACTTAACGCAATCGCAGACAACACTGACTGAACTTGCTTGCAAAATGGTGCGAGTTTCACTGAACGCATCCGGAGCCAATCCATCACTCTTGTGTGAAAGAGGCCGAAGACTGTAGCCATTAGGGTGCCTTCAAACACTGGATTTTGTTACAGAAATTTCCACAGCTAAATTTTTTTTGTTCTTTTCATTAGAATGTGGCAGGAGGCAGGTTTCTGCAAGCTTTATTCAAGTAAATTGAACAGATTTTCAGTCAAGGAAATTTCGACAACAAAATCTACAGTGTGTAAAGGCATTCTTAAAGAGGACCTTTCTTCAGTTTTAACATAGGCTAATAATGGTATTTCCTTGTAGGGCGGCCCCCACTTGTGTTTATATGGTGTGTGTGTTTTTTTTTTTTTTAAAAGCTCCCCTGTTTGTCTGCTGTTGCCCCCCGTTGATTTGGCGCCTTGTATTCTAATGAGCATTATCGTGGCAATGGGGCGGAGACACAGTCTTCTGCTGTGGGCGTCTCCTTCTCCCTGGCTGTGAGCGCGATCCAATCAGAGCGGACCGCTCACAGCCAGGGAGAAGGAATCTTGCGAGAACTTGAGCTCCTTCTCCCTGGCTGTGAGCGTTCCGCTAATATCTGCAGTACCAGCTGACAATCTAATGTCGGGCAAGAGGAGGTTTGGGCATGTTAATTTGAAGACCCTGAAAGATAAGCCACCACAGGGGTCTGACAGAGGCGGTCACCAGTGAAAGGCTATAACCTGTACTGTCGAGTTCGTATACTGGGAGTCAGCCGACAGCTGTTGATGTTGAGCTGGAGCAATATGCAACTGCAAGATGTGGCCTACACATTGGAAACCTCGCCCACTTGTCAGGTACCAAAATAGGGCGATTAGAAAGAGGTTTTTTTTACCGCTGAAGTGTTGCTTTTTTTGCACAGTTGATGTCAAAAACTGTTGCAATCTGCTTTGTAAATTGGGAGAGATTTATCAAACTGGTGTAAGGTAGAACTGGCTTAGTTTCCCATAGCAACCAATCAGATTCCACCTTTCATTTTTTACAGCTCCTTTAGAAAATGAAAGGTGGAATCTGATTGGTTGCTATGGGCAACTAAGCCAGTTCTACTTTACACCAGTTTGATAAATCTCCCCCACTGACTTTTACTTGGTTTTAAATGAAGCAAATTTTATCTTTCAATTTCTTTTTGGTCTTGGTATGCTTCAGACGCTGCCCCTTTCAGCTTCTCTTGGACTCTATACTGATTTCATTCATGTTACTGGGGGAAAATGTTGATTTTGCAGATCACCACAGGGGTTGACGAGAGCATTTAATGATTTGTAGACGGAAGATTACTGTCCCTAAGGCCTCATGCACACGGCCGTGGCTGTATTGCGGACCACAAACAGCGGGTCCGCAATATGCGGGCACCGGCCATGTGCTCTCTGCAACATGGATGCGGACCCATTCACTTGAACATGTTCTATTTTTTTGCTGTGCGGACGGATCACGGACCTATTCAAGTTGAATGGGTCTCGATCCGTCCCGGCTGCCACAAATTGCGGTCCCCAATGCCCAGCCGCACAACGGCCGTGTGCACGAGGCCTAAGAGACATGCAAAGCAAGCATTCTTTCACTCTTAACATGTGTTCTCAGGGTTCTAAGTGGCAAGCAATTAGTCTCATCCTGAAAGGCAAGGATTGGTCCTTTTTATTTGTAATGAACCTTCAAAGAGGACCTGTTTTTAATAGGATTTCTGGAGCATCTATTCTTATGACTGTTGTGTCATTTTTTTATTCCTACTAGAAGAATAATGAATGAATTACTAGCAGTTTGCGATAAGGTCCAGCTGGGTGTCACCAGTTTGGGATGTGTCCCTCCACAGTCTGACATTATTCAGTCAGTGCTGCCAGTGTCAGACTGTGCCGGGACACGCTCCCAACTGGTAACATCCATCTGCACCTTCATTGCAAACTGCTAGTACTTAATAACTTCTAACAGGAATAATAAATGAACCGCACAGTCATAAGAATAGATACTGCAGAACTGGATGCAAGTAGTTGCTAAAACAGACTTGTCAGGAGAGGTTACAGGTAGTGTTGAGCGAACTTGTGTTTTAAGTTTGGCGTCTAACGTTCGGATTCGGGTTATCGAAGGATCCCGTTATGGATTCCGCTACCACGGACCATAACGGAATTTAGAATCCATAACGGGATACTTCAATAAGCCGAAATTAAAACACAAGTTCGCTCAACACTAGTTACAGGTCCTCTTTAACAGACTTCGCAATGTGAGAAGCACCTTATTATCCATATAAGACAGTCCTGGTGAGGCTGGGGTAATGGTCAGCTAAGGCTACTTTCACACTAGAGTTTTTTGCGGATCCGTCATAGATCTGCAAAAATGCTTCTGCTACAATAATACAACCGCATGCATCCGTCATAAACAGATCTAGTTGTATTATGTCTTCTATAGCCATGACGGATCTGTCTTGAACACCATTAAAAGTCAATGGAGGACGGATCCGTTTTCTATTGTACCAGATTGTGTCAGAGAAAACGGATACGTCCCCATTGACTTGCATTGTGTGCCAAGACAGATCCGTCTTGCTCCGCACCACATCGCAGACAGAAAAAACACTGCTTTCAGCGTTTTTCTGTCCTCGATGGGGATGCAACAGAACGGAATGCATTTTGGAGAATTTTGTTCAGTTCAGTTTTGTCCCTATTGACAATGAACGGGGACAAAACGGAAGTGTTTTCTTCTGCTATTGGGATCCTATGATGGAACTCAATAGTGGAATTGAAAACGCTAATGTAAAAGTAGCCTTATATTGTCCCCTATACCTATCCTTGTCTATTAGCCGGCCTGGTTCTGGTAACATTTAGTGAAGTCCGTAACATACATAATACATAAAGGCTTTTTGCATTACAAGTATTTTACTCGAGTGCAGGGCTGTGGAGTCGGTAGATAAATGCTCCGACGACTCAGTTTTTTTTGTACTTCCGACTCCGACTCCTCTGTATTTAATATGCGAATGTATTTTATACATTCCTTGAAGGAAAGAAAGGCAACACACATGTCATTACCAAATGACTACTGGCTGGGAAGCCAACAGTCTACTGTATTGAACAGTTTAAGCAAAAGACAAACACAATGAAAATAACAGTTTTATTCATTTTTTTTTTTAATCAAGTGGCTGGATAGTAGCAGCAGGCATAAACATCAGGAACTTTACAAGTTAAAAAATACAAACCACATTATTTGGTTGTTTTAGAACAAAAACAAAGCTTATCTATATGAACCAAAAACAAAATCTGTAAAACCTAGAAATGGTTTATATTAATCTTCTTCACATCACTGAACGCGTTTGTTTTGCGGTTACGTGAGGCACTGCATGCATTGGCCTTTATTCTTACAGTAGAGAAGTCATTAATTATAACCGTTTATGAATTCGGACATTTAAACTTGCTTTTTATTTTTTTATTTTTTTTATTCCAATTTAAATTTAGTCGGAGTCGGTTCATTTTTTGCCGACTCCGACTCCACAGCCCTGCTTGAGTGGCATCTTCTACATTTCTTCCTCTAGTACTGACCGATAAAATGACTGTAATGAGCACTGATGGACTGTATACAGACAGCTATCTCTGTATACACAGTCATAGGGGGAAGGCTGTCAGTCATTGATAGGACCGCCTCCTTGACATCAGTCAGTGACTGACGGCTATCTCTGTATACACAGTCATAGAGGGAAGGCTGTCAGTCACTGATAGGACCGCCTCCTTGTCATCAGTCAGTGACTGACAGCTCTCTCTGTATACACAGTCATAGAGGGAAGGCTGTCAGTCACTGATAGGACCGTATCCTTGATATCAGTCAGTGACTGACAGCTATCTCTGTATACACAGTCATAGAAGGAAGGCTGTCAGTCACTGATGGGACCGCCTCCTTGTCATCAGTCAGTGACTGACAGCTATCTCTGTATACACAGTCATAGAGGGAAGGCTGTCAGTCACTGATAGGACCGCATCCTTGATATCAGTCAGTGACTGACAGCTATCTCTGTATACACAGTCATAGAGGGAAAGCTGTCAGTCACTGATAGGAGCGCCTCCTTGTCATCAGTCAGTGACTGACAGCTATCTCTGTATACACAGTCATAGAGGGAAAGCTGTCAGTCACTGATAGGACCGCCTCCTTGACATCAGTCAGTGACTGACAGCTATCTCTGTATACACAGTCATAGAGGGAAGGCTGTCAGTCACTGATAGGACCGCCTCCTTGACATCAGTCAGTGACTGACAGCTATCTCTGTATACACAGTCATAGAAGGAAGGCTGTCACTCACCGATAGGACCGCTTCCTTGTCATCAGTCAGTGACTGACAGCTATATCTGTATACACAGTCATAGAGGGAAGGCTGTCAGTCACTGATAGGACCGCCTCCTTGTCATCAGTCAGTGACTGACAGCTATCTCTGTATACACAGTCATAGAGGGAAGGCTGTCAGTCACTGATAGGACCGCCTCCTTGTCATCAGTCAGTGACTGACGGCTATCTCTGTATACACAGTCATAGAGGGAAGGCTGTCAGTCACTGATAGGACCGCCTCCTTGTCATCAGTCAGTGACTGACAGCTCTCTCTGTATACACAGTCATAGAGGGAAGGCTGTCAGTCACTGATAGGACCGTATCCTTGATATCAGTCAGTGACTGACAGCTATCTCTGTATACACAGTCATAGAGGGAAGGCTGTCACTCACTGATAGGACCGCCTCCTTGTCATCAGTCAGTGACTGACAGCTATCTCTGTATACACAGTCATAGAGGGAAGGCTGTCAGTCACTGATAGGACCGCCTCCTTGACATCAGTCAGTGACTGACAGTTATCTCTATATACACAGTCATAGAGGGAAGGCTGTCAGTCACTGATAGGACCGCCTCCTTGACATCAGTCAGTGACTGACAGTTATCTCTGTATACACAGTCATAGAGGGAAGGCTGTCAGTCACTGATAGGACCGCCTCCTTGACTTCACAGCCCAGAATCAATCTGCTCAGCTCCTCCTGCTCTATAACTTGCTGCATTTTTAAACAGTAGTTAGTTTTCTGATGTAAGCCCTCCTAAGTGTCCCAGTGACAGATATTCAGCACTCCGTGCTATAGTAGAGCAGTAGGGGCAAACCCCGGAGTTTTAAGCATAGGTCCCCCTTTTTTGGCATGCGGCTTTCTGATATATCAGCATAGTATTCGCTTTGTCCACAAATTCTCTTTTTATTAGATTAGAATTATGATTCCAGTGTAATCCAGTCAGTTTACAGTCCACATATAACCAACTTCCAACCGCTGTTTTACTTTGTGCATTCAGTTGCATGTGAACCATTTACCCCAAAATGCACTTCTTTGGATCTGTGTAAAAATGCCCTATGACTCCTAAAACCCTGCACCAAAATTTATTTGGAGCTCACCTGGTCGCCGCAGCCTGTTAAAAAAGCTGTTCGGGGGGTGGCAGGGGTCGGATCACCCCCCTCCACTGATGTGGTATTGACGATGTCTAAATCCTGGAAAACTCCTTTCATTTTCAGCGGGCTTGTACTGCCAAAATGAAAACGAAAAGCAACCAAAAATTCTGAAAAATAGCTTTCTTTGACTATTGAGTTTAAAGAATATATTCCCCCTTGCAATGGAAGTTTTCCTTTTAAATTGAATCTGAGGTTCATGCTCTTTTACCATGATTTGGCTTGTATTGTTGACTTCTTTAACCCCCTGTTTTGCCAGAGTCCAGCTCCAGCCGTGGGAAAAGTAGCTAACTGGAGATGGGAGGGCTGCTTTAGATGCTGCTATCTCCTGAATGGTAGCGGCTAGAAACATGCAACTGGTCTTGTTTGAAAGCTGACATTCCAGGCTAGAAGTAACAGAGGAGCAATCGCTGTAAGAAATCGTGTCCAGAATAATCGTGGTAAAACCTGCTTTTACTTTCACTTTCATCTGCATTCACAGCATCCCGATTTCCATTAGTGATACCTTCCCCTGATTGCTGTGATTGTCTGAAAGCGTGGAATGTCATGTTTCTAGCTGCTACCATTCAGGAGATGGCAGCAGCATCTAAAGCAGCCCTTCCCCCTGCAGTTGGCTACTTTTCCCACTGCTAGAGTTAAACTGGGACAAAACAGTTAGGGGGTTAAATTTAACAGCAAGAAACATCCACATATGCTCTTCCTTTTTTCTGCGTGGCCTTCACTTTAAGGCCTCATGCACACGACCGTTGTGTGCATCCGTGGCCGTTGTGCCGTTTTCCGTTTTTTCCGCTGACCCATTGACTCTCAATGGGTCGGTGGAAAAATCAGAAAACGCACCGTTTTGCAGCCGAGACCGTGATCCGTGTATCCTGTCCGTCAAAAAAATATGACCTGTCCTATTTATTTATTTTTTGACGGACAACGGTTCACGGACCCATTCAAGTCAATGGGTCCGTGAAAGAACACGGATGCACACAAGATTGGCATCCGTGATCCGCGGCCGTAGGTTACTTTCATACAGACGGATCCGAAGATCCGTCTGCATAAAAGCTTTTTCAGAGCTGAGTTTTCACTTTGTGAAAACTCAGATCCGACAGTATATTCTGACACAGAGGTGTTCCCATAGTGATGGGGACGCTTCTAGTTAGAATATACAACGAACTGTGTACATGACTGCCCCCTGCTGCCTGGCAGCACCCGATCTCTTACAGGGGGCTGTGATCCGTACAATTAACTCCTCAGGTGCTGCACCTGAAGGGGTTAATTGTGCGTATCATAGCCCCCTGTAAGAGATCCGGGGCTGCCAGGCAGCAGGGGGTAGACCCCCCCCCCCTCCCTCCCCAGTTTAAATTTCATTGGTGGCCAGTGCGGCCCCCCCCTCCCTCCCTCTATTGGAATAACAACATTGGTGGCACAGTGTGCGCGCAGCCTCCTTCCTCCCTCTATTGTATCAATACATTAGTGGCACAGTGTGCGGCCTCCCCCGGCCCCCCCTCCCTCCCTCTATTGCATTAATAACATTGGTGGCAGTGTGCAGTCTCCCCTCTCCTCCCCCCCGATCATTGGTGGCAGCGGAGTTCCGATCGGAGTCCCAGTTTAATCGTTGGGGCTCCGATCGGTAACCATGGCAACCAGGACACCACTGCAGTCCTGGTTGCCATGGTTACTTAGCAATAGTAGAAGCATCATACTATCAGCGATTAAACTGGGACTCCGATCGGAACTCCGCTGCCACCAATGATCGGGGTAGGGGGAGAGGGGAGGCGGCACACTGCCACCAATGTTATTAATGCAATAGGGGGGGGCGGGGGAGGCGGCACACTGCCACCAATGTTAATAATGCAATAGAGGGAGGGGGGGGGCCGGGGGAGATCCATTAAAGGGACCTCCCTCTCCAACCGTTTGCATTGACGCATAGCTGTGGTTCACTTGAGTAAAGGGCAGCCTCACAGGATCAGAGCTTGGCTGCAATGGTGACGCTCTGAAATGCACCTGGGGCGTAAAAACCCAAGGGCAGAATATAGAATATTTGACACAGTCCTGACCTTAGTATCTGAGGAAAGGGATTGAGGAGTAATTATTTCAGAAGACTTAAAGGTGGGAAGACAATGTAATAAAGCAGCACGAAATGCCAGCAGAATGCTTGGATGTATAGGGAGAGGTATAAGCAGTAGAAAGAGTGAAGTGCTTATGCCGCTGTACAGAACACTGGTGAGACCTCACTTGGAGTATTGTGCGCAGTACTGGAGGCCATATCTCCAGAAGGATATAGATACTCTAGAGAGAATTCAGAGAAGAGCTACTAAACTAGTACATGGATTGCAGGATAAAACTTACCAGGAAAGGATTAAAAGACCTTAATATGTATAGCTTGGAAGAAAGAAGAGACAGAGGGGATATGATAGAAACTTTTAAATACATAAAGGGAATCAACTCGGTAAAGGAGGAGAGCATATTTAAAAGAAGAAAAACTACCACAAGAGGACACAGTTTTAAATTAGAGGGGCAAAGGTTTAAAAGTAATATCAGGAAGTATTACTTTACTGAGAGAGCAGTGGATGCATGGAATAGCCTTCCTGCAGAAGTGGTAGCGGCAAATACAGTGAAGGAGTTTAAACATGCATGGGATAGGCATAAGGCCATCCTTCATATAAGATAGGGCCAGGGGCTATCCATAGTATTTAGTATATTGGGCAGACTAGATGGGCCAAATGGTTCTTATCTGCCGACACATTATATGTTTCTATGTTGTCGCATCAGACGCCTAATTTTGTACTAAGAAATGTATCCGCAAGCAAAATAAATGTACATTCCTTTATCCAAGTGGAGCTGGATTTCTTTCAACCTCTTTTCGCGTAAGAAATGTATCGTACCGCGGGAGCCTCAGATCAACAAATGAAAATATAATATATCGGGCAAAGCCCAGCTAGGGGTCTATACAGAGATTTGGATAGGGAGGTCACTGCTGGAAGGATCCTCTTTAAGACTGTATTTGTGGACCTAACATGTTCCAGACAATATAATTCTATCTTCTGCTTGACAAGTGGCACGATACACTCATGATTGCACCATCGTGGCATTTTAACCTTTTTTCGCTCTGGACTCTGCTAGTGATGGAAAATGTATTGATTACGTCTTTGGGAAGCATGCATATGACTGTAGCCTTTCTGATTTCTGATTTTCTTAGGGGCCATGTGATTGTATGTATGTTTGCCCCACATAAGACTTCTGATTACCATACAAAGAAGCTGACGCCTAGTTGTCGGGTGATGGCATCTTTGTCAGTAGAGAAAGTCTGCTTATGGAAATAGATTCTAATGTAGGGGCTTCTTTAGCATTAGTTTTTCTTACTGATGAATCTCTGGATTCAGCGTGCCTACAAAGTGCTGTCATGGATGGGTGTCTTTATGATCGAACTACAGTTTTTTGTCTTCTTTTTTTTTTTACTTAGGCTTTGGAAGCCCTTCTACTGTTCCCATCAGTACTATCATGCCCAAGGTTATTTCTGGATCATCCTTTAAAGCTTATCTACAGCCTCACGCTAACTGGTTTCCTCAGCTTCTTTACCCTTGTATTGAGCTGCACAAGCCAGTGTGTGGTTCCCTTTCAGGCTGTACAATCCATGTTAATGTTAGGGGGTGGTGCACTTATACCCTAGGTTCATTTTCATGGGCTGATAGGGAATTGTTGGCCCCTAAAAACACTCAAATTTGTGGCTAATCTTTTGCTTCATGATCTCGTGTGAACAGGGGATCTGCTGAAGACTGTTCTTTCATCCTCCATACATTGGCTCCTGTTGAAGCCCTTTAAATGAGTACTGTTTGGGTCTTTATATTGTCAGTTGTAACTTTTTTTGGGCTGAAATAGTCTCATGTGAGAGTACCTTTAAAGGGCTTTCACAAGATTCTGATTTTCATGACCTAAGGTGGATTTACACTGCCTGATAATCGAGCAGATTATCAGGAACAAACATTCCTGCGAACGCTCATTCCTGACAAGCTGCCCCTCTAAATGTGCCGCCGATCACCGGATAAAGAGTGGAACACTCATTCATCGGGTGATCCAGTAGTTCATGCAGGCACTCCATTTACTGGGTAGCAGGTAGTGCTGTCTAAACGGTGATCTGTTGCCCAGAAACAATGATTCTGTATGTGGACGAGTGATGGGAATAGCGACCCCTTGTCCTCATACTGTGGAGGAGATGGGGTTGGACGATATCAAAAATATTCCCACGATAACGATATTAAGAAATTTATCGCGATAACGATATATATCGTGATAACTGCCCATTTAGAAGAAAAAAAAACACTTTGGCGTTGCACTGTATGGGGGCAGCCACAAGGAGGCGTTGCACTGTATGGGGGCAGCCACAAGGAGGCGTTGCACTGTATGGGGGCAGCCACAAGGAGGCGTTGCACTGTATGGGGGCAGCCACAAGGAGGCGTTGCACTGTATGGGGGCAGCCACAAGGAGGCGTTGCACTGTATGGGGGCAGCCAGGCAGCCACAAGGAGACGTTAATTGTTATACTTTTATATGTCATTTTTCACCATTTCGGGTATCTGTAACTAGTCAATTGACTTCTAGTAACAACAAAAACATTACAGGGTTAATTCTGTACCAGAACGAGTGGTTTATAGTAGGGATGGTCACATTTATTTTGTGACCACTGACCAACCAAAAGTCTAAAAAAACAGCCCCCCAGCCTCTGATCTGCCCCTCATGTGCCTCCCAGGCTGCCTCTCCCTCTTATCAGCCCCCTCTGGTAACTCAACCCCCCCCCCCCCCCCAGTATTAATTATTGGTGGTAGTGGCCACAGGGTCCCCCTCCCATCATTGGTGGCAGGGGGCAGTTCCGATCGGAGTCCCAGCAGTGTAATGTTACCATGGCAGCCAGGACGCTACTGAAGTCCTGGCTGCCATGGTATGTCAGTGAGCAGCATTATACTCACGTGCACCGTGGCCGCCGGGCGCTCCTTCTTCTGTCTGTGCGGCGCATTGCTAATGCTTATAGCATTAGCAATGCGCCGCACAGATCGATGAGAAGAAGGAGCGGCCACGGCGCACGGGAGTATAATGCTGCTCCCTAACATACCATGGCAGCCAGGACTTCAGTAGCGTCCTGGCTGCCATGGTATCTGATCGGAGCCCCAGCATTACACTGTTGGAACTCCGATCGGAACTGCCCACTGCCACCAATGCAGAGACTGAAGAACATTCCCGGCACCCGACCTCTGAGAGGGCGCTGTGATCCACCCAATTTAACCCCTCAGGTGCCACACCTGAGGGGTTAATTGCGCGGATCACAGCGTCCTCTTAGAGGTCGGGTGTCAGGAATGCGAGTCAGAGTCCCCCCCCACGCTGGCCGAACTGCTGAGAGCGCCGCCGCAAGCGGCCAGCAGGTATCGGGGACATTTGCACGAGTACAAGTACTCTGCAAATGTCCAGTATCGGTTCATGCTGGGGCGGATGCAGATTTAGAAGCGGTCAGCGCACATGACCACTTCTATGACGTAACGAAATACAGCGGTATTTATTTTTTTATTTTTTTTATTTTTTTTTATTTTTATATATACCGTGGTATATCGTGATACCGGTATATCGCCCAACCCTAGGAGGAGATGACTTCATGTAAATCCTTCACTGAACGAGCAGCTGACTGTCAGGAAGGAATAGATTCTTCCAGACAATCGACTGTACATCAGAGTCTAAACCCGCCTCTATTCTCAGAATAGGTGAACGGAATCAGATCAGCAAGGATCAGACATCTAGTATCCCGCCGGCCAGCTGTTTTTGGAGGCTGTGGCGGCGCAGTGAGCGCCGCAACTTACCAAGCACAGTCCCATACATTGTATAGCGGCTCAGCCCCATTCACTTCAATGTGGTGTAGCTGCGCCTAGGCCATGTGACTGATGAATGTGACCTCACTAGCCTAAGAACCGGCGCTTCAAGCAGCTGATCCTGAGGATAGGTCATCAATATCTGAATCTCAAAAAGAACAAACTTTAAAACATAGCTCCCTCACTCATTGTAAAATGCAACCAATTTCTGAAGTGGCTTGTACTTCTCGCTATACGTACGACAATGAAGTCCATTATGTGATAGCACTGCCTTGGCTCAGCTGGCAATCCCAGGTTTTATGTTATGAGTAGACTGGATTTTTATCTCGCGTAGTTCCCATACATTTTTCCTAAACTATCTTGTCTTTTGACAAATCGTGAAATCTGTTTTCAGAGCGTTCTTTTGTGAAGAGAAAGCTGGCTCTGTTGCTGTCAGAAATATGTGGAAATGACTAGCTAGCCAGGAGTATTTCAGGGAAACCGTCTACTTCTCTATGAAACTGTTCATTTGAGAGTAAACGTGGCAGTCTTGGTGGTTCAAAAAGGGTGTGTACTGAATGGCATATTCACATCCTCCTCACCAAGGCATGGCTGTTGTCCTTCTGCCAAGCTCCTGGGAGACGGGAGAGGTCTCTGCTTCCAGTTTAGAATCTATTAAATATAATCTCTAACGTGAGGTCCTATGTGATCAGCCTGGATGACATGTATGGGCCTATTTACACTGCAGGGTCTACTGAGGGAACATCCTACAGCTGTTTAGGCCTGCCTTTTCCACAGAATACGTAGGAATAGTTTGGGGAAATTTCTTGTTCATGATGCTTTCCTAACTTTAACCCTTTTACTAACCGGAGGGTTTTTGCGTTTTTCATTTTTCTTCCCTATTTTCCTTGAGCCATAACTTTTTTTTATACATTCATTCACATAGCTGTATTAGGACTATATAGTTGTACTTTCTGGAGTGTGCGTGACTTTTCAACTTGCATTTTATAAAAAAAATTGGGGATAGAAACATAGAATGTGTCGGCAGTAGGGCTGCAGTAAACGAATATTTTTGTAATAGAGTATTCTATCGATTATATTTCTCGATTCATCGAGTAATCTAATAAGAAAAAGCTACTTAAAATAATGTACGTAATTAGGCATGTATAAAGTTATTGGTTTGAAGGGGTTAATGGAAGCACCTTGGCATTAGGCATGTATAAAGTTATTGGTTTGAAGGGGTTAATGAAAGCACCTTGGAGGTGCCTTCATTAACCCCTCTCTAAACCAATAACTTTATACATGCCAAGGTGGTGCCTGCAGCCTCCATTAACCACTCTCTCTCCATCTGCCCCCTCTGGTAACGCACCCCCCCCCCCCCCCCATTATTAATCATTGGTCCCCCTCCTCCCCCCCCCATCATTGGTGGCAGTTTGCAGTTCCGATCGGAGCCCCAGCAGTGTAATGGTGGCAGTTCATTGGTGGCAGTTTGCAGTTCCGATCGGAGCCCCATCATTGGTGGCAGTTTGCAGTTCCGATCGGAGCCCCAGCAGTGTAATGCTGGGGCTCCGATCGGTTACCATGGCAGCCAGGACACTACTGAAGTCCTGGCTGCCATGGTATGTTAGTGAGCAGAGAGCAGCGCATTATACTCACGTGCGCTGTGGCCCCCGGTTGCTCCTTCTCATAGGTCTGTGTGGCGCATTGCTAATGCTGTAAGCATTAGCAATCCGCCGCACAGACAGAAGAAGGAGCGACCGGCGGCCACAGCGCACGGGAGTATAATGCGCTGCTCTCTGCTCACTAACATACCATGGCAGCCAGGACTTCAGTAGTGTCCTGGCTGCCATGGTAACCGATCGGAGCCCCAGCATTACACTGCTGGGGCTCCGATCGGAACTGCAAACTGCCACCAATGATGGGGTGGAGGAGGGGGACCCTGTGGGATATGGCCGGCACATTCATTGGTGGCGCAGTGGCCACAGTCCCTCCCCTCCTGGCATTTCGTGCTGCTCTATTACATTGTCTTCCCACCTTTAAGTCTTCTGAAATAATTACTCCTAAATCCCTTTCCTCAGATACTGAGGTCAGGACTGTGTCAAATATTCTATATTCTGCCCTTGGGTTTTTACGCCCCAGGTGCATTATCTTGCACTTATCCACATTAAATTTCGGTTGCCAGAGTTCTGACCATTCTTCTAGTTTTCCTAAATCCTTTTCCATTTGGCGTTTCCCTCCAGGAACATCAACCCTGTTACATATCTTTGTGTCATCAGCAAAAAGACAAACCTTACCATCGAGGCCTTTTGCAATATCACGAGAAGCAATGAAAAAATGACAAATCAGCCATTTTGACTCTTTTTTTCCGTTACGCCATTCGCCGCATTGGAATTATATATTTTTTTATATTAATAGTATGGGCGTTTTTCAGTCACGGTGATACCCATGATGTTTATATTGTTTAGGTATTTTTTTTATTATACGGAAAGGGAGGTGATTTTAAACTTTTTTTTTTTTTTATATATATATATTTTTTTGCTTTAATGCTTTTGAAGCTCAAATATGACCCTATAATTTTTTTTTTTTTTTTTTTTATGTTTTTAAATGGGATTTACACAGAAAATTGCTCATTTCTTATTCTGGCCTGCCATCTGGTGGACAAAATAAGAATTGCAATATGAACACTATCTGCCTCATCAGCGCGAGGCTCTTGGTGTTCAACGTAACTACCGATGCTTCCAAAGCCTTTTAGATATTTATGATATCTTATAGTTATGTAAAAAATGTGTTGGGTAGGAATACCTCTATAAAGGAGCAGTCTGCGTTAGGGCTGATCCACTGCAAAACACGGATATTGTCTGTGTGCATTCCGCAACGTCCGGCCCTTAATAGAACAGTCCTATCCTCATCTGCAGGCTATAGTAGGACATGTACTACTTTTTTTTGCAGAACAGACACAGAATGAACACTGAACCATTTTTTTGTTGTGGCCCCATTGGAGTGAATGGTTGCGCATACAGGCTGCAAAAAAAAAAAGCATGGGACATGGGGGAAAAAAAAATATACATTTGTGTGCATGAGCCCTTAAACTGATGTACTATGCCATATCCGAGTGTACATGAGATTTGTGTACTCTCATACACTGGGCTGGTACTCTACTACGATGCAGTCTGTGGGGGGAAAAATGCACGTATTCCGCAATGTGTGCAGGTGACCTAATAGGGGTTGCACCAGGTATAAGTCTCAATACTTTTCTTGATACTTTGCCCGATTTGATACCGATTGTCTGTTTGCAATACTATGCTGGGCTGTTGCGCAGCTTAGTAGAAGTTCCAATTTAAGAGCATGATGCAGGGCAGCAGGGGTGAGAGTTGAGTGCTGTAGGATGGAGCTATGTTGTGTCTACAGTGCCTCCTCTCTTGCTTGCTACGGGGAGATGTTCTTTATGGATGGAGTTCAGACACTACCATTGTTCATGTGATGCTTTAGAGCAGGCATCTCAAACTCGCAGCCCTCCAGCTGTTGCAAAACTACAACTCCCATCATGCCTGGACAGCCTACAGACATCAGCCTACAGCAGGGCAGCATTGTGGGAGTTGTAGTTTTACAACAGCTGGAGGGCCGCAGTTTGAGATGCCTGCTTTAGAGTCATGGTGCCATAGAGGAAAGAGCAGGAGTAAAGATGAGGACCGGACTGCAGCTACAATCTATGTATAGAGATCACTGACAAGTGTCAGCTGCTACCATGGGTGAGCTCTGCTGTGTGTTATGAATCTTTGCTATGCTGTCTGTTCGTGTGTGTCATGAATCCTCACTATCATAGGTATGTTGTGGTTGCATGTCTGTAAAGCTGGGGGAAAGCTCAGGAGCTGAAAAGGCTGCGGGGGTGAGAGCCAGGGGTGAGAGCTGGGAGAGAGCACAGGGAACAAGGAGGCTGCAGGGGTGAGAGCTGGGAGAGAGCACAGGGAACAAGGAGGCTGCAGGGGTGAGAGCTGGGAGAGAGCACAGGGAACAAGGAGGCTGCAGGGGTGAGAGCTGGGAGAGAGCACAGGGAACAAGGAGGCTGCAGGGGTGAGAGCTGGGAGAGAGCACAGGGAACAAGGAGGCTGCAGGGGTGAGAGCTGGAAAAGCGTACAGGAATCAAAGAGGCTGCAGGGGTGAGAGCTGGAAAAGCGTACAGGAATCAAAGAGGCTGTGGGGGTGAGAGCTGGGGAGAGCTTTTGTGTGTGTGTGTGTGTGTGTGTGTGTGTGAGGAATCTATTTGCTATTGAGTATCCTGATACTTTGCTTGGTATCATAATCAAAGTTCAAATTCTGGTATTGTGACAACCCCACTGTGTAATGCCTATTGCAAGGCCTGTGGGATTGGTGACACAGAAAACCAGTCATAATCTGAATTGGGCATACCACAGTAGTGCCAACCTGATGTTGAGGAGCTGTACAGAATAGCATCATGGGCTGCAGGGCGTGCGCCCCTGCCCTGGGGCAAGCTAAAAGTCTTCTAGTGATTGTCTGCAGTGCTCCTCAATGCCTGGCTGATCAGAACAGAAGACATGTTTGTTAGTCATCAGTATGTCATATTACTGGTAGTACTTATTTCCAACTCACCCCCACCATCCCTCCTAAATATATTCATTGGTTTTATACATTTTTTTTTATCTTCCTGTTGACTGTCTATTATCACACATTAGCAAAACACAATTCACTTTTTCTCTCAGAATATTCTGTGGTCAGAACTCCCCCACATTGAAGTCAGGAAAATGTATAAATGAGGTAAGCACATCCTTGAAATGAGGAAGCTGACATGGGCGCCAAGTAGAGGAGAACTAGCAGTATTGTATTTCACTACTTTTTATTGTCTGGAATCTACTAAAAGTATGTTACTGAAGAAGAATCTGCAAACGTTGACCGGAAGGGAACGGCGGCTTTTTTTTAAATTTTTTTTTATTTTTTTCTTATTTTTCTGTAGTAGTACACTCTTGAGTCAATCCTAGTTCTAAAGGCCCTATCAGTGCACTGCACCCTTTTCTGCTATCTGAAATACAACCCCTTATTACCGACAATCCGCCAGTTTAATCGATCAGCTGATAAATGATTAGCGGCAGCACGCCTTCCTGTGCAATCGGGGACGTGCTGATACTAAATAGAACAGAATGAGGGAGGAAGGACTGTTTCAATCGGTCCTATCACAGTGTGCATTGGCCTGTGTAATCAGTCTGGTGCAAACGAGCACCGATAGATGTCTTATCTTAAATCGCTGCTCACTGCACAAAAATTGGGCAGTGTAATACCACCCCTACACATGCATGCACAGCAGCGCCTCTCCCCAGGAAAGGAAAGGTCCTTTATCTCCTTCAGCATCATCTGTCAGGGAAGAGTAGGAAGGCCCCCCATACACATAAGATAGCCATAAATCTCAGGAGGTGTGCAGATATTTCTGGTCTCTGTATCAGTATTGTGCCTTCCAGTGCTTGTGGTGACATTCAGATCTCCCCACTTAGGGTCCATTCACACGTCCGCAAAATGGATCCGCATCCGTTCCGCAATGTTGCGGAACGGGTGCAGACCCATTCATTTTCAATGGGGCCGGAATGTGCTGTCCGCATCCACATTTGCGGATCCGCACTTCCGCATCCGTGCTTCCGTTTCCGCAAAAAAATAGAACATGTCCTATTCTTGTCTGCAATTGCAGACAAGAACAGGCATATTCTATTAGTGCCGGCAATGTGCGGTGCGGAAAGCACATTGCCGGTTTCCGTGTTTTGCAGATCCGTGGCTCAGTGTATCCGCAAAACACGTTGCGGACGTGTGAATGGAGCCTTATAGGAACATTATTAAGCTCATTGAACAACCCCTCTCCCAACATTTCAACATAAATAGGATCATCTCCAGTTGTTTTAATCCCTTTAAGTATACAGTATATGCAGAAAGGCCCAGCTATATTAATCCTGTAGACAGTGTAAGCTTACACCGGCTGTCTAAACCGGCACCAGATTTATCATAAGGGCTCAGGAAGGATGATATGAGATGCAGGGATAGATACTTTTCCATGAGTTTTTACCAACTGTTGGTTGGCTTCCTTTGAGACAGATTATTACGGCAGAATTGTGGCACAACGGAGGCCATACCCTCGTTCATACAAAGCTCCACCTCTTTCACCTAAGTCCCACCCCCTTGTTGGACATGTCGGGGGGGGGGGGGGGGGGAGGTAGTATACTAGTGGATGCTAGTTTGCATCACTTATTAGACAGATTTGTGTGGCAGTCACATTAATAAATCCAAGTCTATGTTTTTATGTCAGACCTAGACAAATCTGATCTAGGTCTTGGGTCAGTGATCCTGGTAGAGCTTTGCCCGTTCTACAGCAGGGCATGTACAAGTCTGGTGTCCCCCCTTCGAGTAGTCAGAGTAGAGTTCACCATGGTACTTCCAGCAGGTCTCCTCTGCCCACTAAAAGTAAAATTTCTCTACTACCCCTCTCTGGTTGTAAGGGCAGTTTTACATGGTACCCATGGAACCATTTTATCTGTTGATATTTATATAATACTAGACATTAAACCTGTTACAATAACAGGTAGTAGAACAGTAGTGCATAAACATTTAGTAGGAGCAGTCTATATTAAATGGCACTGACTGGTGGCTGTGGCTAGTGGCTGAGACTGCTGGCACTGCGACTGCTGGCTGGTGGCAGCGGTGATTCGGCGGTGCGTGTGAAGCGCCGTGTGTTGATTGGACGGAACGCTGCCCATGCGCAGTTCAATTATTGGCACACACGCATGGACACGCAGCCCTGAGCACTCACACAGGGCTTCTATGTATATATATATATATATATATATATATATATATATATATATATATATATATATATATATATATATATATATATATATATATATATATATATTTTGGATTCCAGCTCACCCGCCTTTTCTTGCAAGGTGCACGGATATGAAGGATGAAGCCTTGTTATAATGGGTTGAAAGGAAGGAAATCCGGCACTCAAAATTGATGACGTCGTAGGTTCCTTTATTTGGTCATGCGATGTATCAGGTACAGAGGTACAGAATGATTAATAACCAGTGATGCCCTTGTCAGTCTACGCATTTCAAGCGACAACGTTCTTATTCAGGAACGTTATCGATTTCCTTCCTTTCAACCTTCAATGTTATATACCTCCCTCCTTCCCTATAGTATCTCCTATATAATAAAAGCCCTCTGTACCTGTGAGATGTCCATGCTTGTGTGCGGATGTTAAATGCGCGGCGACCTATCAGCACATATGCCGCCCACAGCGCGCAGATCAATGAGGACAGGGCGCGCCACCCACAACTGCGCGCTGCCCAATCACTGCTGCTGGCGTAGGCGGGACCGGCACTTGGGACCAGTCCTCATTGGCAGTACACCCGGCACAATCTCTTCTCTATGACTCCTCTTACACACGGCACTGGGTGGGATCGGACTCTGTGCTGAGGATCTACTGGCTGGTGTGTGCGGCTCCACAGTGAACAAACTCCACCATGATTGCACTACATTGCTTCCAGCGTGCGGGGCACGGAGTCCAGGAAGCTGCAGCTCCTCACCGACTCATCTCCGCCATCCTCCCGGTTACACGATGAGAGCACGAGGCTCGGAGGAAGGAGGGTCTGTAGCCCGAAACCTTCCCCAGGGCGCGGCCACAGTCCCCAGGACACTCCCACAGCGGCGTCCAGTGGGCACCGGACTGTGGCTTGAGACTGGGCATCGGGAGTCTCCCGCTATGGCAGACCTTTATTTCCGGACAGCTCTCCCCACTGTACACATCGGGGGCGCAGGTATGGGCGGTGCAGGTGGTGTTCGTGCATGTGTGCCGATTGCCCGCCGCGCATGCGCATTTAACACCGGCACACACGCATGGACACAGCGCAGGCACAGAGGGCTTTTATTATATTGTAGAAGATAGATTATGATCAGGTGTAGATTATATAATATGTCATCAGTGTAGTTTCCTCTTTGATGTCAGCAGTCACAGCGCCTATATATCATTGTTTACAGCGGAGCCACAGCTGGCAGCTGGGTAGTGACAGGGCTGAGGGCAGTGGAGTCATGTAGGGACACTGGGGGAGGGGGCTCCATGAGGAGAGAGAACAGAGAGGAGGGGTCTCCACACCCCTTTCCGCAGCGGCGGTTTCCTGCTTACACAGCGCACACCTCCGCACCTTCCATGCCGCGGTCAGTCGTGCAGTGATTACCTGAGCTCGGCTCCCGCAGTGTCGTCCTCCTCCTCCTTGGTCCCGCTCACCAAATCCGCAATTCATCTGTCAGACCTCCTTGCCAGCGCGATGCTGTGGGCAGTGCGGCTGCGTGTGGTGCGCTGCGATTCTATTGGCCCCCATGCATGCGCTTTTAACATCGGCACGGACACATCGCAGGCACAGCGGGATTTTATTATAGAGGATAAGTTTGCTGTGCTCTATACTGTGCAGCGCGTGGAGAAGGATATGTGCGTGGTTTCCAAGTATAACTTGATTTGCGGAGTAGGAATAACCGAAGCAGTCCCCTACAGAGTAGGCCTATTCCCCTCTCGTACACAGGACTGGGCACACCCATACATTACATATCCCAGCACCATTCCTACAATGCTATGTTGTGAAAAACCACAGCTATTTCAGCAAGGGAAACCTACATCTTCTCTTACACAGGATTTAATCTAGACCTTTTGTTTTGTTTTTTGTAGTTTTAATTGAATTGTTGTACCTTTTTAAATATATATAAATATATATAATTCACATTTTATTCAGAACCTTTTTTGAATTCTGCATCCTGTATTTATTCCAATACATAGGGGAAGCTGCAGAATGCCATTCAGTATGTCTGAGGCTTCTGTACCTCCTGAACTGTGATTGTGTTTCAACTTAGATCAGCGTTTGAATGCCCTTTCTTTATACATTCAAAATACATCCTCTTATGATGTAAATTAATTTATTTTATATATATATTCCACAGCGCTTTACAGACGTCATCCTCATTATCATGTAATGTAATTGTGATATGTAATATTGTATTATGCTTCCATAGTAGGGGAAGGGTTCATTAGTAGCCCATGGTTAAGGCTTCATGCACACAGCCATAGTTTCAGTCCGTATCCAATCCACATTTTTTGGAGATCGGATGCGGGCCGATTCACTACAATGGGGCCGCAAAAGATGCGGAGAGCATACCCGTGACCCGTGTGTTATCCGCAAGTCCATTCTGCGGCAAGGACAGGACATTTTTAGAGAATTTTAAAAATGGTGGTGTGCACTGGAATCTGTTATTTGTGGACCGCAAAACCCTTACAGCCGTGTGCATGAGCCATAAAACTGTGAAAGTGCTTCTTATCTTGCCCTGAACAGCTTCATCACACTTGCTAAGGTTACATGACTTGTAGCCTACTTCCCTTACATTTCATTCTAGGGGTTTTTAAACATTGCTTTTTTTAAATGTATTTCTATGCGACTTCTGTATGGAAAAAGATTAGCCATGCAGCTCTGTGCTACTTAAAACCATGTACCACCTGGTAGCCATTTGACTTGGAGAGCCATGTATTGGTGTTTTTACTTCTGGAGAAATATTCTTTTGAAGTTTGAATGTATAATGTACCCCTGCTTCCCCTGTAAGCTTTGGACTCATGCACACGAACGTTGTCGGCCGGTGCCCATATTGGGCCCCGCAAACAGCGGGTCTTCAATATATGGGCACCAGCTGTTTGTGTACCGCATCATGGATGCGGACCCATTCACTTGAGTGGCTCCGCAATCCGGAAGGTCCGGAACAGAGGCACAGAACCCCACAGAAGCACTACTTTTTTGTGGTGCAGACTGACAATGCAGATCGCAGACCCCATTCAAGTGAATGGATCCTGCTTCCTCATACGGCTGCCCTACAGTCTGTGCCTGTGCATTGCGGACCACGATTTGCGAACCGCAGCACAGGCCCAGCCGGCAGACGTCCTTATAGGAAGCCACTTGCTCTTCACTATGAAATTTGGTGCATTCTGTAGGCAGCAGGTTATAGAGCAGGAGGAGTTGAACATGCTGATTATAAAGTTTTATGGCAAGGATGCCTAACCTGCGGCACTCCAGCTATTGTCAAACTACAACTCCCACCATGCTCTGCTGTGGCCTGTTAGCTGTAGGCTGTCCAGGCATGCTGGGAGTTGTAGTTTTGCAACAGTAGGAGGGCCACAGGTTGGACATCCCTGTTTTATGGGAAATTAGTCAGCAAAACTTATAATTTATTATTTCAAACGTTCTGTGTGTATACACACGGTAGATAGCTGTCAGTCACTGATAGTTGTACATGGAGGAGGTGATATCAGTGATTGATAGCATTGTCTGTGTAAGTGTGTATACATAGATAGCCGTCAGTCACTATCAGTACATGGGGAGGTGTTATTAGTGATGGCATTCTTTGTGTTAGGCAAGTTTTATGCTAGCATTCTGAGATCTGACATTGCTGGACTCTGCCTGAATGCCCACAGGCCCCATTATCTATAATAGAGACCAGCGGAGCTGCAACCTGGCAAATATGTAGAGAATTGGCTGGACTAAAAATGCTGTATACAACACATGAGCCACTGTGATAAATTTTGTGCATCTTTAAAGAGGACTTTTCATTGGTTTGTAGTAAGGGAGATAAATATCTGTACCTGCGGGGTAACCCCCGCAGTGCTGCTACCCTGCCTGGCTTTTTAAAATAGCGCTGCAGTGCTGGGATGAAAGGGACGGCTGCGCTGCGGGAGCTGGGCGGAAAGTGCCAGGCTTGGCCGAAGATGCGCTGTTATGGATGAGGAGGAAAGTTGATGGGAGGGCGGGAGCAGGCAGACGAGGGGTGGAGCAGACTTCCCTGTCACACATGCCTGCTCCACCTCAGTATTCACACGTGCCTGCTCCTGACTATGTGCACTCAGAGCTGTGTCCTGCCAGAAAGTCATCCCTAAGGTACTGTACCCCTAATGACCCCACTCCTAATAAAATGACCGCCTTACTAAAGTGTCACTGGATCCCCCCTTTCTCACTAAGTGCGTCCGCAACATATCCCCCATAACATGATTACGGTACCCCCATAAACTTCTGTCAGCAGCCGATTCTCCTTGGAGCTTTCTGGACCTAAAGAGATTCCGAAATCTTAAACTGTTTATGGTTAGATCAGTACATTTTATTAAATCAAATTTGGAAACAAACCAGATAACTTTGGATCCTGGACAAATACCCTTTAATTATACCAAAAAAGGATAAAAAGTAAAGCGATGGATGAATAGATTTTCCTGATGTGTGTTGTGATAGATATGTGTGTGTGTGTGTATGTATATATAATTATAATAATTATGTTGATATTTTCTTTATTTCTGTCTTTTTAGGCCTTTGGAAATGCCAAAACTGCTCACAATAACAATTCCAGCCGCTTTGGAAAATTCATCCAGGTCAATTATTTGGAGAGTGGAGTTGTGCGGGGGTAAGCTTGCCATAAATCTCTGTTTTCTATACATATCCTTTTGCACATGTTGATTTATTGTTATCCTATCCCTTTTCATCTTTGGTTGGACTGTAACAGTTAAAAGCTAAGCTACAGGGTATTGTTACTATTAGGGTCCATTCACACGTCCGTAGTGTATTGCAGATCCACCCCTATAGAACTGCCTATTCTTGTCTGCAATTAGGACATGTTCTATTTTTTTATTTTTTTTTCCCAGACACGCGGACCGTAAGATCTGGGGCATGCTCTGGAGATGCGGACACCACACTGTGTGCTGTCCGCATCCATTCCTGCCCAATAGAGATCTAATGTGACCGCACCCGTTCCGCAGAATTGTGGAACGAGTGCGGACACATTCACGGACGTGTGAATGGACCCTTATTGTAAGGTCCCTAGTGTTCTCTGTAGTAATTGCAGTCTACACGACATACTAGTCTGTGCATATTGCTGGAAAATAGCCATTAGTCAGGTATGGCTTCCATAGACAGATAATCAGCAGCACATTTCCTTGTGTAATCAGAAATATGCTTCCGATAATAAACAGAACCAGCGACTATTCCTCCCACATTATCGTTCTACTGCCTTGCATTCTTCTGCAGTCAGCCACCAAAAGTCAGATGGAACTTCAGCCGTCCTGTTTTTACCATTATGGCAAAGTACTTGACCTTCTCAGCCCTGTGCTTTGAGTTGAGAGCAGTTTTCAGTGTGTGGTTTTGAGCTCCTGTATGCATTTTTCAGAAGTTGTCGCGTGTTTAACACACCCATGTAACTTCATATCAAAGTTTCATCTATTTTTATATTAGTGCGGTGTTTCTATTGTACATACAGCAGGAAATAGTTTTTAATTTTTGTCAGGAGCCTGTCCCCATAGATGAGGTTTTATCTCCTATATGCCAGATTTCCTGCCTGAAAATGTGTTTAGTGAGAAGAAAATAAACCAAAAGGAACCTAAAGTGGCAAGTTTGTGTTGTAACTAAACACCAAAGAGCTCTATAGACCTATTAGGCTTCATTCATTCAGCCTTGTGAACGCCACAGACTGGATCGAAAAGGCTTATTATATATTTGACCTTTTGATTGATGCTCTATGCAGATTTATTTTTAAAGGAACCTGTCATGTGGATATTTGATTATATATAATTAGTTAGATTATAATCATTAACTACTAAAAAGTGCCTTAGATGTAGTCACTTACTGGTGTGACAGATGGTTACCTCATAATATACACACAAAGATGCCGCATGCTAATGAGCTGATTTGAGTCCAGTGTGATGTCATGGAGTCCTGCGTATATTTAATTCAGAGCTATAGCCACTCCCCCGCCCACCTGCTGCTGGTTCATATGGAAAATAACTGTCAATCAGCAGCAGGTGGGCGGGGAGAGTCAGGAGCTCATGAATATTCATGACTCATCATTGGAGCTTTTCAATACAAGATGTTGGCAGATTGACTGGGTCAATTAAAGAAAGTGACCCAGCATTTTGCTAAGTGATTCAGTCACTTATTTATGTTGCCCTTAAGTTAGGACACCATAAAACTGGTGACAGGTTCCCTTTAAGTAGACACAATTATGTAGTAGATTATTCAGATTCTGTTTTATTTCCATTGTTGGCATTATTTAATGCCTATATACTCTAGATGGCACAACCAAAGTGGCAGAGCTTTCTTCCTTTATATACTGGTAGTCATTAAAGTTAGAGCTTCACTTTAAAAGAAATCTGTCAGCACATTTTACCCCTATGAACTAGTAATAGGTAGACAAATGTAAAGCTACCGCTCTTTCTGCTCATACGGTTAGTAAAATTTAAGACATTTCCACAGGCAGTGCTCCATAGGAACATCGCAGTGGCAGGCCTTGGATCCTTCATAGGGCCCAAGGCTGCCATAGCAAGAGAATGGCTCCCTTGATCTCGGAGTGGGTAAACTGTTTGGGCCCTGGGAGTGCAGCCCTCCCAGGAAAATATCTCTCGGATGCCGTGGTCACTATTGACTACGGCAGGGATGGTCAAACTGCGGCTCTCCAGCTGTTGTAAAAGTACAAATCCCATCATGCCCTGCTGTAGGCAGACTGGGCATACTGGGAGTTGTAGTTTTACAACAGCTGGAGAGCCACAGTTTGCTCATCCCTGGACTATGGCATCTGAGGGGTTATCACAGATCACAGACCACAGACTTTGCCTCCAAATGTTTTCTTTGTAACACAGCAGAAACCCGATGGTTATGGTGACCGGTCATCTCCTGAGCAGGCACCATCTTTAAAGTAACATAGTACATAAGGCTGAAAAAAGACATTTGTCCATCCAGTTCGGCCTGTCATCCTGCTAATTGATTCAGAGGAAGGCAAAAAGAAAACTGAGGTAGAAGCCAATTTTCCCTACTTTAGGGGAATAAAATCAGGCAATCAGAATAACTCCCTGGATCAACGACCCCGCTCTAGTAGCTATAGCCTGTAATATTATTACACTCCAGAAGTCCTGGTTTCTGTTGTACATGTATGGCATCGGTCGGGCAGGGGTTAAAGTTAGAGCATCCCTTTTACAGGAAATCTGCATTTGAGGCCCTCTAACTAGTTACTTTGTTAGACTGGTAACCTGAAGACAAGTGTAAACTTACCACTCTTTCTGCTCATACACTCAGTAAATCTAAGAAATCAACGTTTTCTTCCCTCACCCACTGTCAGCCAATGAACTATGAACCATCCAATGGACTTTCCTGTATTTGACAGGGGTTCCCCATCAGGTTGTCTGTTGGTGATGGATGGTGAGGATAGTTTCAGTATCAAAACCCCTTAATCTACTCTTGCAGTCTACACCTGCAGATCATTGAGAATAGGGTTTTAGAGTAAACAAATTTGTGGTTTATAGTTGGGGCTAGCCATTGGAGTATACAAAAAATGCATTTTCTGAAGCAGTTTCTCGACCCCTATATGCTGGTTAAAGCAGCTGATGGTAGTAAAAGTTGGTAATGTAGTCCCCTTATGTTGCGAAAAATACACACTCAAATCCGCAGCTTGTTTTCTTCTGGTGCTGCATGGCCATAACCTCTGGTTAGATTAGGCTACTTTCACACTGGCATTTTGGCTTTCAGTTTGTGGGATCCGTTCAGGGCCCTCAGAAGTGGTCCAAAATGGATTAGTTTTGCCCTACTGCATTCTGAATGGATAAGGATCCGTTCAGAATGCACCAGTTTGCCTCCGTTCCGTCTCCTTCCGCTCTGGAGGCGGACACAAAGACGCTGCTTGCAGTGTTTAGGTGTCCGTATGATAAAACTGATCCACACTGATCTGTCCTGACACACAATGTAAGTCAATGGGACAGATCAGTTTTCACTGACACAATCTGGCACAATAGAAAGCTGATCCCTCCATGTTTCAATGGTGTTCAGGACTGATCCGGCTTGGCTATGTTACAGAGAATACAACCAGATCAGTTCTGAACGGATGCATGCGGTTGTATTATCTGAACGGATGCATTTCTGCAGATCCATGATCCGCACCAAACGGGAGTGTGAAAGTAGCCTTATCTTGTTATATTGGTGTCTGAATGTGACTGCAGGGTGTCACTTGGTGGCTTCTATTCTGCACTTTAACTTGCAGTGCATTGTCAAGCAGCTTGATTTTTCTGCTGTTACCAGATTTTATTTTATTTTTATAATGCAAATGCAGTTCACTAATTGGACTGTTATTTTCATAAAACTGAACCTAAGCTTTATATTTGTATAGAAGAAAAATCACATGAAGAGAAGATAATCCCTGTGGAATTGAGTGCATGCTACCTATTTAAAATCCTCAGCATACTCTTTTCGAATGATAATTTGTTCCATGTTTGCTGTGGATTTTACCTGCTTTATTATGGGATTTAGGGGTCGGCTTTTGCCTCATGAGTTTTCTTCCTTCTGGAGGGGAGCTGATTGGCATATACTTAAGCTATGTAAAATGTGACATCTGCAGTAGTATCCATAATAAGACTGACAATTTCAGTTTTCTACTATGTGTTGACCCAGCCAGATGTGGAATTGCTGACCACATTTTCCTGTTTACTATGTAGACAATAATGATGATTATACTATGGTAAAGATTTAACCCATTGGCATTGTTTTTCCCCTGTGACAGCTGCAGGATGGGTGAGACCAGTATATCTCTCATATGGTGGACATGTTTTGATGAATTGTCATGTCCTGTAGGGGAAAGTTGAACCCTGACCTCCACCTGCATCACACTTTCTGCCTATTTGGATGATCAGCACTAAATGACGGCCCCCAACTGGTCGACTGTCCCTGACTTAACTAAGTACACAGGGAGGGTGGGGGGACAAAAACAAACCAAAAATGAAACAAAGACAGCCCAATCTAAGTCAATCTAAAACAGGCCGAGATCAATAACTAAGAAGGCGTATAAGGTACAAAACAGAATACCAAAGGCAATGTTACAATAGCAGGCCAGCATCCATCCCGTCCAATACCAGAAAGTAACATCAGTGTCCGAATCGGAAGACAAAAGCGAGGCCAGAAGTCCAAAAAATACAGCCAGTGAGTCAAATGCAGAGTCAAACTGAAGACCAAATCACAGTATAGCGCGATTACCTGCTTTAAATATGCCGTTCAGATAAACGTGAGATGCTGGAAAGCCTCTGATTGGCCTGGCGTCTCACGTGTTCTCCCGTGACATCAGCACATACCGTGCCTTCTAGACTCTGCACTCCTGCATGCTGATAGGCCGGACCATCGCACAGCCTGTCCTAGTAGTCAGGGCATTGCAGCCCCAGCTATACTGCAGTGATTGAACCGGCCTCTGTGTGGGAGCGTGGATAGGTGAGTACATGATATACATCTTCTGCATTGTGTTTTAGGTATTTATTTATTTTAGTAAGCAATTGATGTAGCCCATTATAGCCACTGGCTAAAAATCTAAAAAAGACTATATAATAGCATGTTACTTCTTTTTTTTCAGGGCCGTAGTGGAAAAATACCTCCTTGAAAAATCCCGGCTAGTTTCTCAGGAAAAGAATGAACGGTGAGTACTGTGGCTGATGATGCTAGGCTAAAACACTTACTGTTCTATTCCTCATGTCTAATCGGCTATAAGAGGAATTCATGTTAAATCGGTCAGTACTTTTGACCCCCCCACTTGGATAGCACCACTATATAAATGCTGTGGAAAGAAGTACAAACATACCTATGTTTGACATCATCGGTAAATCATATGTTAGAGAATCAATCCCATCTGCTCAAGACTGAAGTCTTCTGCAGAGGACGTCGGATACTAAAGGCTGATTTTCTATGGTATGCTTTATCACTGATAACAAATATAGGTATGTTTGCCCTTTTTCTCGAGCACCTAGTTAGCGGTGTTAGCTGTCTGGGGTGGGATCAAAAGTACTGACAGAATCGCTGTAAGACTTGTCACTATGAATCTTATAATTGCAGTTGGGGACCCATTTTTGACCACATGTCTTCTGTCTGAATTTTGCTTTGACAGGAATTACCATGTTTTCTATTATATGCTTCTTGGGGCTTCTGAGGAGGAGAGGAAAGCTTTCCAGCTCAAGCAGCCTGAAGACTATTTTTACCTCAATCAGGTAATAGATGTTATAGAAAATTAAAAAGGTTTTAGAACTATTTATCCCTAAGATTTAGGTTTAAAAAAAATAAATAGTGCATTTGAGGAACTTTAGATGGCATTCCTGTATGAAATTATTCTAATTCAACTGTCAGCAGATTTGTACCTAATGAAACTGGCTGACCTGTTACATGTCCACTTGGCAGCTGAAGACGTGTTGGTCCCATGTTCATATGTGCCCGCATTACTGAGAAAAATGAAGTTTTAATATTTGCAAATGAGCCTCTAGGAGCAACAGGAGCGGTGCTGTTACACCTAGAGGCTCTGCTCTCTCTGCAACTACTGTGCCCTCTGCACTTTAACAGGACCAGGCAGTACAATTTACTTACACACACTATAGATAACTGTAAACTTCTGGTGTTCTCACGATTCAAACAAAGCTTTAATGAGTTCAAGCCCTGGGGTAGCATCAAAATCCAGTTGTTGTTTTTTGTTTTATTGTGCGCGCGTACACATTCCCTGGAGCAAAAATAAATAAATATATATATATATATATATATATATATATATATATATATATATATATATATATATATAATTTATTTTTTTATTTATTTAGTACATACAAAAATGTAATAGAGCCATTTTAGTGTTCATTTTTTTTTTTTTTTTTTTTTTTTTTTTGCTCCATTACATTTTTGTGATTTCTAAATAAATTGGACTTTTGCTGTTGTCCAGATTTATATATATATATTCCCATGCACTGTAATCGGAGCTACTGAAACAGCAAGCGCCTGAAGCAGTAGTGGTTGTGTAAGCGCTGTTTCTGCTTCACTTGAATGAGGCAAGCAGTTGTGATTGCTGTGCTGCGGCTATCAATATGGTAGCACTGTACAACTGTAAAGGGGTTGTTTCACTTCAGCAAATGGCATTTATCATGTAGAGAAAGTTTAATACAAGGCACTTACTAATATATTATTATCCATATTGCTGGTTGGATTCATTTTTCCTTCACATTATACACGGCTTGTTTCCATGGTTTTGACCACCCTGCAATTCATCAGTGGTGGCCATGCTTGTTTACTATAGGAGAAAAACCAGGTCCTGTGTATCACTCCCATGGTCCCGGTCACCAGAGAGGCCGGTGCATTTTCCTATAGTGTGCAAGCACGACCACTGCTGATGGATTGCAGGGTGGTTGTAACTGCTGGATATGAACAGTGTATAATGTGATGGAAAAATGAATCCAGCCAGCAAAGAAAGCAACATGGACAATCACAATACATTAGTAAGTGCCTTGTATTAACTTTGCCTTTAAAGGGCTTCTGTCACCCCATTAACAGTTTTTTTTTTTTTTTTTTCTTTACTAATAATCCCTACACTGCGATCTCATCATACATAAGCTAATTAATGATTTTCGTTCAGTAGAATTTGTTAAAAAATCGATTTTTGAAATATGTAAATTACCTTGCTACCAGCAAGTAGGGCGGCTACTTGCTGGTAGCAGCCGCATCCTCCGATGGTAATGACGCCCCCTCTGCTTGTTGATTGACAGATCCCGTCCGCTGGCCCTTTCTCTGCTGGCCCTGCCTGTTTTGATTCAATATCTGGCGCCTGCGCCGCGGCCGTACCCCTCTTCAATCTGCGCAGGCGCACTGAGAGGCGGCCACTCGCTCGGCCGCTCCATCCTCAATGCGCCTGCGCCGATGACATCACATCTACACCCGGCGCAGGCGCATTGAGCAGCGAGCGGGCAAGCGAGTGGCCGCCTCTCAGTGCGCCTGCGCAGATTGAAGAGGGGTACGGCCGCGGCGCAGGCGCCAGATATTGAATCAAAACAGGCAGGGCCAGCGGACGGGATCTGTCAATCAACAAGCAGAGGGGGCGTCATTACCATCGGAGGATGCGGCTGCTACCAGCAAGTAGCCGCCCTACTTGCTGGTAGCAAGGTAATTTACATATTTCAAAAATCTATTTTTAACAAATTCTACTGAACGAAAATCATTAATTAGCTTATGTATGATGAGATCGCAGTGTAGGGATTATTAGTAAAGAAAAAAAAAAAACTGTTTAATGGGGTGACAGAAGCCCTTCAAGTTTGTCATCAGCTCTAATAACATATCTGATTCATTGCATCAAGGGGGAGAGTAGTTCACACCCAGACTTTGCAGTTTCCCAGTGTTATATGATCCATTTCTTACTGCCTCAGGGCTGTTTTTTCTTTGAAAACAGATCTCGAAATTGCACTATTGCTATGAGAAGTATGAAAGTCCCCTGGTGGTCTGATAGGTCACGTTACATACTTGTCTGGCTAGGACAGGGTCATTTTCTTGCACATGTCAGTCTGTAGAGATTTTGGAGTGATTAAACCATAAACTGCAGCTACTGAAACTTGTTGACTGTCCAGCAGATTTAGAAATTTAGTGTAGCCCGAAACTAATGAAGAACAGTTAACTATCTTGCATGTATAAATTTGCTTCTATTATATCTTGGAGAGTGTGTGAAGTCTCCTTAAAGAGACCAGATGGTTATGGAGACTTGTTGGAAATGCCCCATGGTAATGGAGACTTGGGGCTTTTTCACACACGAGAGTTTTCTGTCCGGATGAGTGTAGTGAACACATTGGGACAGATTTATCACGACTCTGACAGCTCACTCCACTTTCACATATGGCTAAAGTCAGTTTTAGCCAAGTCAGATTTATGATCGGCCCTTTAAGACTGTAATAAATGTGGTTTGACGGTAGTAGTTTATCCGTCAGTAAGCAGCTTTACAAAAGTCGCACATCTTTACGAAAAAGTCGCAAGTTTTTATGAAAAAGGCGCATGTTTTATTAAAAAGTCTCATAAGATAAGCATGGTCCTCACTGGAGTGAAATTGCGACTTTTTAAATAGTCCCAATAGTAAATCTGTCTAGAGATTCATTTACATAAGAAAACACGCCCACTTTCAGAAAACTGGCGAGCATAGTGCAGAGCAGAAAAAAGTCACAAATTTGTGCGCAGTTTTAGGCCTCTTTCACACGGGCGTCATTTTTTTGGCCCGGCTAAGAGCCGGGTGCGTTGCGGGAAAATGCGCGATTTTTTTCTGCGCAAGTGCAAAACATTGTCATGCGTTGCACTCGCGTGAGAAAAATCGCGCATGTTTGGTACCCAAACCCGAACTTCTTCATAGAAGTTCGGGCTTGGGATTGATGTTCTGAAGATTGTATTATTTTCCCTTATAACATGGTTATAAGGGAAAATAATAGCATTCTGAATACAGAATGCATAGTAAACCAGCGCTAGAGGGGTTAAAATAAAATAAAAAATAATTTAACTCACCTTAGTCCACTTGTTCGCGAAGGCCGGCATCTCCTTGTGTCTCCGCTGCTGATGAACAGGACCTGGGATGAGCTGCTCCATTAAATACCGGTTAAGGACCTTCGATGACGTCACTCCGGTCATCACATGGTACGTCACATGATCTTTTACCATGGTGATTCACCATGGTAAAAGATCATGTGATGACCGGAGTGATGTCATCGAAGGTCCTTAAGCTCTATTTAATGGAGCAGCTCATCCCAGGTCCTGTTCATCAGCAGCGGAGACACAAGGAGATGCCGGCTTCGCGAACAAGTGGACTAAGGTGAGTTAAATTATTTTTTATTTTATTTTAACCCCTCTAGCGCTGGTTTACTATGCATTCTGTATTCAGAATGCTATTATTTTCCCTTATAACCATGTTATAAGGGAAAATAATACAATCTTCAGAACATCAATCCCAAGCCCGAACTTCTATGAAGAAGTTCGGGTTTGGGTACCAAACATGCGCGATTTTTCTCACGCGAGTGCAACGCATGACAATGTTTTGCACTTGCGCAGAAAAAATCGCGCATTTTCCCGCAACGCACCCGGCTCTTAGCCGGGCCAAAAAAATGACGCCCGTGTGAAAGAGGCCTTAGTGTTTTGAGCATTTTTGGGGGACTTTTTCACTCCATTATTCTGACCTGAGCTAATGATAAATCTGTCCCATAGTATCAGGACTGAATCCTGAGCTATTCATTTCAATGGGTCTGTGCCCATGAGCGGCGTCGTTCAGGCATCACCTCTGCTTTCAGGAACGATCGTAGTATGTTCTATATTGTGCATTTTTTGCACAGCCCTCTCTCCATAGATGTGAATGGGACTTGCGTGAAAAACGGACGGCATCCGGATGCAAAGTGTTTTTCACTGATGTTTTTTAGGAGATGTAGATAGTTATTCTTCATGTGCTTTTCACATGTTTTAAAAAAAAAAAAAAAAAACACCTGCAATCTGGACGGGAATTTTTTTTAAATACAATTGCAGAAAAAACTGACTGAACTTGAATGCAAAACCACTATCAGCTTTTCCCTGAACAGACCCTGGCACAATCTGTATCGCTCGTGTGAAAGTTCTTATAGGCAATTCTGTATGGGTAAATAATATACAAATGTGTATCTGCCAGAGAAAGAGAATCATCCCTCTAGCGCCACCTTCTGGAATCCCACTTTTTAACAAACCTTTGACAAGGGAAAATGGCCAAGCCAAATATCCATCCGTAGATGGCTATTTTGGGGTGAGATGGTTCTTGGAAGATACCTCTTTGCATTTTCTTTTATAACAAAATTAAATTAACTTTGGGCCATCCGTGTAGAAAGTGACAGGGCTTTAATATTATATATTTATATATTTCTTTAGCCTCGTATATATTTTCAGATAAAATCCTGTACCAAAAGTAACATTCAGATTCTTGAACATTTTGCACAGATTTTTGTTTTACTGAGCATGTTCGCTGAAGCACAAATGTTGAAAATAAATGTAAACTCAACATATTTTAATTATTTAATTTTTTTGCAAATGTACACCTGTCCTGACTAGCTGTAGTCTGCCTGTATAATTTTTAACACCTAAATGTGGATTTGTTGGCTGTGAAGCTGGTAATAGGATGTCCCACTGCTGTTATCACCAGCAGTCAAGTGTAAACTGTGGGAGAACTCTGCAGCAACTGGCTCCACCGTGAGTGACATGAGACCTGCTCTTTTGTAGCTTCTCTGGCTAAACGATGAGGCTCCTAAATTTTGATTCCATCTATTAGAAAGGGACTTTTAAAGCCAGGCGACCATAGTCGTTGGTCTTCAGCTTTTGTAGCTGCAATCACTCAGTAATTTCACCTTCTCTCCCTAATCTCTAATTTTGATAAATTCTGCTCACACAATATTTATTTTTTATTTTTTTATTTAATTTATGACATAAGTAAATCTTGGCCATAATTTTGACATCACTTTTTATATTACATTCTTGTAGTATGATAATGTGTGTTGTGGTTGTAGAATAATTTTAAGATCGAGGAGGGAGAAGATCTCCGACATGATTTCGAAAGGTTGAAGCAAGCCATGGAGATGGTTGGATTCCTCCCAGCTACAAAGAAACAGTGAGCAGCATATCATGCTTATTTCCTATACAACATATCAGTGTGCTTAAATACATTGTATTTATTGTGTTTTCTTTCTTTTGTAGGATATTTTCAGTGTTATCTGCTATCCTATACTTGGGCAATGTTACCTACAAGAAAAAGGCTTCTGGAAGGGACGAAGGTCTTGATGTTGGTCCCCCTGAGGTTCTGGACACCTTATCACAGCTGCTTCAGGTACAGAATAGACTGTGTAAATCTAAAGCTTTGCCCTTGATGAAGCAGTTTCCTGTGTTTGTTACGAACAATGGGGAGAATTATTAACACTGCAACAGATTTTCCTATATTTTATATTAAATAGTATTTGTTGCTTGACTGGATATAAAACACAAACTTCCTTTTACTTATTTATAATTGTATATATTTTGCATTGCAGTTTGTAATTTTAAATTAGGACCCTGCAAATTGTATTAAAGTTGTTAGCCCAAAATATATCCTAGCTATTTGACTAATTTGCTGTGTCTTTTATCCTGGAAGGTTAAGAGAGAGATGCTGGTGGAAGCACTAACAAAGAGGAAGACTGTTACTGTAAATGAAAAGCTGATCTTGCCATATAGCGTCAATGAGGTGAATGATAACATGCTTTACAGCGTTTTTATTTATTTTTTCCTGTTCAAAAACATTGATTTTCTAATGGACCCAGCCAAAAGCTGACCCCTCAGATGCCACAATCAACACAATTCCAGCATCTGTGGAGTTAGGCCCCTTTCACACCGGCGAGTTTTCCACGCGGGTGCAATGCGTGAGGGTGAAAGCATTGCACTCGCACTTAACCCTGACTCATTCATTTCAATGGGGCTGTGTACATGAGCGATGTTTTTTACGCAGCACTATATTCTGCTTTTTTCACGCAACGCAGGCCCCATAGAAATGAATGGGGCTGCGTGAAAATTGGTGTGATTTTCACGCATGGTTGCTAAGGAGACGAGGGATGTATGACCCGGACCCCATTTACTTTATTATTTGTTATTATAACGTGGTTATAATGGAAAATAATAGCATTCTTTAATACAGAATATGTCAATTGAGAGTTAAAAAAAATAATAAAAACATAACTCTCCTCACCCACTTGATCTCGCAGCCGGGATACTCTTTGTTCTTCTTGAAGGAACTGCAAAAGGACCTTCGCTGATGTTATCGCGCTCACCACTTGATAAGCGTGGTGACGTTGGCGCAGGTCCTGCTGAATGAAGATAGAAGGTCCAAGTAGGGGTAGTGCTGTGTGATGATAGTGATGACCTGTCGTCATGATGGGTCATAAATATCGGATTGGAGGAATCTGACTCCCGGCACCCCCCACGATCAGCTGTTTGAAGGGGTTAAGTGCGCCTTCGATGTTTAACCACATGCAGTCTCCCATATAGTGGTGGTGAGGTGTAATTGAAACTACATGTCTCATTCACTTGAAAAGCACACAACACTCACAGAAGTCTCACAACCTCTTCAAACAGCTAATCGCAGGGATTCTGGCAGTTGGATCCTGACCAATCTGCTATTGAGGACCTATCCTGAGGCTAGGTCTTCAGCATCATCATACTGCACAACCCCTTTAACCCTCAGAAGTTTTGCTTAGGCTTTGTGGAAAAGACCTAACCGTTCAGCCTGAACAGAGCTCAGACCAGCAGGGGGAGGTCTACGTTAGCAATTTATCTCTGGCTCTGTAGGAGCTAGAGATATGGGTCTAATTTCAGCTGCTTTCACTCCCATCCCAAGAGGGGGGGCAGTGAAATTGCAGGGAGGAGAGAAAGACATCCTTTCTTATGAGGGTAACATGGTCACACAAAACACTTGTAACCCCACATAAAAACATCAATACATTTTCCATTTTACACTGTCCTGCCTGATCATATTCTATTATATTGTGCGGACCACATATCTAGCAATACCTGTTACATACTACAGTGATAACGATTATCACTAGAGAGGAATCTAATAAAGTGACATTTTCTGGAGGATTTTTCCAATTTTAATGTAACTGTTATTATGGGTGACTTATTGATCTTTTTGTTAATGTTTCTTGCAGGCTGTAACTGCTCGTGACTCTATGGCAAAATCTCTGTACAGTGCCCTGTTTGACTGGATAGTTCTTAGAATCAACCATGCATTGCTCAATAGAAAGGATGTGGAGGAATCTGTTAATGTAAGTGAAGGATTTCCGTTTTTGCTTTATTATCTATTATTCATATTCTTTTGGTTCTCTTTTTCTTACAATTTTGTTCGTTAGACTGTGTGAATCTATTGTTTGTTCCCTATTCTTGAAAATCTTAGTTTTTATTGATTCTCTGCATTTAAAGGTAATCTGTCACCATGAAAATGCAGTGCAATCTGCAGTTGCCATGTTTTATAGAGCAGGAGGAGCTGAGCAGATTGATACATAGTTTTATGGAAAAAAGTTCAGTAAAACTTGTAATTTTATTAATTTTCATTTCTCCTAGGCTTTGAAGTCGAGGAGGCAGTCCTATGAGTGACTGACAGCTATCTCTGTATACACAGTCATAGAGGGAAGGCTGTCAGTCACTGATAGGATCGCCTCCTTGTCATCAGTCAGTGACTGACAGCTATCTCTGTATACACAGTCATAGAGGGAAGGCTGTCACTCACCGATAGGACCGCTTCCTTGTCATCAGTCAGTGACTGACAGCTATCTCTGTATACACAGTCATAGAGGGAAGGCTGTCAGTCACTGATAGGACTACCTCCTTGACATCAGTCAGTGACTGACAGCTATCTCTGTATACACAGTCATATAGAAAAGGCTGGCAGTCACTGATGGGACTACCTCCTTGACATCAGTCAGTGACTGACAGCTATCTCTGTATACACAGTCATAGAGGGAAGGCTGTCAGTCACTGATAGGACCGCCTCCTTGACATCAGTCAGTGACTGACAGCTATCTCTGTATACACAGTCATATAGAAAAGGCTGGCAGTCACTGATGGGACTACCTCCTTGACATCAGTCAGTGACTGACAGCTATCTCTGTATACACAGTCATAGAGGGAAGGCTGTCAGTCACTGATAGGACCGCATCCTTGATATCAGTCAGTGACTGACAGCTATCTCTGTATACACAGTCATAGAGAGAAGGCTGTCAGTCACTGATAGGACCGCCTCTTTCACATCAAAGCCCAGAATGAGCAGGAATTTAAATGAATACAATGCAGGTTTTACTGAATCTTTTCCCACAAAACTATGTATCAATCTGCTCAGCTCCTCCTGCTCTATAGCATGCTACCTGCTGCTCACACCATGAGGGACATTTATCTCGGCCTATACGCCAAAATTGTGGCGTAAAAAAGTTGCACATTATGGCACACGGCATCTGTGCATCATAATGCACAACGTTGAGCCTTTTGGCACTTTCTGAAGTACAGTGAAAAGAGAGCATGGCTTAGCAGGCTTTGCACCGCCACATTTACTTTAACTTTCGCCAGAAAGTGGTGGAAGTTATAGCCGAAGTACACTCACACCTGTTCTATTTCTCATTAATGCTATTATCTAGTCGACCAATCACATGGCAGTTGCTTCAATGCATGTAGGGTTGTGGTCCTGGTCAAGACAATCTCCTGAACTCCAAACTGATTGTCAGAATGGGAAAGAAAGGTGGGCTACAACAGCAGATGACCCCACCGGGTACCACTCATCTCCACTACAAATAGGATAAAGAGGCTACAATTTGCACGAGCTCACCAAAATTGGACTGTTGAAGACTGGAAAAATGTTGCCTGGTCTGATGAGTCTCGATTTCTGTTGAGACCTTCAAATGGTAGAGTCTGAATTTGGCGTAAACAGAATGAGAACATGTATCCATCATGCCTTGTTACCAATGTGCAGGCTGGTGTTGGTGGTGTAATGGTGTGGGGGATGTTTTCTGGGCACACTTTAGGCCCCTTAGTGCCAATTGGCCATCGTTTAAATGCCACGGGCTACCTGAGCATTGTTTCTGACCATGCCCATCCCTTCATGACCACCATGTACCTATCCTCTGATGGCTACTTCTAGCAGGATAATGCACAATGTCACAAAGCTCGAATAATTTCAAATTGGTTTCTTGAACATGACAATGAGTTCACTGTACTAAAATGGCCCCCATAGTCACCAGATCTCAACTCAATAGAGCATCTTTGGGATGTGGTGGAACGGGAGCTTCGTGCCCTGGATGTGCATCCCTCAAATCTCCATCAACTGCAAGATGCTATCCTATCGATATGGGCCAACATTTCTAAAGAATGCTATCAGCACCTTGTTGAATCAATGCCACGTAGAATTAAGGCAGTTCTGAAGGCAAAAGGGGGTCCAACACCATATTAGTAAGGTGTTCCTAATAATTCTTTAGGTGAGTGTATATGCAAGCTACAGTTTCTGGCGCATGGCAGGGCAGAGATGCGCCCGGTTTGTTTAAGAGGCTCCTGCCTCTTAACTCAGATGCATCTCATGCCAGAGCAGGACTGGCGTGAAATGACTGTTTTTCCACTTTCTGTTGTGGCTTTTTAACTTCCTCCTTTGTTTAGAGAACAGCCTTGCTTGACTTTCTCGTTCAGACCAATTATTCCAACGAGAGAGGGAAGGAGATGAGTAACTCAATTAGAGCATCACACATTACACTGATAAGTGAAATGTTCTTTTGTGGGATTCTTCGTCTAGGCCTATCAAGAAAATAGAGCTGTCATACTGCTGTCCCAATTCTACGTCTACTATTTTACAGACATCTTTCCCTCACAGCAGCAGTAATCTGACAGTTACCTGTCTTTGTGTTGACTGCTACAGAAGGGCAATATTTTGTACTTAAGTTTCAATGGTACAGTACAGCTGAAATGAAAAATATATTCAGCCAAAAATTCTTTAAAATGTTTTCTATGTATATTGAGTTTAAACAAATAGCCCTTTCTGATGAAAGTTTTCTTTTAAGATGTCTATGTAACCTCTGTTATTACATGTAACTTTTTGATACAGTCTCTAGCATTGGCGTTGCATTGCTTTGTCCTGCCGCAGAAAACTGATTATTAGATTTGCATTTCAAATAGAAAATGTGTCACTGCCTGAAAAAAAAAAAGCTAAAATATACGCACCCTATCTTTTTTTATGAACTCCGTATTAAAACTAGGCTTTACAAGCCCTATGATGCCGCATTCAGGCTGAAAAAATGAGATCATCATGCTGTGTGGAGTCACTTTAATATATCCTGCTTATATAGTTCTCCTATGGTATAATTTGAACCAGATAAAACATGTAAAATATAAATGGAATATGCATCCCTTTCAAGAAATTGATCCCTGCATGTTTCACTGCATAGTGTAAAGCCACTTTGAGCAATTGTGTCAGAGCATGCTCCAGGTCTTGCGGCACGTACCTAGCTGTGCCACCAGGATGTAAAAACTGGTCCTTTGAAAAATGTCTCAACTCGGGTAGGGGCTTTGGTTCTGCTGTCTCCTGCCAACCCTAGGGCTACATACAAATCCAACTCACTAAATGGACAACACATTTCTATAAAGAATAGGGATCATGTATTAGTGGGTTTTTTTTGTTTTGTTTTTTTGCATAGAGGAAACTAGGCCAAGCTGTCCTGATTCAGAATCCCAAATTATAGTGTTGTGTAGCCAGACTGACAAGGGGATAGAGCCAACATTTTATAATAGTCAGTTAGTCATAAGAGCCTAAAGCAAATATATTAATGCAGGCCAAACTGTCCATGTTGTCTGCAGTCTAATCAGATCAGTTCTTCCGACCTGCTCAGCATTCTGGTTGCCATGGACGGCACTGTCCTCTTATGTCTGCATTACTTGGTTATTTATTTATTATACTTATATTGCACTGACATATTCCACAGCACTTTAGACCTGTGGCAAAGCAAACAAAGTTTAAGACATATCAAGTATGTGATAAGATGCATCAATTTATGAGATGGTGAAAATGCCATAAATTCGACCAAATGTATTAAATTGTGCACATCTTGACAAACTTAGTGCAAGTTTTCTCTCGTTTATGCCACTTCAGTTTCAGCTTGTATTTCCACCAATATTCTTTACATCTCAAGTCACGACTAAATTTTACACATTTTATTTCTCTGAACCACACTGTTTATAAACACATTTCAAAATGGTTGTGGAAACTGTAAGAAAGTGTCTAAAACACATACATGTTGCTCACATACCTTTCTATTGAGTTTTGCAAATTAAGGCCTTATGCATTCTGACTTAGAAATATCCTATCTTTGTCCACAAAATGAACAAGAATAGCACATGTTCTATCTTTTTTGCGGGGCCACGGAACTGACATATGGCACATCATGTGCTGTCACCCTATTTTGTGACCTCATTGAAATAAATTGGCCTGCATCCGATCCGCAAAAAATACAGATCAGATCTAGAAGGTATATAAAGTTGTGTGCATGAGGCCTAAATCTGTCCCAGTGTTTCTTTCTTTATTTTTTTATTATTATTTTTTTTTATTTTTTTTATTTCGTCGTCATCTCCAAATTACTGTTGCATTTTGGGAAGTAAATGTGTCAGTGTGTGTTTTTCTATCTCTTCAGTGTCTTTCCATTGGCGTTCTTGACATCTTTGGGTTTGAAGACTTTGAAAACAATAGTTTTGAACAATTTTGCATTAATTATGCCAATGAACAGCTCCAGTATTACTTCAATCAGCACATCTTCAAGCTAGAACAGGTGAGAAATACAGTGCAGTGGCCTTCTGTGTGTAGGAAAGGCACACAGTTTAGGTTTGTCCAGTTTACAGTAATTCTCCTGACCCTTGGCGTTCTTCTAGTAATAATGTACAAAAAGTTAGGGATATTTGGCTTGTGGGTGAAATTTCAGAATGAACCTAAAATGCACTCTAACCTTTACAGAAGAACTTAAAGAGGACCTGTCACCACTCCTGACATGCCTATTTTAATAGCTTCATGCATTCCCCATGTAATAACACTTCTGGAGCATCTATTCTTATGACTCTCTGTTATGCCATACATTTATTATTTCTACTAGAAGTTATGAATGAATTGCTAGCAGTCTGCAGTAAGGGTATAGAGGGGTGGTAACAAGTCCGGGGCGGGGGGGTGTATCTGCACAGTCTGAAAATGATTGGATAGAGTCAGTCTGTGCACGTACACACCCCCCAACTGGTTACCTCCCCCTGTACCCTTACTGCAGACGGCTAGCAATTCATTCATAACTGCTAGTAGAAATAATAAAGGAATCACACAACCTGGAGCCATAAGACTAGATGCTCCAGAATTGTTATTACATGGAGAATGCAGGAAGCTATTAAAACAGACCTGTCAGGAGAGGTGACAGGTCCTCTTTAATGTGAACTTCTCTAAACTTTTGAATGCACATGTCCAGCTTTTCAGTGTTTCAGTAGTTTTTGCACAACTTGCTGCTCTCTAACAAGGAGTTTAACGGCAAAATTCACAACAGATGTTTTGATCCATGAATCATCCAATAAATTTTCTGGTACAACTTGAGACCAAGAAAACACCTAACAATTGATCAACAGTACCTTGCTATTGCGAGGCTTCAAGCAGGATGTTCTCAGACAGAAGTGGCCACTGAGCTTAGAGTATCACAGAGTGTTATTAGCAGGTTACAACAGAGATACAGCGAGACTTGGAGAGTCACAGAAAGGCATAGAAGTGGAAATCCTTAGACCACATCCCACACTGATGACCGCTTTATTGTGAACAATGCCCTGTGGAACTAGATGATGAATGCCGCACAACTCCAGGCACACATAAGGGAGATGAGAGGCACCCAAGTCAGACCAATCGAAAATGTTTACATTAGCATGGTCTGCGTGCTAGACAACCTGCAAGGATACCAGACCACAGGTGTCATCGTCTTGCATGGGCCAGGGAGCATCTACTCTGCATGAGGGACCAGTGGTCCTCGATGCCGTTTACTGATGATCGATTTTGAGCAGAAATGATGGCCGCCAACGATGTTGGAGATGTTAAAGAAAGCAGTATGCATCAGCCACTGTTGTCACCAGAAGAGCCTTTGGTGGTGGTGATGTTGGTGTGGGCAGGTGTGTCTAGTAAATACAGAACTTCCCTACGCTTTGTGAATGGTACAGTGACAAACCCATACTACTTGAATAACCTCATTAATCCAGTCATTGGGCCTCTGCATCAACAACACAGGCCTAATTTCATCTTCATGGAAGACTATGTACCAGCTCGTTGAGGTCTCATTAGGGAGCAGCTGCTGGAGACTGGGGTACCTCAAATGTAGTGGCCCGCATTTTCTCCAGACCTGAATCCCATTGAAAACCTATGGGGATGAGCTGAGTCGCCGGGTAGAGGCTCGCAGCTCTTTACCCTAGAACCTCAATGACCTGAGGGCCACCCTTCAAGAAGAGTGGGATGCCATGCCTCAGCAGACAAGAAGTCGACTTGTGAACAGCATGAGACGTCGTTCTCGAGCTGTAATTGATGCTCAAGGCCACATGACAAGTTATTGAAATTGACATTTTTGTGGGGGTATACCCACCACTGGTGTTGGCTTTTGTTTCAATAAATTGTTTGAGATGAGGAAATCACTATTGCATGCATCTACTTAAATGCCCTACTTTCCTGCTATAATATCTCTGTAGCGTGAACTCTTTAGGTTTTCCATAAATTTTTTCCCGAAAGCCAAATAGCCCTAACTTTTTGTGAGTAGTGTATACTGAATGTTTTTGATAAATTTAGGTCTGTAGTGTATGATAAAAGTAAATCCCTGGATGTATGCATTGCAGGAAGAATATCAAAGTGAAGGAATTAGTTGGCACAACATAGACTACACAGATAATGTGGGCTGCATCCATCTGATCAGCAAGAAACCAACTGGCCTGTTCTACCTGTTGGATGAGGAAAGCAAGTATGTATAGTTCAAACCTATTGAAACTAAGTTAGCATTTGGCATGAAGTGTTATCCAATAAAATGTTTTGCCGTCATTTGGTTACTTGCTCTTTTTTGTCCAGTTTTCCTCACGCCACTTCCCGCACTTTGTTGGCCAAGTTCAAACAACAGCATGAGGATAATAAGTACTTTGTTGGCACACCGGTCATGGAGCCCGCGTTCATCATTCGTCACTTTGCAGGCAAAGTAAAGTACCAGATCAAGGTAGGGGCATTACATTTGTAGTCACAGTGGTTGGAGCCATGTATGTGTGTGTGTGTGTGTGTGTGTATATATAGAATGAATGTGTTTAATATATTATACTGTATGTCAGGGATCACCAACCTCCGGCACTCCAGCTATTTGGAAACTACAAAGCCAAGAAAGTTTGCTACATATATAGTGTGTATATGTGTGTGTATGTATGTTTGTATATAATATATATATAGATATAGATATAGATAGATAGATATATAGATATATATATAGATACAAAAAATTGGACTGCACTCCCAGCAATTAGTGAAAAAAATCTGAGTTTATTCACCCATCTGTGGCAAAGCGACGTTTCGGCTCCAACTGAGCCTATATGTGTATATATATATATATATATATATATATATATATATATATATATATATATATATATATATATATATATATATATGTATATATATATGTATATGTGTATGTAATACACACACACACACACATACACATAATTGTTTTCTCACTTGCAGGATTTTCGGGAGAAAAATACAGACTACATGAGGCCTGATATTGTGGCTCTCCTCCGAAGCAGCGACGGTGCATACATTCGTGAACTCATTGGTATGGATCCAGTGTCTGTCTTCCGATGGGCAGTGCTGCGGGCAGCAATTAGATCAATGGCTGTACTGAATGAGGCTGCGAGGCAACGAGCAGAGAAGACAGCAGGTACTTTGCACTGACTGATTTCCTGTAATCTAGAGGTGGTGCGGATTCTGAAAACTGTCAGTTGCATTGCAGAACCTTTTTCTAGTTCAGCTGTCCTTTGTGATGCAGTTATTGAATAGTGTTAAAAAGTAAACCATGGATAAAATCTGTAAGCCAAAGCTAGCAGTTGCTCCACAGAACTGAAGAGGTGCAGATCTTTTTCATTAGTTTTTTGCCATCTTCCGGGGTTTGGCTTGCATAAAGACTAATGTAAAATTGTGCAATTGACCTTAGGCCGGGTTCACATCACCACTATATATCTTTCCATTGTTCTGGTCTGTTAGAAGAGCAAAACAATGGAAATAACAGAATTGCCAGAGCACATAACTGACCTGAATGGAGTTGAACACACTCCATTGACTACAAGTTTTTTAGGAATCCTCCTTTTAATTGCAGAGGCCTCAAGTGGAAGCTCCAATGCCCTAAATTTGTTTCACTGTTTGTTCTAGGTGTGGTTAGGAAAGGGCCACGAGTCCCTTTGGGGGAGTTACAGAAGTCAAATACCTCAGCTGAGAAAGTATACCGGTGAGCATCTGTACACTGCAACATCAAAACCTTATTTTACAATATATAAAATCAGAAGTATTAAACCTATCATGCATAGACAATTTAAAGGTTACAATTGTATTTCTTATATGAAAGGCTTTATTGGAAATGTTGTAAACTCTACAATTCTGTGGATTTTACAGCTAGAGCGAAGGGACTACATGGGAAGAAGTGCTAGTTTGCTGGTGCATCTTTTTGGGCACCCATGTTGAGGTTGATTTCACTGTGGCTGCTCTCCTTTTGTGCTCAGTATATTAAGAGTTTGCAAGTAAAGCAGTTCTCTTCTAAATTAGCATGTAAACCCTGCAGAGAACATCGGGTTATCTCCTGCTGATCTGTTCCATTTTCAACTGGGGGACAGGGCAGGGTGGGAAGCTCCTGCTTCAGCTAGTTGTCTTACAGGCATACACATGACCGTGAGGACAAGTAGGGGGCACATAGCTGAGCTCCTTGATCAGATTTCTTTATGTATTTTTCAGTTTTAATCGTATTATGAGTCAAAATAAAGGAGTTATCCAAATTCTAAAACATGCCCCCCAATGCCCGGGCTCCTCATATAGTTTATACTTATCTGCTCCCTGGAACCCGCGTCGCTCCTGATCCCTGCATGGCTGCCGCTGCATCTCCCTGTCGCTCAAATCAAAACATCTGGCAACAGGGGGGAGCAGCCAATAGCAGTCCACAATGGGGACGAGCCTCCCTAGTGTGACCCGCGATGCCGGGGAGGCTCGAGATGCAGCGTCGGCCATGCGGGAATCAGGAGCAACAAGGCTGCCGGGCAGCAGGTAAGTATAATCCTATATGAGGGGCCCGGGCATTGGGAGGCACATTTTAGACTTCGGATAATCCCTTTACGGGAGGGATGTTTAGTGTTCCTTTAATTGTTTGTGTACAAATATGGCTACTTTCACACTCGTGTTTTGGGCGGATCTGTCATGGATCTGCAACAACGGATCAGTTACAATAATACAACCACATGCAGCTGTCATGAACGGATCCGTTTGTATTATCTGTAACATAGCCAAGACTGATCCGGCATGAACTCTACTGAAAGTCAGTGTAAGACGGATCTGTTTTCTATTGTCAGAGAAAACTGATCCGTCCCCATTGACTTTATGTGCCAGGATGGATCCGTTTGGCTCAGTTTCGTCACGCGGACAGCAAAATGCTGCAGGCAGTGGAATGGAGGCTGATTGAAAGCAAACTGATGCATTGTGAGCGGATCCTTATCCATTCAAAATGCATTAGGGCAAAACTGAACCGTTTTGGACCGCTTGTGAGAGCCCTGAACGGATCTCGCAAACGGAAAGCCGAAACAGCCAGTGTGAAAGTAGCCTATAAAGAGACATGCAGGCATTTTAGAATTATTCGTTTTAGAGTTAGGAAATAGAAGGCTTTATTCTAGCCATGCACAGATAGAACCTTTTTTTTTTTTTAAAGTATATTCATAAACTTCTATTTTGCACTTTTTCACGCCTCAAGTGTATTTTAGACTGAAAACCAGGCTTAGCCTTTCTTTTTATGGCAATTTCATTTGGGCCAATAAAAGGGTCAGTAATCGGATATGAGGAAGTTCCCCCCCGTATAGCGAATACCTTTCATTTGTTCCATGGTTTGTCGGTCGGCAGCATGTGCCTGTTCACATAGGGCGATCTGCCAGCGAAAAAGGATTTGTGGTGATACGTGACAAATGTGATAACGCGACAAACGGTTGCTTGTTTGTCAGGTCATCGGCGGCACCTTTATGCTAATTATAGGCACCGAGCATTCTTCCGAATACTCGTTCCCAATTATCAGTCCATGTAAAAGGGCTTTTATCCCTGGTTCTTTGTAGTGAAAGCAATTTACATACAATAACCTCTTACATAATGTATGATCAGAGATTTTGCCGCTCTATTGTTCATAACCCATCAGATAAATTGGGTAACTCAGCAGGCTAGTGCATAAATATCTGTTGTTCCACATCTTACTGGAGATCACCTGTACTCCACTTCAGCTGCTCCCTCCTCGATTTCTCCTTTGATTGCACCATGGATTATGATATCGATGTATTTGAAGACTTCATAAGTGTATATGAAAATAAGAAGTAAGTGCTGTTGGTGACACGCAAGTATTGTGTCCCCCCCCCCAAAGGAGTCTTGAATCATACTGGGTCCTAGGCTTGAAAAAACTTTTTTTTATTTTTTTATAATGTATTGCAGTTTTCACTATAGAGTAAAAAAAGAAATTCTATTAGAATGCTGGAATGAGATTATTAATTGGTGTAGTTGTATAGAAATGTAACTGCCATATAGAGTACCTAAAAACTGTGCTTTATGGTGATAAGACTCCTTTGGGATATATCAGGTGCTTAACCCAGCGTCGCACTGCATGGAATATATCCACACCACCTACTAACCTAAGTGTTGGGTGTGCGGTTCACTCTAAGGTGCAGAGTTGCATCCATTATTGCCATGTATGCAATTATGGGTTTTTAACTTGTGTGAACTGTTCTCCTGTCTATTAAAGGGATCTGTCAGCAGGTTTGTACCTATGAAACTGCCTGACCTGTTACATGTGAGCTTGACAGCTGAAGGCTTCTGTATTGGTCCCATGTTCAATATGTGCCCGCATTGCTGGAAAGAAGGATGTTTTAATGTATGCAGGTGAGCCTCTAGGAGCAACGGGGGTGTTGCCATTACACCTAGAGGCTCTGCTCTCTTTTCAACTGCCGCACCCTCTACACTTTATTGACAGGGTCAGGAGTTCTGATGTTTTCACTGCTTGGTCCTGTCAGAGGCTCTAGGTGTAACAGCAACGCCCCCGTTGCTCCTAGAGGCTCATTTGCATATATTAAAACTTAATTTCTCGCCCATATTCATTGGGGGACACAGAGACCATGGGTATAGCTATGTCCTCTAGGAGGCGTTGACACTAGTAAAAGCTGTTGGCTCCTCCCCTGGCGGCTATACCCCCTCCAGCCTGGAGAGAGAGCTTCAGTTTTTTTCTAGTGTCGATAGGAGGCAAGACCTCCCTGCTCTGCAGGGATCTCCTGAAGATTTTTTATTTTAGTTTATTTTTTTCCTTCTTTTCAGATGGGAAACAGTGGACGCCTCGCCTCCCTGTTCTCCTGGGGTCGAGTTGCGCCAGTGACGGTCACCCGCACTGCTGCCTCCCCCACAGAAGACAAGGTGGACCAGGGCAGCCTGGCTCCGCTGCATCCCGCCAGCCAAGGGGTCACCCATCCAAGCCCCCCTTTTCCAGCGTCCTGCCACTACGGTGCCAGTAGCTGAAGGGGTGACATAATACGCCATAACATGCAGGCAGGGGAGCGCAGGAGTCTTCTGCTCCCCTCCACCCTCCGGAGTCTGCCGGCGCCGTCACTATTGCGGCACTTACCTCTTTGCAACTCTCTTCGGGAGCGGACACCGGTCGCGCCGCTCCAGAGGGGTTTAACTGCATACGTTCGTCCGGCACCGCGTCGGTGCTCCGGCCGCGATTTTCTTTGCCCGGCCTGCACTGGCGTCCGCCCAGCCAAACCGGCAGACACACAGGGTGCGACCCACGTCCGTCGCCGGGCGGGCACATTCAATTGATGCTTTAATGCGACTCGGGTCCCTCTGCGCTCTGCCGTCCCTAATGCATAGTCCCGACCTCCCCCGCTGCAGACCAGGAACATGCACCAGCGGACAGGTCTCTTAGGGGGTTAATAACTTCCCTGACAGGAAGTTATTAACTTCCACTGGGCCCCACCCCCAGAAGCCGCTGGGCCCTGCCCCCTCCAGGACGCCTTAACCCTTTCTGGCCAGACACTGCGGGCCAGCACCAGATCATTCTGAGGATTCTATCTCGGTGCAGGTGCTTCTATGTTATATAATTAACCCCTTCCTGTCCCTCTGCCCACTTGATGTTGGGCATCCTAAGTTCCCCTCATCTACATTAATGCAGGGTATTGGTTCTGTGTTTTTTTTTTTTTTTTTTTCTTTTTTTCTTCCAGTCTCTTTCCGGACTGACTGTTGGGCGGTGAAGTTTTTTTTCCATATTCTCCTTCTACAGGTGGATCCTACCCATTGGTCCTGGGCGTACTACCCGTTTCTACAACTACCTCTCAAGACTTGACTACTGACTGCCACATCAGTCCGATAGTAGTCATGCCTTTTCACTGCACTTTCCGTGTCTAGACTGAGACTCGCCACGCCAGGCGGAGCGGGTGTGCTGTCGCGACTCGCCACCGTTGCTGGAGTTTCGTTCCTGGAACAGAACACCCCTTCTATTCTTCCTCCTCGAGGCAGGAATTTTTTCTCTCTTCTTGGTCTGGTCGATCTTTCCGTCGAGCAGAGTTGCTACACGGTCAATGCACGGTCGCTGGCGGACCTCCTCTCCGCCGGTGATTCTTATATCATCTCTTCTACCTGTCCAATGTATTGATTCCTTGGCTTGCGGTTGGACATGCCTAATTCAGGTGTTTTTTTTTTCTTGGTAGTTTATCAGCCGGCTTCTCAGTCTCCCCTCAAGCCTCTTCGGCTCGGGGGGACTTTGGTGGACCAATTACCGTTTCCAGGAATACCCCCTTGAACTCTTGCGGGAGATGTTTCTCCGGCCCCGATCCTGGAATGTAGTTTTTTCTTGTGGCCATCACATCCATCAGGTGGGTGTCTGGGTTGGGGCCCTCTCTTGCAGAGAACCTTCCTGGCCTTGTTCTTCACAGGGATAAGCGATCCTCCGGCCCGTTTATTCTTCTCCCGATGGTGGTCTCTGATTTTCCATTTCAATGAAGAAATTGTCTTTCCATCACCATGTCCCTCCCCTTCGCACCCTAGGGAACGGGAGTTACACCATTTGGACGTTGTCAGGGCTCTGACTATTTATTTGCCAGCCTCCAGTTCCTTCCAGCGTACGGCCCCTCTTTTTTGGCATCCCAGAGGGTCCTCGCAAGGCATTGGCGGCCTACGGGGTGGCAATTGCACGTCTGCAATTGCTGAAGCATACTGCACCCGGGGCAGGGTTTCGCCCTTTGGTGTCACAGTCGGAGGATTCAAGGTTCAGCCGCGCAGTTGTGCAATATGGCTACTGACCTCCTTTCGCACATTCACAAAATTCTCAAGGTGCATACTTATGTATCGGCAGGCGCAGCCTTGGGCCGCATGGTCTTGCAGGCGGCAGTTCTTAGTTGCCTGCAGGGGCGCTTGCTCCATGTATCTGTGGTTTTCCCTCCCTGTTGGACTGCTCTTGGACGTCCCATGGTCTCTGTGTCCCCCAATGAATATGGGCGAGAAAACGAGATTTTTGTATAACTTACCAGTAAAATCTCTTTCTCGCTCTTCATTGGGGCACCCACCCAGTATTGTTGTTCGGCCACAGTTGTGGCTGTTGCTGGTTGGAACCTAGTTTGGTTCTAGACATTGGCTGTTCCACGTTTTTTCGTTGGTTTACTTGCTTCTCCTACTGCTTCTCACAAACTGAAGCTCTCTCTCCAGGCTTGGAGGGGGTATAGCTGCCAGGGGAGGAGCCAACAGCTTTTACTAGTGTCAACACCTCCTAGAGGACAGCTATACCCACGGTCTCTGTGTCCCCCAATGAAGAGCGAGAAAGGGATTTTACTGGTGAGTTATACAAAAATCTCCTTATTTCTCAGTAATGTGGGCACATATGGTCATGGGACCAACACAGAAGCCTTCAGCTGCCAAGTGCACATGTAACAAGCCAGCCAGTGTCATGAACCCAAATCTGCTGAGCCCTTTAGGCTTAACAGAGTACCCTACTAACTGTTTCTCAGGGATTTATTAGTGTCTTTCTTGTATTACTGTTTGTTTTCTTGTGCAATTTTTTTGTTTTTTTGTTAACTGTGTGAAAGTTCCCTATATATTTTTGGGGTAGTTTAGTTGCTTAGTGTTTAAATCAAACTCTTCAAAGTCATCCATCAAATGTGTTATTAGTGTATAAGCAAGCAGAACAACCACATATACTTCTATTTTCTACATTAAGACGTCTGTCTGGAATGAAGAGTGTTCTTGACCTCTCACATCTATAACCTGTGTGTCTTTCCTCTTCCCCTATCACTGGCAGAGAGCGGCACTCTCAGCTGATGAACAGCATTAAGGGACTCTCCTATCAGGGGAATGACCCAGCCAACCTGCTGCGCACCCTTTCCCTACATAGACACTCGCGCCATCAGTTTCAGTGAGTGTGCAAGGGACTCTTGGTCAGTTGACTGCAGAGGACAAAGCAATAAGATTATCATTGTGTGCTAAATCATTGAATGTGTGCATTTTGGAAGCTATGCATTGCAATAAAATGCTGGGCATGAGCTTTGAAATCTGTCTTATTGCAATAAGTCTGTCTTATTGCATTTTGCTTTATGCTGAATTTTTTTGTCTTTGACGTGTGTTGGTCATACATACATACATACATACATACATACATACATACATACATACATACATACATATTCTGTTTTTTTTTGTTTTTTTTAAGACTGCAGGTAAGTTTGGTAAGTCTGCTTGTAACAAACTAACATACTGTTTTGAACTATGGCAAGAGAAAAGATATGGTGAATACCTTTCCACAGTTCTTATTAGACATGGTTGGTAAAAAAGTGGTTTCTCCTTGGAAATGGATGTCACATGTGGGCCGAGTAATTTGGGTACTATTGCTTCTTAGCAGTATTTGACTTTGTAACCTGATCAGAACTGTTGTGAGGTGGAAACTTATCTCATGGCCCCAGGACCAACTAACAAATGACTAATGGTTATGCTGGCTTGGTGCGTTAACTAAAACAGAGTATCTGGTATTAAGGGGGTAGAGAATCCTTCTAGTGATGGTGAACTGTGTTATCTCTGCAGGAGAAGTAAGGGTACGCGCCAGAAGCAGCTCATCCCGAAGGTAATGCAAGCAATCATTTCTTCAATGAATGAAAGTAAAATTTCAGTTTGTATGTTAAACCTATTTTGCTATTTCTCTTTTTTATGTCACTATATAAAAAATAAAATATGTAGTCTTTTTCACAGAGCCTCATAATAGGCAGACGTGATATTTCCTGTAGAGATCTTCTCGCCATTAGAGTCAGTATTTCTATGAAATGTTAAGCTGCCCATACAGGTTAGGTCACTGATGCGGCAGGATTGAACGACCACTTAATATGTATGGGGGTCTCGCTACACTTCCCTGATGTCAGGGAAGAAAAGGCTTGGCTGTTGAATTTCAACATCTTTTGTTGTCAAGCGAGATGAGCTGCTATCAGAGGTGTCTAGCAGTGGCTAAAGGTGTGAAGGTGATGAATGAGCAGAACAAAAATAAGTGATCGCTGCTGGCTGACAGTAATCTAATGTGTATATCCAGCCTAAAACTGGCCATACACATAATGCGTTTGTTGGCCGAACCTGCTGCAATTCAACCAGAGCTGTCTGGCAGTGTCTTGCTCCTCTGTCCCCATAGTGTACATGGACTCTTTGGCCAACACAGCTAGTCCAACATCTGTAAATATGTATGGCCAGCTTAACGCCTATATCTAGATACCACCTGGGATCCACCATACACAGTAGTTGATGGACACAGCCCCTCTGTTAACAGAGAATGCTAATAACACTCTCCCATAGAAATCTGTGTCCTTTCCAGATGGCAGGTGGCCCATGTGGCTGTTGTAAAGCATATATCTGAATGCTTTCAGTTGCAGCTCAGGCAAGATGACTGCCCCCGTAATCATGTACAGAAAATAGACGTACAATTAGAATAACTGATCTGGTTAATTAGTGTAAAAAAAAATAAAAAAAATTATATACTCCCTTTAACCTCTTGGTGACGAGCACTGTACATGTGCGGGACAGCCACCAAGGTCTTAGCACCATGGCTCCAAGTGCCATACATACAGTATATGGTGCTGGTGTGGCACATGCTCAGTACCTGAAACCCTGCAATCGGCAGCAGTAGCCGGCTTTAACATAAAGCAGGGAAGGGCTCCATGCTGGATTGACTGAGATTAAAACTTGCTACAATCCTGGCCATTTAATCAAAAGGCTAAGTGGTTAACAAAAGGCTGAAGATGAAGAACATTAGAGCATCTACAAATTGCTTTGTCAGCAAGGTCTCTCCTGAAACGTTTATGGCATGTTTATGCTCTGTGTGTGAATTATGGATTAAATGTACGGTATTCATGTTACTTAACAACCATTTTTCCCTGTTGTGTGAACGTTCCCGAAGACCAGGCTACACAAAGCCCTTACAGTACTTCAATGTACAGACTAGTTTTGGAATGACTTTGGGTATGAACTATGAGTGAGACCTTTTTTGCTACACATTTGTGGAATGCAAATGATACAGTCATATTCCAAATTGTAGTGTAGGTAGAAACAACCTCAGGTATATAGAGGTTATCTCTAAGGTATAAGCTTTTAAAGGGTTCATTTACGATTTGATATACGCTACTTATACGCTCAGTGTACAGCGTTGGGTCAATCGCCGAAGTTATGTATAGGCTGGTTGCCTCTACATCACTTTGGCGCATCCACTGCCAGCGCAGTGGTATTAAGAGCGGCGTCTAAATCACCGGTCTTAATAAATGACCCCATTTGTTTATTTTTTCTCTCCAGTGTGTGTATACACGTTATTTAAGTTTAACATTGCCAGCAGTAGAGACACTTGCCTATAAATCACAATTTACCAGAGTTGTCTTTTTATTATGTTTCCAGAACCTGCTTGACTCTCAGTCTCTGAAAATAATAATGAACATGACTCTCCATGACCGAACTACAAAGTCCCTCCTTCATTTGCACAAGAAGAAGAAACCACCCAGCATCAGTGCTCAGTTCCAGGTTTGTTCTGGTTAAAAGTAAAAATGTGTGCCACCATTGTCTTAACATTTAGGTTGTTATGGGTTTGTCCAAGGGTTTTTTCCTTTTATTTTTTTAAGTCGGGGGCAGTTGTAAAATAATAAACTCTCTCCTTTCCAGTGCCACTGCTCTGTTCTTACTGGGTTTGACTGCAGTGATGACGTGCCCATACACTATGTGACTGCTGCAGCTAATAAATGGCCTTGCCAAACTCGTGCCGTATAATGCTGAGGCCAGTGGTTGACTGCAGCAGTCATGTTTGGTGTAGGGCATGTTATCACATCGCAGATGCGGAGAAGAGAAGAGCGCTGGTGCTGGACCTGAGTTGGTTCAGGACAGTAAGGCCCCATGCACACGGCCGTGTGCGGGCCGTGGAACCGCGGCCTGGATCCCTCCTGAGAGCAGGAGCGCACGGCGTCACTGGTTGCTATGACGCCGTGCGCTCCCTGCTGCCGCCGCAATACAGTAATACACTGGTATGATCTATACAACGGCCGTGTGCATGGGGCCTAAGTGTATAACTTTTTTTCTCGCCCATTTTCCTTGGGGGACACAGACCTTGGGTATAGCTCAGCTCCCTAGGAGGCGTGACACTAAGTAAAACTGTTAAGCCCCTCCTCCATCAGCTATACCCTCAGCCTGGAGATAGAGGCTACCAGTTTTAGCTTAGTGTCCAAGGAGGCAAGACACCCCCTGCTACTGCAGGGCTGTTTTCTCCTTGTTGTTTTTAATTTTTTCTCTAATTTTGTTATTTTATTTTTGTTTTTTCCTAGGGATACCAGAGACGCATTGGACCTCTCTGTTCTCCCGGGGTTGAGCTGCACCAGTGCCAACGTATTTGCGCTGCTGCCTCCCCCACTGAAGCAATAGGAGGATCTGGGCAGCATCGGCTCCCCTACATCCCGCCAGCTAGGGGGTCGCCCGCACGCCAAGCCCCTCTTCCAGCTTCCTGCCACTGCGGTGCCAGTGGCTGAAGGGGCGACCCTGCTGGAAGGAACTGAGGGTGAAGACAGGTAAGATGGCTTTTCCAGCCCATTCCCTGTCCCTGTTTGCACTGGGTTTGGGGGGGGCACCCGTGGCCGACCGCTTCCTGCGCTTCTCATGAGCGCTCTGTAAGATCTGCATCTTTCTTGTCCCCATCTGCCTGCTTACATCCCGCCCGATCCCGCACCTTCCCCCCACGCTTACTCTCTCATCGGGCAGCATGGGGTGGCTGGGAATTCAGCCGCTGCAATGAAGTGAGACACGTGCGTTTCTTGAGCTGCATTGCCTCTTGCTACCTCCCCGCCGCCGCCCGCTCCGTGCCGTTTTTTTCGGTTCGGCGGGACGAGGGTCAGGTGACCCGCCTTACGAGTTATATCGCCGCACTCTTGGGGCCTGCGGGCCCTTATTTTGTTAGCATATGCCTGAGAATCTCGGGCAACAAGGGGTGCGTGTGTTTTTTTCGCGCGCGCGCGTCATTGGGGGCGGAGTTTCGTCCCGAAACATTCAAGCGTGGAGGGGGCGGAGCTTGTTCCCGCGCCTCTGCTCAAGCTTGCCGCGCTTCCTCACTCCGGACTGAAGTGAGACACGTGGGAGACTCCTGGTGCATTGCTGGACGCACGCTGGCTTTCTGCTATTGCTGCCTTCCGCGGCTGCTGTTCTGGACCTTCACTCCTAGGGAACTGACCTGACGTTCTTCTGAGGCACTGGTAGGACAGTTAACCCTCTCCTAACCCTACTGGTCATAGCCGCTGCAATCCCTTGTGGTCCCTGTATCAAGGTACGACCACTTGTCAGCATGTCTGATCCCACGGGTGCCCCCAAACCCTGGTACCATGCCTGTACCGCCTGCAAGGAACTTTTTCCGAGTGGGCAATCTGAGCCGCATTGCCTTGCATGTCAGGCCCCGGTGCAGGGCCCGCTTCCCGCTGCGCCCCCTGTTGTCTCTGAACCCCCTGACTGGGCTAGGTCTCTGTCTCTGGCGGTGGAGAGCCTTACACACGTAGTGGGCCGTCTCGTGGATAGACCGCCTCTCCCGCAGGCTGCCGAAATCCCTGTCGCACCTGTTGGGAATTCCGTTTCTGCCGCCCCCACTGATTCCCTGCCTCCCAGTGAATCTTCCAGGGCCCAGCGTAGTCTCAGAAACGTTCAAGGGTTGAGCGCACATCTTCTCCTGATGTTTCGCTCTCTCCGCCATGCGTGCGAGCTCAGTCAAGCCTATCCTCTCAAAGGGATACGCCTTCTGAGGGAGAACTGGCGGATTCGGATGTGGACATGGACTCAGAGCTCCCGTCAAAATTGTCATCCGCGGTGGGGCATCTTATCACTAGTATCCGCGATACCTTTCAGATACACGATGACCCCCCCCAGCTCTGAGCAGGCCGGCGTGTCCTTTTCTCCGACCCAGACAGGCCTCCAAGGTCTTTCCCATACATGCAGATTTTTCTTCTGTGGTATCCAAGGCTTGGACTCGGCCCAACGTCCGCTTTGTTACACCAAAAAAGCTGGACATTTGTTATCCCTTTCCTGCGGAGTCTGTGACCACCTGGACATCTCCGCCCAAGGTTGATCCTCCTGTGGCTCGCCTGTCCAAAAGCACTGCTATTCCTGTACAGGACGGATCTTCCCTCCAGTCCGCTGAGGACCGTCGTACGGAATCCCTCTCCAAGGCAATATTCTCTGCCTCTGGTTCGGCCCTTAGACCGGTTTTTGCCTCCGCCTGGGTTGGCAAAGCGGTCTCTGAATGGGGTTTGCAGCTGGAGCAGGAGTTTGGGTCGGACGTTCCTGTTCAGGACCTCCGTTCCTTAGCCCAGCTAATTATCCAGGCTGGAAAATTTATCTGTGAGGCCTCTCTTGATGCGGGGGCCCTCATTGCCCGTTCCTCTGCCCTGGTGGTTTCTGTCAGGAGGGAACTCTGGCTGAAGGTTTGGGCGGCGGACGCCGCTTCCAAACGCTCCTTGGCCGGCCTACTGTTCACGGGTTCCCGCTTGTTCGGGACCCGCCTGGACGAACTTATATCAGAGGCCACGGGTGGGAAAAGTACTCACCTCCCCCAGTCCAGGCCAAAGGGCGCCCCACGGGGTCGCGCGGGTTCGTCCCGCTTTCGGTCCTTTCGTAAGCCCTCCGGATCTAGACCCGGGGCCGGTTCTTCTTCCTCTGGCCCAACCCAGGATAGACGCAAGAAGCCGTTTTTTCGGGCGCAATCTACCTGGCGCAAGACCCAGCCTGCACGGGCTCCCACAGGCCAGCAGCCCTCTGCCTGAAGGTGCGCCCCCACCCACCCGGGTGGGGGGCCGCCTTCTCCTTTTCAGGAACGTTTTGGCGGAACCACATCTCAGACGCATGGGCGCTCGAGATTGTATCTTGCGGGTACAAGATCGAATTTGCGTCCATTCCGCCAGACCGTTTCTTCCGGTCCCGTCCTCCGCGGGACCCCGTACGAGCGGCCTCTTTCTTCGCGGCCGTTCGCTCACTAATGGACAAGGGTGTCATCGCCCCGGTGCCTCCGACGGAAAGGTTCAGGGGGTTCTACTCGAACCTCTTTGTGGTCCCAAAGAAGGAAGGCTCGGTGCGTCCAATCTTGGACCTAAAGCGCCTGAACCGCTTCCTCCGCCTGCAGAGATTCCGGATGGAGTCTCTCCAGTCCGCAGTGGCCTCCCTGGAAAAGGGGGATTTCATGGCCTCCATCGACGTTCAGGATGCATACCTCCACGTTCCGGTTGCTCCATGTCATCACCGCTTCCTACGCTTCGCGGTGGGGGACGATCACTTCCAGTTCGTTGCCCTTCCCTTTGGTCTAGCAACGGCTCCTCGGGTGTTCACCGAGGTCCTGGCCCCTGTCTTGGCCCTTCTACGTTCAAGAAGCGTTTTTCTTCTTCCGTACTTGGACGACATCTTGGTCAAGGCACCCTCCTTTTCACAGGCATCCGGCAGTGTGGATCTCACTCTGGAGACCCTGACGCGGTTTGGTTGGATTATCAACCACCCCAAGTCTTCCCTTACCCCCTCCAGACGGCTGATCTTCCTGGGGATGCTCCTGGATACGGAACTGGCAGAGGTCCGCCTTCCGTCGGACAAGCGTCTGGCCCTTCGCGGGTCGGTTCGCAGCCTTCTCCGTCATCACCGGCCTTCCCTCAGATCCAGCATGCGGTTGCTGGGGAAGATGGTTGCCTGTTTCGAAGCGGTGCCGTTCGCACAATTCCATTCCCGCACCTTTCAGAGGGCGATTCTGTCGGCCTGGGACAAATCACCGAGGAGTCTGGACAGGGCCTTCCTTCTGCCTCCCCTGGCTCGGGCTTCCCTCAATTGGTGGTTGCATATCCCTCTAAGGGGGAGGTCCTTCCTTCCACTGAACTGGCTGGTGATTACCACCGATGCCAGCTTACGGGGGTGGGGGGGGGTTTTCCCTCCCCGATCCGTCCAGGGCGTTTGGTCTCTATCGGAGTCCAGACTTCCGATCAACATTCTGGAGCTGAGGGCGGTTCTTTTGTCCCTCAGACACTGGACCCATCTACTGAGGGGCCACCCTGTTCGGATCCAATCGGACAATGCCACGGCGGTGGCGTACATAAACCATCAGGGAGGCACCCGCAGCGCTGCGGCGATGCAAGAGGTGTCCCTCATTCTCTTCTGGGCGGAGAAGCACGTGCCAGCCTTGTCTGCGATTTACATCCCGGGGGTAGACAACTGGGCGGCAGATTTCCTCAGCCGGTCCACCATCGATCCGGGAGAATGGTCTCTGCACCCAGAGGTGTTCGAGGCCCTTTGTCTTCGCTGGGGTCGCCCCGACGTGGACCTCATGGCCTCCAAATTCAACCGCAAGGTTCCCCTATACCTAGCCAGGGCACGGGACCCGGAGGCATACGGCGCCGACGCGCTTGTCCTTCCGTGGCGCCAATTCTCCCTTCTGTACGTCTTTCCTCCTCTTCCCCTCCTGCCACGGGTTCTTCGGAGGATCGCGGCAGAGGGCGTTCCCGCGATTCTGATCGCCCCGGATTGGCCCCGTCGGTCCTGGTACGCCGACCTAATGTTGCTGTTGGCAGACGCTCCGTGGCCGCTGCCCTCCAGGGAGGACCTTCTCTCTCAGGGTCCAATCTTCCACGAGCATTTAGGCTCGCTACGTTTGACGGCGTGGCTGTTGAGACCGCCGTCTTAACGCGACGGGGGTTCTCCGCGGACGTAGTCCGCACCATGATCCGTGCTCGTAAACCCGTATCTTCGAGGATCTACTATCGGGTTTGGAGGTCCTATCTGGGGTTCTGTGAGTCCCGGAGCGTCCCACCTCTCCGGTTTTCTCTTCCCACGATCCTGTCCTTCCTCCAGTCGGGCCTGGACCTGGGGCTGGGCCTCAGTTCTCTGAAGGGACAGATTTCGGCGCTGTCTATTCTTCTCCAGCGTCCCCTGGCCCCTCTGGGGCCGATTAAGACCTTTTTGCAAGGGGTGGCTCACTCTGTTCCGCCGTACCGCCCTCCGGTTCCTTCCTGGGACCTGAATGTGGTGCTCTCGGCGCTTCAATCTGCCCCCTTCGAGCCCTTGCGGGAGGTCTCCCTTCGCCTTCTGTGCTGCAAGGTCATCTTTCTTGTGGCCATCACGTCTCTCCGGCGGGTGTCGGAGTTAGCGGCTCTTTCTTGCTCCGAACCTTTCCTGATCTTCCATCAGGATAAGGTTGTGCTCCGGCCAGTCCCGGCTTTCCTGCCAAAGGTGGTCTCCGCCTTTCACATCAATGAGGACATCGTCCTTCCGTCGCTCTGTCCCTCTCCTTCCCACTCCAGAGAACGGGAACTGCACCGTCTGGATGTGGTCAGGGCGTTGAGGATTTACTTGGAGGTCACCGGATCCTTCCGGCGCACGGATTCCCTGTTTGTGGTTCCGGAGGGTTCGCGCAAGGGTTTGGCGGTCTCCAAGGTGGCCATTGCCCGTTTCATTAAACTGGCGGTGTCTGAGGCTTATCAAGCCAAGGGCAAGGCTCCGCCTTTCGGCGTCACTGCTCATTCCACCAGAGCAGTCGGGGCGTCCTGGGCGCAGAGGCATCGAGCCTCGGCTGAGCAGTTGTGCAAAGCGGCCACTTGGTCCTCTCTGCACACTTTCACCAGGTTCTATAGAGTGCATACGCACGCGTCAGCGGATGCTGCTTTGGGCCGCCTGGTTTGCAGGCTGCGGTTTCCTGATGCTCCGGTGGTCCGCCTTGGGTTGTAGTCCCTCCCTTCTTGGACTGCTCTTGAACGTCCCAAGGTCTGTGTCCCCCAAGGAAAATGGGCGAGAAAAGGAGATTTTTGTATAACTTACCAGTTAAATCTCTTTCTCGCTCTTCCTTGGGGGACACAGCACCCGCCCTTCTGTGTTTTGGTTCTAGGGTTATGGCTGGCGCCCCGTTGGGTTGTTGGCTGTTGTTTGCATTGTTGGTTGTTATCCTTTCACTACTTGGACACGTAACTGGTAGCCTCTATCTCCAGGCTGAGGGTATAGCTGATGGAGGAGGGGCTTAACAGTTTTACTTAGTGTCACGCCTCCTAGGGAGCTGAGCTATACCCAAGGTCTGTGTCCCCCAAGGAAGAGCGAGAAAGAGATTTAACTGGTAAGTTATACAAAAATCTCCTTTTTTTTTTTTTTATTCGTGTCTCTACCACTTATTTAAAATATAAAAAAAACATCTTGCACAACCCTTTTTGAAGTGTGAACAAAAAAAAAATCAAATTCTGTCTTTTTTTTTCTATAAAAAATAAATAAAAAATTTGTCAGAAAATTTGACTCTTACACTGGCCGTACACATTAGACTAACTCCTTCCCAATATCTTCCCTGAGCATGCGCCATAGTCACTGGGTGCCTGCTGCTGACTTTTAATCCCTTAGATGCCTTCTGACACAGCACCTGAGAGGCCCAAGAGCGCAGGATCTATTTGGTTGATATGGGTACCTGGAAATGTAGTAGCACATGCATAGTCAGCATGTTTGCTGCTCCAGTATCAGCAGAGCCTCTGAGCTTGCGCCACTACTTGGAGCAACAGCACAACATGAGATTGACAAGGCCAGACAAGATGTCCAGCCCTGTCAATTAATGGGGGAGGGGGGAGCAGGCCAGCCCTTCACTCTTCAAGAAATCTGATGAATGAATTGATTAGAGATGAGTGAATCTCATAAAAAAATAAAACAGTAAATAATTGGTATTGCAGTGCCATAAAAAGTCCAAATTGAAATATCATGTTTATCCCACATGGTAAACGCTGGAAAGGGGGAATTCAATACCAAAATTATGTTTTTCTGACCGCCAGGCACAAAAATAGAGCAAAGAAAATCAAAGTCATAAACATTAAAAATACCAATAAATGCAGTCACTCTCATGGATACTCAAGATGTATTAGAGTCCAAGAGAACGCTTATAAATTGGTTACCAGGTGGTATAATACACCTGCAAAGCTTCACGCCATGGACCCCTCACATTCGGATCGGTGCTGGAGATGTAGGGAAAATATAGGCACTCTAATTCATATCTGGTGGACCTGCCCCTTGATATCCCCATTCTGGGATACGATTACTAAATGTGTCCTAGACATGGTTCCCTCCTCGTCGCCTTTGACCCCATCAATGGTACTACTAAACTTGTCCAGTGAAAAATATATACTTACCAAGCATTCCCTGTTGTCTTCTCTAATAGCTGCGGCAAAACTGCTGATTCCTATGTATTGGCTTACCAATAAAACACCGGGGATAACAGATTGGATAAATAAAGTTCAGGAGATTCGCCTATTGGAGGAGATGTCCAGTTGGGAATCATTGTCACATGACAAACATTTGCGTGTGTGGGATCCATGGCTGAAGTGGCGTTCTAACTGTTCAAATGCCCCAGCGTCTCAGTTAACATCTACCCCTACCAGTGTTAATTGACAGTAATTAAAAGGGGCCAACGCCACGGGTAGACATATACTATGTTTTTTTGGGGTAAGGGGATACATGGAGGTGAGGTTGATATCCGTAATGATGCTATTCAGCCAATAATTGGGGGGGAAGGAAAGGGATATGTTACCCTGATGCGTACTCGCCCGCTTCTTTTTATTAGGAGGTGGATTGGATCATTTGGATGTATTCTTTTTCTTGTGAAAGTAACTTACATGCCATTGAAACTATTAAGTGTTATCAAGAACATATTATTTTGATATCAAATGTGAATCTTGGAAAATCTGTATCAGACCAAAGATGTACCATTTTGTTATGTTACTATTTATTATTACAATCAGACATGCACTTTATTAATGTCTTAATACGAAATGAAAATAATAAATAAAGATTTGTTAAAAAAAAAAAAATACCAATAAATGCAACAACTTTCCCTGCAATTAATGGAAAAATAGAAAGTTAGGGTCAGATTATAGCAAAATAGAGTAAATTAAAAGGTTTTTCTTTTTTTGAAATTGGTAAAACATAAACAATTTTATAAATTTGACATCGTACTGAACCACCAAATAAAGTCTGTTTTAGTGCATATTGAAAATATTTGCAAATTTTTTAATACATAATATGGAACATTAAATGGTACCATTTAAAAAATCCACTATGTCAACAGAAATGTAAAAATGTTATGGCTCTTGGAAGGCAAGAATGAAAAAAAACATGGCTGCAGTGGGAAGGGAATAAAGACATATGATTCAATAAACCTATTCCAACTTCTCTACAATTTCTTCAAGGCATCATTAAACAAGCTTCTAGAGACTCTGGGCAAAGCTGAACCGTTCTTCATCCGATGCATCCGCTCTAATTCTGAGAAGGTGGGGACTTACACATTTCATTTTACAGCATTATCGTTTTCTTTACAGCAAAATGTCCCCAACATATTAGCATCTGATGACACCAATGGAAACAGTATTTGATTAGGCTACTTTCACACTAGCGTTTTTACCGGATCCGGCAGGGTTCAGCATAAACACTTTCGTTACTGACAATACAACCATCTGCATCCGTTATGAACGGATCCGGTTGTATTATGTTTAACCTTGCCAAGACTGATCCATCATGAACTCCATTAAAAAGACGATGGAGGACGGATCCGTTTTCTATTTTGTCAGCGAAAATGGATCCGTCCCCATTGACTTGCATTGGGGGTCATGCCAGATCCGTCTTGCTCCGTATCTCGGGACGGAAAGCAAACTACAACATATTGCAGTTTTATCTCCGGTATGGGAGTGCAACTAAACGGAACGGAATGCATTTTGGAGCGTTCAGTTCAGTTTTGTCCCCATTGACAATGAATGGGGACAAAACTGAAGCGTTTTTTTTCCGATATTGAGCCCCTATGACTGATCTCAACGCCTGGAAAACTAAAACGCTGGTGTGAAAGTAGCCTAGCCAATATATAAAGTTGTGTCTTTTGGGTTTCACACAATAGGCAATTTTTCTTGAAGTAAATCTGCATGAAAATCTGCGCCGAAGTCCACAGTGAAATCTGCTAGGGTCTATGCGGAACTGTGGATGTCACTCGCTGCATGGCAGTGAATTAACTCTTTGGTGAAACTCTGCAGCAGTTCCACAGATAGGGCTTCGATTTGAAAATCTGCCATTTTGTCTTTACATTCTGAGTAAATAAGTTTGTAAAATCCATTCACTAACATTGTACTTTACTTTTGTTGTGGATTCCGCTACAAAAATTCCAGTGCAAATAAGGCCTCTTACACAGTTTATGGTCCGTTTTTTATGTTCCGTATACGGAACCATTTATTTCAATGGGTCCGCAAAAAAAATGTACTGTGTGCATTCCGTTTCCGGTTTTCCATTCCGTTCAAAGATAGAACATGTCCTATTATTGTCCGCATAACAGACAAGGATAGTACTGTTCTGCAAAAAACGGAATGCACACGGACGTCATCCATATTTTTTTGGGCGGAATTGTTTTTTGCGCACGACAAAATACTGAAAAACCATACGGTCGTGTGCAATAGGCCTAAGTGAGCTCACCGTTTAGCAGTATTTTCTCTCAGCAATAATGTTCTAAATGTACACTTATCAGGTTCATGTGTTTCTTAAGTCTTTGGTTAAGTCTTGTGCACTTCCAATAGATGGAGATGACATTTGATGAAGCTTTGGTGCTTCAGCAGCTGCGGTACACAGGAATGTTGGAAACAGTGCGGATCCGGAGATCAGGATACAGTGCAAAGTACACTTATCAGGTACTTGAATACCCTAGTATATACAGTTGGGTCCATATATATTTGGACACTGACACAATTTTTTTTTTTTTTTTTTTTTTAACCTGCTTACTAAAACATAGTCAAGTTATATAATAAACAGAAAGTCTAGACTCTTAGCTTTCATTTGAGTGTATCCACATTAAAATTGGATGAAGGGTTTAGGAGTTTCAGCTCCTTTTACATTAAGGGACCAAAAGTAATCGAACAATTGACTGAAAGGCTGTTTCATGGGCAGGTGTGGCCAATTTCTTTTTTTTTTTTTTTTTTTTTCATTTTTTTTCATTTTCAATCAAGCACATAAAAGGCCTTTTGAGGTCTGGTGCTTGGATTTCAAAGATTTTGCTGAGAAGTAAAAATGCGGCATGCAGGTGAAACAAGCCATCCTTCATGTGCGAAAACAGAAAAAACCCATCTGAGAAATTGCTACACTATTAGGAGTGGCAAAATCTACAGTTTGGTACATCCTGAGAAAGAAAGCATTGGTGACCTCAACAATGCAAAAAGACCTGGACGCCCACGGAAGACAACAGTCGTGGATGATTGCAGAATAATTACCATGGTGAAGAGAAACCCCTTCACAACAGCCAACCAAGTGAGCAACACTCTCCAGGATATAGTCCTATCAATATCCAAATGTACCATAAAGAAAAGACTGCATGAAAGTATACAGAGGGTTCACTGAACGGTGAAAGCCCCTCATAAGCCTCAAGAATAAAAAAAAAAAAAAAAAAAAACAGCACACTTCTGGGAGAACATTCTTTGGACAGATGAAACCAAGATGAAGCGCTACCAGAATGATGGTAAGAAGAAAGTATGGCGATGCAATGGTACAGCTTCTGATCCAAAGCATACCACATCATCTGTAAAACACGGCGGAGGCAGTGTGATGGCGTGGGCATGCATGGCTGCCAGTGGCACTGGTCCCTAGTGTTTATTGATGATGTGACACAGAACAGAAGCTGCCGGATGAATTCTGGGGTTTTCAGAGACGTACTGTGTGCTCAAATCCAGCCAAACTGGTTGGTCGGCATTTTATAATACAGATGGACAATGACCCAAAACATAAAGCCAAAGCAACCCAGGAGTTTATTAAAGCAAAGAAGTGGAATATTCTTGAATGACCAAGTCAGTCACCTGATCTGAACTGTCGGGCGGTAATAATTTAATTAAGAATTATTAATTATGGTCATAAAATAATTAACCATGAAAATATAAAATGTATAAAATTTGTCATAAATTCTTGAAATCATGACCTGGTGAATCAGACAAATTAATCAATACAATTCACATCTGAGTCAGACTATTTCCTCAGATAAGTTCTTTTGCTGTGAGATGATGTTAATGATAAACATGTAGTTCTGCATTATACAATAATACACAAGTATTATAAAAATATGCAGATTTATTGGATACAAGGGTATAAACATAAATAAAGAAGTAAATAAACACAATGATACATGCAAATAAATATATTCAGCGTAGATATAAAGCATTACAAGCTTAACAATACATGTGAGTGGAGATAACCTGTCACATTATAACAAAGCTATTATTAGTTTAGGATATTAAAATAGGAACATAAGTTATATACATTACTTCTCTTCAGAAGAAACCTCATGATATCAAGAAATGGGCATGTCTAATCCTAGACATCAATACGGAATGCTAAAAACATTTCGGCCCCTTCTAACCAACTAAACATCACATGACTTCAAGAATGGGCAAATCCATATATAACTTAGAAGAAAGAACTTTATCCTTCTGCCCCATCCTGGACTATTTTCACACATATTACCTTGGTAAGACCATTAAGACAAATAACAGGGATCTATGATCTTTGCTAGACCATATCTTAAAGGGGAAGGACTTGAAACAAGTCTTTCCTGTGGGAATATTTATATATATAAACACCACACCAGCACCTCCTGAGACAAATCGCAGGTGCAAGCTACCCGTCAATAATACAGCAAACAAATAAAGTAGCAGCACACTACTAAATGCACTAAGACTGTGTGAACAGGGTCAAATACATGACGCCAATACTTTGACGCTCTTAGCGCATATTATTGATCAAAAATATGTCAAGCCCACCTACCAGACGACAAGGTAGCTTCTTATCAGATGGGAGGTACTTTAACACGGAGGGTCCAGCTCCATTGTTACTCTGATTAAAAGCACCAAGGGGTGGGGGATGGGAGGGGAGTGCTAAGTTCAAAAGAGGATGCCTGGTCCTCTATAATATACATATAAGCAAAAAACTGAACATTGCCTCCCGAGACAAATCGCAGGTGCAAGCTACCCGGCAATAATACAGCAAACAAATAAAGTAGCAGCACACCACTAGATGCACTTTTGATCAATAATATGCATAAGAGCTTCTTCACTGCTTTGCAGTAAGTATTGGCGTCATGTATTTGACCCTGTTCACACATTCACCTGTTCACTCAGTCTTAGTGCATCTAGTGGTGTTCTGCTACGTTATTTGTTTGCTATATATATATTATTTATTTGGATTGTGTTTAGACCCCAGGACCAAGGGGAAAACGCTGGCACTTGAAGCTAGGAGTGCTGCCCTGCCATTTTCTGGAGATATATATATATATATATATATATATATATATATATATATATATATATATATATATATATATATATATGCATGTATGTATAATATCCTAAGACTACATCTCAATATGGAGATGATTTGATTAATTTATTCGCCAATTTAGATGGTATAATTTCACCCACATTATCCAATTAATCTTAATAAAATGAAATATCATTCTTTGTGTCTCTTACCAAGTCCTAGTAGGAATCTCGCTTCTGTTCCTCGGAAAGCTGGGTGGTCCATTATCGCATGTCTCACCATGGCTTTTATTTTGATAGACCTTTCTTTCCTTTTCTTTCCTTTCCTTTTCCTTTTCCTTTTTCCTTTCCTTTCCTTTCCTTATCCTCTCTCCTTTGTGAGTTTATCTTCTCCCTCTGTGTGTGGTTTATGATCACAAACTTATCAGTTAGACACACATTCCTAGTTTGGAACTTTCCAATCATTGTTGGATGGGCGTGACCACTGATAAGAAATGTGACATCATAACATTACCCCAGAATGCACTTTTGCTACTGTTGTAATGTCACCTACTCATACCCAGGTGGCATTGCTGTATAAGTTATTTGCATCAAAGTATAAAGGGTTAACTATGCAAGTCTGAATAAAATGTATCCCATACATTTGACCTTAGAAACTTTAATTCAAAGCTATAGGGATTAAGTCTGACACTTGTAGCAATTAGAGACAGACGTCTAGGCGTCTCTCTGAATGTTTCTCACACTGTTGATCTATGGACTGTAATGATATGAATGGGCCTCTTTTTCTCACAGAGATATCAGTACCTCCTCTGTCATACCAGCATAGAAACATAGAATGTGTTGGCAGATAAGAACCATCTAGTCTGCCCAATATACTCAATACTATGAATAGCCCTTGGCCCTATTTTTTATGAAGGATGGCTGTATGCCTATCCCATGCATGCTTAAACTCCTTCACTGTATTTGCAGCTACCACTTCTGCAGGAAGGCTATTCCATACATCCACTACTCTCTCAGTAAAGTAATACTTCCTGATATTACTTTTAAGACTGTCCTCTTGTAGCAGGTTTTCTTCTTTTAAATATTCTCTCCTCTTTTACCTTTTTGATTCACTTTATGTATTTAAAAGTTTCTATCCTATCCCCTCTCTCGTCTTTCTTCCAAGCTATACATGTTTTGAGGGTCCTTTAATCTTTCCTGGTAAGTTTTATCCTGCAATCCATGTACTAGTTTAGTAGCTCTTCTCTGAACTCTCTCCACAGTATCAATATCCTTCTGGAGATATGGTCTCCAGTACTGAGCACAATACTCCAAATGAGGTCTCACTAGTGCTCTGTAGAGTGGCATGAGCACCTCCCTCTTTCTACTGGTAATGCCTCTCCCTATACACCCAAGCATTCTGCTAGCATTTCCTGCTGCTCTGACATTGTCTGCCTACCTTTTAAGTCTTCTGAAATAATGACCCCTAAATCCCTTTCCTCAGATACTGAGGTTAGGACTGTATCACTGATTTTATATTCTGCTCTTCTGTTTTTACGCCTCAGGTGCATTATCTTGCACTTATCAACATAAAATTTTAGTTGCCAGATTTTTGACCATTCCTCTAGTTTTCCTAAATTCTTTTGCATTTGGTGTATCCCTCCAGGAACATCAACCCTGTTACAAATCTTTGTCATCAGCAAGAAGACGCACCTTACCATTGAGGCCTTCTGCATTTTCGCTGATAAAGATATTAAACAATATGGGTCCCAGAACAGATCCCTGAGGTACCCCACTGGTAACAAGACCATGGTCTGAATATACTCCATTGACTACGACCCTCTGTTGTATGTCCCTCAGCCACTACCTCATCTATTCAACAATATGAGAGTCCAAGCCCAAAGACTGCAATTTATTGATAAGCCTTCTATGTGGGACAGTATCAAAAGCCTTACTAAAGTCTAGATAAGCGATGTCGACATCTATTATTTTAGTCACCCAATCAAAAAAATCGATAATATTAGTTTGACATGATCTCCCTGAAGTAAACCCATGATGGTTTTTCATCTTTCAATCCATGGGATTTTAGATGTTCCACAATCCTCTCCTTAAAGAGGCCCTTTCACTTGTATAAACTATGTGAACTGAGTATGCTGCCATATATAGCGGCGCCCGGGGATCTCACTGCACTTACTATTATCCCCGTGCGCCGCTCTGTTCTCCCGTTATAGGCTCCGGTACCTTTGCTCCTTAAGTTATAGTAGGCGGGTCTTCCCTTGTCCTGTGGGCGTCTCCTTCTCCTAGGTTGCAGCGCTGGCCAATCACAGCGCACAGCTCACAGCCTGGGAGAAAAAAACCTCCCAGGCTGTGAGCTGTGCGCTGCGATTGGCCAGCGCTGCAACCTAGGAGAAGGAGACGCCCACAGGACAAGGGAAGACCCGCCTACTATAACTTAAGGAGCAAAGGTACCGGAGCCTATAACGGGAGAACAGAGCGGCGCCCGGGGATAATAGTAAGTGCAGTGAGATCCCCGGGCGCCGCTCTATATGGCAGCATACTCAGTTCACATAGTTTATACAAGTGAAAGGTCCTCGTTGAGTATGGTTTCCATTAATTTCCCCACTATTGATGTCATGCATACTGGCCTATAGTTGCCCGATTCTTCCCTACTACCTTTCTTGTGAATGGGCACAACATTTGCTAATTTCCAATTTTATGGGACGACTCCTGTTACCAGTGATTTGGTTAAATAAATCTGTTATCGGTTTTGCTAGTTCACATCTGAGCTCTTTTAATAGCTTTGGGTGTATCCCATCAGGCCCCTGTGACTTATTTGTATTAATTTTAGACAGTTGGCTTAGAACCTCTTCCTCTGTAAAGACGCATGCATCAAAAGATTCATTAGTCTTCCTTCCTAACTGAGGTCCCTTTCCTTAATTTTCCTTTGTAAAAACTGAACAAGAAATATATATAATATACTAGATACATTTTGTCTTCATAATATATAACAATATAATATAAAGTAATAATATATATAATGTCCTACTGATTGTCTTATGCTAAGGACTAACTAAGGCTCATTAAATGAATACATAAATATTATATATTTTGCTTTATTAATAAATACCTAATTGTATAGGTAATTATCACTAGCTGCTTCTATAACTTATCTTATCTCCCGTCATAAATTTATAAGTAGACAAGGAGGCTTCCTCTCAGACTGGTACATTTATGAGAAGAATAACACTAAACAGCAGAAACCTTTTACACACAGAAACCTTTGTGCGACCTTACTTTGGCCTACTCAAGACATACAAAATTGTAACTATTGTCGAGCATGGCTCTTAAAGGTAATGAACATCCATCTTGACTAGAATAATTGGATATCAATGTATATACCTATGAAAAGGTACAACAGTACCCAATAGAGCATGCATTTCTCTTGTTAAAGACTAGGCTTCAGACAGAGAGGCCCACAAACAAACAGCAACTGAAAACTGCTGTAGTAAAGGCCTGGCAGACCATTAAGGATGAAGAAACACAGCGTCTGGTGATGTTCAGGACTTCAGGCAGTCATTGCCAACAAAGGGTTTTCAACCAAGTATTAGAAATTAACATTTTATTTACAATTATTTAATTTGTCCGATTACTTTTGAGCCCCTGAAATGAAGGGATTGAGTTTAAAAAATGCTTTAGTTCCTCACATTTCTATGCAAACATTTTGTTCAACCCACTGAATTATAGCTGAAAGTTTGAACTTCAACTGCATCTGAATTGTTTTGTTCAAAATCCATTGTGGTAATGTACAGAACAAAAATTAGAAAATGTTGTCTCTGTCCAAATATATATGGACCTATTTGTAATTGCATGTCTTTCTGACCACCTCTATTTTTAGGAGTTTCAAGACCAGTTTCAGGTACTGCTTCCCAAATCTTCAACAACCCTAAAAGGGGACATCAATTCTTTGCTGGAGAAAATTGGTCTAGACCCGCATAACTACCAGCTGGGAAAAACAAAGGTTTGTCATATTTTTACGTTCTCTATGTATGATTTATCATAGACTGGCAGCATATGCTGGTCTATAATAACCCACACACTACCAGAGTAAGTTATTCACAAAGAAGCACGTGACTTAGGCTACTTTCACACTAGCGTTCGGGCGGATCCATTCTGAACGGATCCGCTCATAATAATGCAGACGGAGACTCCGTTCAGAACGGATCCGTCTGCATTAAAATGGCAAAAAAAAGCTAAGTGTGAAAATAGCCTCGGACGGATCCGTCCAGACTTTCAATGTAAAGTCAATGGGGGACGGATCCGCTTGAAGATTGAGCCACATTGTGGCATCTTCAAACGGATCCGTCCCCATTGACTTACATTGTAAGTCTGGACGGATCCGCACGGCCAGGCGGACACCCGAACGCTGCAAGCAGCATTCAGCTGTCCGCCTGTCCGTGCGGAGGCGAGCGGAGCGGAGGCTGAACGCCGCCAGACTGATGCAGTCTGAGCAGATCCGCTCCATTCAGACTGCATCAGGGCTGGACGGCTGCGTTCGGGTCCGCTCGTGAGCCCCTTCAAACGGAGCTCACGAGCGGACCGACGAACGCTAGTGTGAAAGTAGCCTTAATTTAATAAGTTCAGTAGTTGATTTTTAAAGTAGAAAGCCACTTTAAAATTTGAAACCAAGCTCTGCTTCGGTTCCAAGGTGCTAGTCCTACTTTGTGTCTTTATTCAATGTCCAGAATAGAGTGCTTTTGTTCTGCTGAAAAACAGCTCTGAAGGCTTTGCTGTTCCAAGTGCCCAAAGCAAAAAAGTCCTAAGAGGGGAGGCCTGCTTTAGCTGGGATTGGTAGCAGTTATAGATATGGGCCTGGTCTTGCTTTCAGACAATATCAACTACATCGGAAGATATAGCTTTTAGAAATCAAATCGGCAGTCAAACCTGTTTCAGCTGCATACACTGCCATCCCAACCCCCCCCCCCCCCCCCCCCAATTATTTATTAATACAAACGTCAAAATATAAAACAGATATAATTTTGCCTTTAGTTCATACATCATATCTCTAACATGATTATATCCTCTTTATCCCCAAAGCTAGAGGAGGAAAGCTGGTATATAAAAAAAATCCCCATGCAGACCATATTTTGGACCAGAGTTCTGACTTCTATTGTGATTGACATTTAATTTTTTAATATGCTGTAAGAAGGTACACGAAATAATCGTGGATGATGGGTACGTGTCACCGAGGTTCCTGGCTTCGGTGGAGTAAGAGCCGTTTTTTATTTGGTCAGCAGCAGTTGCTGTTTGACACCTTGATACTTAGTATGGCTATAATCGCTGACCCGGGACGGCTCTTACTCGGAGTAGTCAAAGTGCAGGATGGGCAACTACTCCCCATGTTCCAGGCCTGGTTGTGCCAGGCATAAAAAGTGGCCAGCACTGCCAGGTGGAGAGGATTACCTCCGTCTGACAGTGGAGCTCAGGAGGTCTGAGGGCTGTGTTGGGATCTGTGGCTTGAACCGGGCTGGAGGGCTCAGACTCCTGTGACTGCGAACAGGCCACCTAAGGCTACTTTCACACTAGCGTTCGATCGGATCCGTTCTGAACGGATCCGATCATAATAATGCAGACGGAGGCTCTGTTCAGAACGGATCCGTCTGCATTATTTTTAGCATATAAAAGCTAAGTGTGAAAATAGCCTCGTACGGATCCGTCCAGACTTTCAATGTAAAGTCAATGGGGGACGGATCCGCCTGAAGATTGAGCCATATTGTGGCATCTTCAAACGGATCCGTCCCCATTGACTTACATTGTAAGTCTGGACGGATCCGCACGCCTCCGCACGGCCAGGCGGACACCCGAACGCTGCAAGCAGCGTTCAGCTGTCCGCCTGTCCGTGCGGAGGCGAGCGGAGCGGAGGCTGAACGCCGCCAGACTGATGCAGTCTGAGCGGATCCGTTCCATTCAGACTGCATCAGGGCTGGACGGCTGCGTTCGGGTCCGCTCGTGAGCCCCTTCAAACGGAGCTCACGAGCGGACACCCGAACGCTAGTGTGAAAGTAGCCTAATGCTTGCCTGTGGACTTGACAAGGCAGAACTTCCAACAGGGTGTGAAGTAACACCCAGGAGAAAGGTGACTGTTTTGTATATGAACTTTTCATGTGTGTGAACAATCACCAAGCAACTCGCGTTTTTGTTTTGCTTTCACATGTGAATAAACACTGATGTTTTGAACCAAGAACTTGTACTTTGCCTCTGTGCTGCACCCGCTAATCCTAAATACCAGAGCGAATCCCAACAATACCTACACTTTATTGACCAGTTTTATCCAGTTGCCATCCCGATTTCTAACAGCTATATCTTCTGATGTAATGGATATAATGCTGTGCCCAAAATACTGTAGCTGAGCACAATTGGTTTGTTATTTTCAGATTTTCTATAGTGATGAATGTAGAGAGCACACCAAGCACTTTGGAGGCCCTGTTCTGGAGACCCTTTATTTTGGATTTTGCAGCAGGTTGTTTATTGAGGCAGGGGAGCATTAATATTGGTTGGCATCTCCCTTTTTCCATTAGTATATCTTGTACGGGTTGTAACTTGATAAACTGGCTACTGTTTCAGACTTTTTTTTTTTTTTTGTCTTAACATCAACCATTGTTCACTCTGTTTTTCAGGTTTTCATGAAGGAACCAGAAAGGCAAAAGCTGCAAGATACCCTTCATCAGGCTGTCATCAGGAAAATCATTCTACTGCAAAGTCTTTTCCGTATGGTTGTGGATAGGAGAAATTTCTTGAGAATGAAAAGTGCAGCTGTCACCATACAGGTAAAATAGGAATAAAAGGGATGTGCATATGTCTATACCAAAATCATAGTTGTGGAAAGCCCATCCTTAGAAATGACCGAGCTGAATAATTTTATAAAATGCATGAATCTTATAATGGTGCAAAAACATTTGACAAGCACAAATGTTTGCTTGTCTTTACTATGTATTATTATGTTTGACAGGATACCCAAACTTTTGCAAATTGTTTTACTATGCATTTAGCGCATACAAAAATTAGCTGTAAAAGCTTCTGTCACCTTGACAGCATACGGTGTACCCACTAAAAATTGACCGATCCATTGTAAATCAGTGACATATTTGCAAACTGATATGTCCTAATCACTGATTCCTTTAAAAATGGGGCCTATGACACTAGGGTATGCAAAGCCTGACACACGAATGTGTGCTCATATTTTTTTTTAACCAATTGGAACTACACATATATGTTCTTGGAAAAAATTTGGAATGGGTTGACTTCAGTAACCAGAAAAATTACCAAAACTGAGGATATTTTAGTTTAGAAAAAAGACGGACGAGGAGAAATCTAATAAGTATAGACAAACCTATTGGAACACGTCTCAATTATTGAGTTCAAGGGTTTGATTCAGTCCAGTTATCACAAATGTATAAAATCCAGCTCCTAGCCATGCAGTCTGCCTTTACAAACATATGTGAAAGAATGGGTCCTACTAAAGAGCTCAGTGAATTCCAGCCTGGTACTGTAATAGGATGTCACTATTGCAACAAGTAAGTTGATTAAATTAATTCCCTCCTAGATATCCCAGCTTCACCTGTGAGTGGTATTATTGTGAAGTTTTTAAGGGACCACAGCAACTTGTCTACAATGTGGTGGACCATGTAAAATGACAGAGCGGGCACACATGTCACCAGTGTTCTTCTGACTACAGAGTCTCAAAACTTCTCTGGCATTAAGGGGGATCTGTCAGCAGTTTTATGCTTCTAGGTTCTAACAGCTCCAGTGATGCCAATGAGTCTCCATATTTTTGAGCTCCCGTCTCTCCCAGCCCACCTGCCTCTGATTAACAGTTTATTTCCAACAAAATCAGCAGCAAGTGGGTGGAGAAAGCCAGGAGCTTATGAATATTCAGGACTTATTAGGCTTTGGAGCTGTACAATACAGATTTTGGCAGAATGGCTGGGTCAATTAAAGAAAGTGGACCTGTCCTTAGTTGACAGATTCCCTTTAACGTTAGCACAAAAACTGTGCACTGGCAGTTTCATGGCATGGGTTTCCATGGCCAAGGAGCTGCATGCAAACCATACATCACCAAGCACAATACTAAGTGTCAGATGGAGTAGGGTAAAGTGCATCACCACCAGACTCTGAAGCATTGAAAATGTGTTCTGTGGAGTGACGAATCATCCCTCTCTGGCAGTCTGACAGATGAGTCTGAGTTTGGCGAATGTCAGGAGAACATTACCTGCCTGAGTTATTTTTCAGGGGTTGGTCTAGGCCCCTTCATCTCAATGAAGGGAAATCTTAATGCTTCAGCATACCAAGACATACGGTATTGTATACTTTCAACTTAATGGGAACATTTTAGGGAAGGTCAGGTGGTCCAGGATTCCTGTACCACAGTGCACAAGACAAGGTCTATGAAGGCATGTTTGTGTCAGTTTGGTGTGAAAGAACTTGACTGGCCCGCACAGAGCCATCAGCCCCATCAAACCTTTGGGATGAGCCTGAACGGAGATTGCACGCCAGACCCTCTCCTCCAACATCCATGTCTGACCTCACTAAGGCTCTTCTGGATGAATGGGCAAAAAGTACCACAGACTCACTCCAAACTCTTGTAGAATGCCTACCCAAAGCGGTGACAAACTCCATATAATGTCTGTGGACTTAGAATTGGATTTCCTAAAAGTTGTGTAGGTATCTCAACACTTTTGACCTCACTAAAATAATTCAAAATGGCCCTGAATGTATTTCTTAAAGGGCCAGGCAGTGTTGGTCTCCTACTGCCTGCCGTGTAAATCTCACGTCTGTGCCGTCCCGTTCAGTATTCGGCAAAGGCGCAATCAGTAAAGGGCTCTTGCCGGCTACTGGTTACCTCACTGCGCCAGATTTCCCCAGCGCACAGGGCCGGCAGTTGGAGGTGAAGGCTGCCTGGCCCTGTCAATCTAGTGTAGCAGGGCGTGGCCAGAGGTGGGAGAACGGAGCTTCTAGGAGCAGGAACAACGCCTAGAGGCTAATTAGCATATTATAAAAGTTATATTTCTGGAGTAACGGGGGCATAGATAAAAGTAGGAATAGGCTAGTTAGGTTCAGCTGACATTAGCACGTCGCTAATGTCAGCTAGCTTAATCGGGTTCATTCTGGTGACAGAAACCCTTTAAGTGTAATATGCATATGCACTTACTGTGATACTTTAACCGCTTTAAGTCCGCCCATAGGATATAAACGTCCTATGGATGGACCTCTATTTCTGAACGGACGTTTCTGAACGTCCTTTCAGAAATAGCAGCTGCACGCCAATCGTGCAGCTGCTGATCGGGTTGCCCGCTGTCAGTGACAGCAGGGCAACCCAGAGAGAAGGCAGGGACAGTGCCCAGGTGTCCCTGCCTTCCGGATCGCTGCAGACACAGCGCTCACCGAGCGCTGTGTCTGCAGAGCAGGAAGCGCTGTGCGCTTCCTGTTCCGGCCCGGCGGTCATGTGACCGCCGGGACCGGAGCTGCAGGAGCTGTGTGAGGTCTTACAGAGACCTCGATCAGCCCTGCACTGCGGCTGTACAGCGCTGTATTGCCTCTCTGGGGGGTGCATTTCTTCTGTAACTGGGGCTACTATGTCAGCCCCAGTTACAGGAGAAATCAACAGTAAAAGAAAAAGTGAAGCAAATGTCCCCCAGAGGTCTTGTATGACCCTATGGGGGACGAAAAGTGTAAAAAAAAAAATAAAGGGTTGAAAAAAATAAAATAAAATAAAAAGTTTCACATGTAAAAATAAAAAGGTCCCCAAGTAAGGAATGAAAAAATAAAATAGACATATTTGGTATTGCCACGTCCGTAAAAACCAGCTCTATAAAAATATCACATGAGCTAACCCCTCGGATGAACACCGTAAAAAAAAAACCAAAAAAACCTGTCAAAACAAGCAATTTTTGTCACCTTGCATCACAAAATATGCAACACCAAGTGATCAAAAATGCGTATGTCCCACAAAATGGTACCAATAAAACAGTCACCTCATCCCGCAAAAAATGAGCCCCTACATAAGAAAATCTCTCAAAAAAATAAAAAAACTATAGCTCTTAGAACATGGAGACACTAAAACATAATTTTTTGGTTTCAAAAATGCTATTATTGTGTTAAAGTGAAACAAATAAAAAAAAGTATACATATCAGGTATTGCCGCGTCTGTAAAAACCAGCTCTATAAAATATCACATGAGCTAACCCCTCAGATGAACACCGTAAAAAAAAAAAAACTGTCAAAACAAGCAATTTTTGTCACCTTGCATCACAAAAGGTGCAACACCAAGTGATCAAAAACGCATATGTCCCACAAAATGGTACCAATAAAACAGTCACCTCATTCCGCAAAAAATGAGCCCCTACATAAGAAAATCTCTCAAAAAATAAAAAAACTATAGCTATCAGAACATGGACACATTAAAACATAATTTTTTTGTTTCAAAAATGCTATTATTGTGTAAAACTTTAATAAATAAGAAAAAGTATACATATTAGGTATCGCCACGTCCGTAACAATCTGCTCTATAAAAATGTCACTTGACTGAACCCCTCAGGTGAACGCTGTAAAAATAAATAAATAGAAACTGTGCTAAAACAACCAATTTTTGGGTCACCTTGCCCCATAAAGTGTTATAATGAATGATCAAAAAATCATATGTACCCAAAAATAGTACTAATAAAACTGGCACCTTATCCCCTAATTTCCAAAATGGGGTCACTTCTTGGGAGTTTCTACTGTAAGGGTGCATCAGGGGGCTTCAAATGGGACATGGCATCTAAAAACCATGTGGAGTTCCTTTTCTTCTGCGCCCTGCCGTGTGCCCATACAGCAGTTTATGACCACATGTGGGGTGTTTCTGTAAACCGCAGAATCTGGGTAATAAATATTGAGTTTTGTTTGGCTGTTAACCATCGATGTGTTAAAGAAAAAATTGGATTAAAATGGAAAATCTGCCCAAAAAGTGAAATTTAAAAATTTGATCTCCATTTTCCTTTAATTCTTGTGGAACGCATAAAGGGTTAACAAAGTTTGTAAAATCAGTTTTGAGTAACTTGAGGGGTGTAGTTTCTACAATGGGGTCATTTATGGGGGTATCCACTATGTAGGCCCCACAAAGTGACTTCAGACCTGAACTGGTCCTTATAAAGTGGGTTTTGGCAATTTTCTTAAAAATTTGAAGAATTTCTTCTAAACTTCTAAGCCTTCTAACGTCCTAAAAAAATAAAATGACATTTCCAAAATGATGCCAACATAAAGTAGACATATGGGGAATGTTAAGTAATAAATATTTTATGAGGTATCACTTTCTGTTTTAAAAGCAGAGAAATTGAAATTTAGAAAATTGTGAATTTTTCAAATTTTTGGGTAAATTTGGGATGTTTTCATAAATAAAGGTGAAATATTTTGACTCAAATTTATGACCATCATGAAGTACAATGTGTCACGAGAAAACAATCTCTGAATGACTTAAAGGCGTTCCAAAGTTATTACCACATGAAGTGAGATATGTCAGTTTTGCAAAATTAGGCCTGGTCAGGAAGGAGGCAAATGGCCCAGATGGGAAGTGGTTAAGTAATCTTGCAAATATCTCTAAATGTATAATATTTTATTTTTTTCTTTGAAGGCATACTGGAGGTCATATATTGTGAGACGAGACTTGGGGCTTATGAGGAATGCTGCTGTATGCATCCAGGCAGCCTGGAGAGGTCATGTACAGAGAAAGATCTTTATTGGACAGATTCAAGCTATACGAATATTACAAGCACTTTTCAAAGGATATTTACAAAGGCAAAAGTAAGTAGTGGATCCACTGAATTAAATCAGTTGTCCGCTTTTTACTGTTGAGAGCAGAGAAGGCAGCGCTTGTTCAAACAGCTGATCGTCGGGGGTTCCGGGAGTCAGACCCGCGCTGATCTAATATTGATGAGCTATCCTGAAGATAAATCATTAATAGTAAAAAGCAGACAACCCCTTTGAGCAGGTATCAAAACTATATCCATTGATTTTGTTTGTATTGAAAGTACTGTTAATTTATGTAAGAAACCTATGGGTTAGATTTACCAAAACAGGTGTAAAGGAAAACGGACTTATAAAAGTATCAATCTGGTTGGTTGCTATGGGCAACAAAGCCAGTTTTCCTTTGCACCAGTTTTGTTAAATCTCCCCCTTTGTATTACTGTTATCCTTATTTTTGGCTAATTGACTCTTTGAATGTACAGTTATGCCAAGGTGCAGGAGGAATGAATGGAGCAGGCTCACAAGGTGATCCCACTCCATATGCGGCAGGTGCTGGCAATGTAATACAGCTGACACCCAGCTGCAGTGACTGGGATTGGAGATAGCTTTGATCTCTGTCATTTAACCACTCATATGCCATGGTCAGTAGCAACTGGGGCATCTGAGTGGGCTAGACAAAGGGGGGCTCCCTATTTTTGTCTGCTTGCAGCACCCATGGCTAAATTGTGGGGTTCCTATCAGATCGGTCATCACTAGCTGATTCGGCCCTCCCACATCAGCTGTTTGTGTAGGTCTTTTGCCAGAGTTTGCCGCTGGAACTACACAGCACTATCAACCTTGTAAAGAGAGCACTGCTCACATTGACTTCAGTGGGAGCATCTATCAAATGATTAATTGATTGCCACCTATCTTAAAGGGAATGTCATCAGAAAATAACCTATTGTTTAAATCAGAAGAAAGTTGGGTAACAACCCTTACCAGCTCCACTCTCTAGGGTCTCCCTGACACTTTCAAATCGGCGTGCACTGTGATTGATTGTTTAAATTAAGTTTTTATGATAAACATTTTTTAAACATTTTTAATAATTTTTGGTGATGGGTTTTTTAAACCTATGTCACTATTTTAAAACATTACAGCATTTTTTTCACTGGCCACTAAGCCTAATAGGCTTCACTTCTTGGCTGTACAGGTCACTTTTCAGAAATCATTTCCTCATCGCTGGCATAAAACAGTAACATATATCACCTTATCATACACAGTACCAGTCAAAAGTTTGAACACACCTTGGCTTTTCATTACTGTTAATTCTGTTTGACCCTCTGCTCTTTCTATATTTAAGATCACCCCATGCACAAGTATCAGTGACTTACAGCTATCTATGTATACACACTTACACAGAGAATTGATAACACTTCCCCTGTGTACAACTATCAGAGACTGACAGCTATCTCTGTATACACAATTGAGCCTTATTCACATGTCCGTATCCATGCTCAAATCCGTGAGCAGGTAGTCAGTGATGCATCCGTGGAGCTGGCCGTAAAGGATCCGTGTTGGGTCCGTGTGTCAGTTTTTTGCTGTCTGTGTTGCATCCGTGTTTGACTGACACGGAACCACTGAATTTTTTTTCCCAAACATCTCTTCCTAATGATCCATGAACCACGGATGCAACACGGATGGCATCAGTGTTGCGTCTGTGGTTTTCACGGACCCATAGACTGTGATGGATCCACAAACAAAATCGAGCATGCATCAGTGTTAAAAACACTGACCCACGGACCGTGCTAAAACACTGATGTCTGAATACACACACTAAAATTAATAAGGACGTGTGCTGTCCTTTGCTCATTGTGGCCAAAAAGTCCTCCAGCCACTACTTTCTCTGCTCCGTTCTCAATATAGGTGCGGGTCCCAGTGCGGTGTGCCCTCCGGGACTTTACCGGCTGCCTTTACGAGATAGGTGTGGGTCCCACCTCTAGGCCCTGCACATATCAGACAATAGGGGCATATCCTAGCGATTTGCCCCCATTGTCTGAGATGGGAATAACCCTTTAACATACTAATCCATTGTTATGCTCTAATATGATTATAATTTTTAATATTGCTAAACTAATTATTATTTGTCTCTTCCAAGGTTCATTGTCATGTTAGATGCAAAGAGGAAGGCAGATGCAGAGGAGGAGAAAAGAAAGCAAGAAGCCATTGAAAAGGAGAGAGAAGCCCTGATGGAGAAGATTCGAAAGGAAAATGAGCAGAAACTGATAGAAGAGGAACTTAAAAAGAAAGCAGAAGTGACTGATGCTGGGACATCAAAAACAGTTTCTGGATCGGTCATACAGATTGCACCTCAAGAAGACAGTAAGGTAGAGAAGCAAAGTGAAACTACAAAGCAAGAAGAACCAATATGGTTGAAGAGAACAGATGAAGATGAGAGGATTCAAAGAGAGAATGACCGGAACAAGGCAGAGAAGAGTCCAGTGGAAAGTGAGGAGACAAAAATATCTCAAGATGTGCCATATCAAGGGATATCTAATCGTATAGTGGCAGCTAATGCCTGTGGTGAAATTAAGAGTCTTGACCGTTCAGCCAGCAGCCGTGAAAGGGAAAACAGGAGGCTCCGATGTCTGCTTCACGACATGCTGCAGAACAAACATATCTACTCCTCATTGGAGGATGAGCACGTGGAAGGTGCTATTTCACAAGTTGGACAGCAGAGGAGTAGTAGTAGTAGTAGTAGTAGTAGTAGTAGTGCTAAAGAAAAGTTGCTTGTAGTATCTCAAGAGGAGAAGTCAGACCAAGAGAAAGAACAAATATTTATTAAGGCCAGTGAAGCTACAACTCTAGATCAGAACTCAGAGAAACCTAAAAGGCCACCAAATCTTGATTTGGACCTTCAGCAGATGTCAAAAAAGCCATCTTTAGATCAGTGCAATGAAAGTTCACCACTAGATGTTGAAACCCCAACTGTAGGAATCATCCAGAGGTATAGTGACCATGAAAAACTGAGAAACAAAGCCGAAAGGTGGAAGGAGAAGAGACAAAATGAGTCTGGCCCGGTTGAAGTTCCAGGCACACCTGAGCGAGAGGAGTTTAATCTTCAAAGGGATGGCAAGGATATGTCAGCAAGGTATTTTGAGGTTCTCATTAGTAGTTTGTTAGGTGGCAAGTATATTGATTTTTAATATGGCGCAGATAGTTGATGCTCTAATCATTGCTCAACAGGGAGAAGCCATCTGCAGAGGATTCAACGAGGTTACAATCTCCTCCTGCCCCTCAGGTTTGTGAATGAATAGCTTTTACAAGACTGCTATACTGATTTACTGTTTGCAGTATTTTAACTGTTTTATGGTTTTGTTTGTAGCCACCTCCTCTGCATGTTGAAATAGATAAAGGACCAAATAAAGCTCACCTACAAAAAAAGAAATCAAACGAGTACAGCATTCAGTCTGACGTTGTATCAGACTCTAAGTGAGTGAGATGATGAAATAATCCAGTATTTTCTGGAATGATTTTTAATTGCTTTTCTAGGTGCAAATTCCAATCCCTTTTATTTGCAGGCATACTTTCAGGGGTCCTCTTTACAGGCTTTTGGGGAAGAAGCCTGATAAAAAAAGCAGCAAAGAGATTCCTCTGACCCCAGAGGGCACAGAACAGCCAGCTTTTCCACCATCAATCCAGGATAGTGTTGCAGCAAAAAGATCCATAGAAGGTTTATTTTTTTTATTTTTTTGTAATATGTATTCTCTATCTCACATGACTGAAATTAAGACTGACACATACATTCATATATACCACAGGGGCAGTTATTGGAGGACAGACAAGTCGCCAGTCACCTGTTGAACAGCCCAATAAACTACTTAGGAGTCGCTCCATTAAAATTGGTAAAGCCACTACTGTGTCTGAAACATGGAAGTCATCTTTGTGCCGGGAGATCACCAATTCTACTGAGCTAAAACATCTTGATGATTTTTTGTTTACCAAGGTAAATAGTGAAGAAATAGAAAGTGCAATGATAAATTATTTGTGGTAATAACTATTATTTGCTTGCTTGTAATTCCCCGGAGATGTCCTCCTGATGTCCTCTGAACAAACTAGAGATATTGTTTAACACCCTCTTACATGAATACATTAACCTGATGGCGACTAAGTGCCATACATGTACAGGGCTGGGCTTTGATCCAGAGTGCCATACAAGTATGGCATGGAATTAAAGCTCCTGACCCTGCAATCTAACCGGAGCAAATCTGGTCCTCAGCTATCAGACAAGTGAAACTCCTTTGAGAAGACAGAAGCCGTTTATTACTGCTATACCATAGTTCAGCCCCAGCTGAACCAAATACCACAGTGCAGCACAAAATACTCCCACCTGCGCCACAGTATTCAACTGTATCGCTGTCCGCAAATGTTGTCCCTCTTTACACTTTTCTAAAGTTCGGAGGTTGTCTGAAGTAGCGTCAAATTCGCAAAAACTGTTTGCAACTTTTTTTCAAACAAAGTTCTGGCGTGGGGAAAATGAAAACTTCCCGCTATGGTTCTTAGAAAAAAAAAAATTGTGGTCCATAAGGCGAAAACGGGTAACTAACTATACGTGAAATAAAAAAAAAATATTTTCTCCTAAGATGTGTCTTAGTAATTGCTTGAGTCATTTTTTTTGTCTGCTCAGATAACCACTCTGCACCAGGATAAATCTGCAATTGAATGTCTGCTCTACAGAGCCATGGAAATGTTTAGAGCCAATCTCAAGTCCATGTATTCTTCGCCTGTAAGTTACTACATAAATGTCTGTGTAAAAGTTTAATATATAATTTTTCTTTCTATGCTAGATGATTTTCTTTCTTAAAAAATACTCCTTATCCAGGCATGAATGTTGTATTACTGGGTACTATCTTCCTGCAAACCACTGGATCAAAAAGCTCAAATAGCAAGAATATATAGTACTTACAAAGTAGGGAATCGGAAGGCTTGAAGCAGTGTACTTCATTTTCATCTAGTAGACTTGATTTGAAAATATGTAAAAATAAATAAATAAGATGTAAGGTTCTTATGACTTGTTTTTTTTTCTTCTAGAACGGGCACATTCATGCTGGTTACAAGGACCTTATGGAGAACTTCCAGCTTCTTGTGAGCAGTCTAACTAAGGATAAGAATGAGAAGGATGTGAAGCTTGTTCTTAACTTGTTCCAGTCCTTCTTAGATGAATTTACACGTGGGTACTCTAAGAGAGAGGACCATGAACCCCAGAAGGTTGGTTTCATAATTCAAGGATTTAATTGCACTACAAGTGCTTCTGTCTGATGGACAAAGGACAGGGAGTCTGAAACCTGGACTATCCAGCCTAAAACCGGACCTCTGGCCACAGCACAATTTCAGTTACTGCACCATCCTAATAAGGGCTCATGCATACAGGCGTTGGGTGTTTTTTGGTCCACAATTTGCAGATCCTGGCCATGTGCATTCCGCATTCTCAGAACGGAAGTACCGGCCCCTAGGAGAACAGTCCTATCCTTGTTTGTAATGTGGACAATAATAGGACATATTCTATTTTTTTGCGGAACAGCCACGGAGTCATTTCTGTTTTTTTCGGCAGGTTAAAGTGAATGGTTTGGCATATGAGTAAAAAAAAAAAACTGAACGGACACAGGAAACCAAACCGTCCGTGTGCATGATTCCTAAATGTGATTTTTGGGAAGGCCTGGAAGCTGAATTTGCAGTTGTGAAGTTGAAGTTCTCTTATTCACTCTTTATAATTAATATTTTCGTCTATGTTTTAGCAGAGGAAATCTCAAAAGAAGAAGAGGAAACAAGTCCAACATGTAAGCGTTCTATTTTGGCTCTGTGTTTGACTACTCAACTTGTTAGCAATCCAAAAAGGACTTGTCACCCCTCCTGACGTGTCTGTCTTAGCAAATGCAGTATTTGAATTCCCCATCACACATGGCCATGGTGGTTTGCAGATTAAGGCTACTTTCACACTTGGGTTCGGAGCGGATCCGTCTGGTGTCTGCACAGACGGATCCGCTCCTATAATGCAAACGATAGTATCCGTTCAGAATGGATCCATCTGCATTATATTTCAGAAAAAAGTCTAAGTCCAATTTGTAGTCAGACGGATCTGTCCAGACTTTACATTGAAAGTCAATAGGGGATGGATCCGTTTGAACTTGCACCATATTGTGTCAACGCCAAACGGATCCGTCCCCATTGACTTACATTGTAAGTCTGGACCGATCCGTTTGACTCCGCACGGCCAGACGGACATGAAAACGCTGCAAGCAGCGTTCGGGTGTCCGCCTGCTGAGCGGAACGGAGGCCAAACGGATGCATTCTGAGCGGATCTGCATCCACTCAAAATGCATTGGGGCTGTACCGAACGCTAGTGTGAAAGTAGCCTTAATATGGAGAGGATACAACAGATATTTCACCCACAAATCCGTGCAGCCGATTATGATAATGCGTTCTGGCATCAGTGCCTCCTCATTTGGTCTTTTCCCTAGAATATGCAGGTATGCACCATTTGGTAAGGGAAATGGTAACACCAGTTGACAATTTATTCAAAAATTTCTAGTAGAAATAAGAGGAACAGGACAAAGCGGATTGTAAGAATAGATGCTATAGAATTGTTTTAAGAATACAAGCATTTACTAAAAATACCTGGAGTGCTGTTAGGTCTTCTTGAAATAAGCATTCAAATCAAGCAATCAGTTTAAGACCTTTGCATTTGTAAGATAAATGCATGTAAAACTAAACCAAAATTCATCAGGTCATAAATCTCAAACTAATAAATGTTTCAGGAAGTTCTAATGATGAGATATAAATGGTAGTGATCATAGAGACAGATATATTCTTTAACCTCCTCATTGTAATCCTGTTAAACAGCACTACAAGCAGCATAGCTGTCCCTATATACTGTAGAACTGCTTCCCCTGCATTCCCAGTAGTGAGCGCTTACTGCCCGCTGTCATGTATCTCCTGGTTAGTTATTCAGTGTGCTGGAGATACAGCAGGATCGTTCTCTGTCAGCGCTGGCCACACTGGTCAGTGAGAAATAGTGGGCATGTCAGAATGTATATTTACTGCCCAGTCAGTACTGCACTCTACTGTGAAGACTCATGCAATTCAGGGCAACTTTTATAATATAAATGTGCATCTTCACTAAATTCACTAAAGTAGATTAGAAAAATGTTGCCCATCATTGAGCCTGCATGTTAGAAGAAGAAAAAATAAATTGCAGTTATACGTTAAAGGCTGTGGATACTTTATTTTATTTTTTTCAATATTGCATTCAACTCATTTTGGGCAAGGAATAAGCCAGTATCCTCACAAGAACCTTTTGTTTTTTTTTTTTTTGTTTTTTTTCTGGGTGGACAGGAGTGTATAGAGATTAGAATTTTATTTGTGTGAATTTTGAAAAAAAACAATCTGTTTAATAAAAGAAATTCCAAAATCCAGTTGTCCAAAAACCACTCCTACAAAAAATTATTCTCTGTTAGAAAGGCGCATGATGTAATCTGAAGTGAATGTAATCTTCTCATCAGTGACTGTGTTTGTGAGTTATCCCTTCCCTTCGAATTTTTAGCTGTGTCATGTGTCAACTCTCTGATCTCTAACTGACACAGGACAGGAAGTCAGTTACTTCTCTAGTCATTCCTTTGAGAAAGACATTGAGGCTCCCATAGGAATACATAGAGAAACTGACTTTCTGTCCACAAATAAGATGCTGTGTTGTTTGGAAGGTCTGATTGCTGGTCACATGACACAGCTGAGGATCAGAAGGGAGGTTATAACTCACAAATACAGTCACTGGTAAGAAGATTACCTTCACTACAGATTAAGTATCTTTCTAAAAGATCAGAGAATTTTTTTATTTTTTTGGGGAGTTCTTCTTTAACCACCTCCCGACCGCTGTACGCACCGATGCGTCCGGGAGGTGGTTGTTTAGTTCCTCCTGGACGCATCGGCGCGTCCTCTCGCGAGACGCGAGATTACGTCACAGCCGGCCCGCGCATGCGCATCGCGGGCCGGCATTTCGCAGAAGACTATTTCGTCAGCAGCCTGCCGGCCACGATCATTGGCTGGCAGGCTGCTGATTTTTAAAAAAACCAATCAGCAGCCATATAACCCCACATATTAGTAAATATGATGGGGTTATATGGCTGCTGTGCTCCTCTGCTCCTTCTTTTGGTCGGTTGGTTCCAGCAGAGGAGCAGAGGAGCACATCTACTGTGAGTACCCACCACACCACATTTAGCCCCCAGATCACCCCAATTAACCCTTTGATCACCCCTTTTATCCCCCCTGTCAATCACTAGTGAAAGGAAAAAAGTGATCAGTGCAAACTGTCACTTTTTTTTTTCACTGTTATTGACCGTTAGGTTTTAGGTATAGTTTAGGTCCCTTGGTTAGGTAGTTAGCGATCAGTTAGCGCCCAGCCCACCGCACCGCAGTCCGTTATTCGCTGATTAGCGTATCGCTAATCAGCATTTGTACTTTTATAGTATCTGAAAGTGATCAAAACTGATCACGGTCAGATCTATAATAGTACTAGTGTCACTTTAGTTCGCCCTCCACCCAAAACGCAGTGTTTGCCCGATCAGGCCTGATCGGTCGCCCACACGTGCGTTTGCCCACGCCCGCCCCACCGCAGTGACAAAAAAATTTTTTTTTTTGATCACTGCACATTCACTTTACACGCACTGCGGCGATAAAAAAATCAGTTTTGATATTTTTTATCAACCGCAGCGGCATCCGGTACTTCGCTAGCCTCCCATTTGTAAGACAGGCTTGCTTTTTTTTTCTTGGGTAGTCTCAGGGAATACCCCGAAATTTAGTTGCCCACATGTCTAACAGGGGGTATTCCTCTGAAGAGGCCTACAGGCTTCTGACCCAGTCGGATGAGGAGTGGGAACCCTCATCTGATGAATCCAGCGGGTCAGAATACGAACCTGTAGAAAGCAGTGGCTCTCTGACCCAAAGTTCGGACGAGGAGGCTGAGGTCCCTGATAGCACCAGGCGTACCCGGCCCCGTGTCGCTAGACCGCAGGTTGCGCAGGATCCGCTTCAAGAGCAGCAGAGTGGGGCTGGTGCTGTCGGATTACGTGGTGAGGCATACACCAGCAGCCCAGCCCTTCCTGGACCTAGTACCAGCACTGCCGTACAACCTGGTGAAGTAGCGAGCACCAGAAGGGCAGTTGAAGCTGGTACGGTGGCACGTGCAGTAGTGACCCCGTCGCAGCCACCGCAAAGACGTGCCCGTAGAGCCCCTAGAATCCCAGAGGTGCTGGCAAACCCTGATTGGCAGTCCCCAACTTCAGCCGCACCCGTAGTTTTCCCTTTCACCGCCCAGTCTGGAGTTCGGGTTGAGACAGCTCAGATCGATTCGGCCCTGGGATTTTTTGAGCTGTTCTTGACTGCGGAGCTTTTAGACTTAGTCGTGGCAGAGACAAACAGGTATGCCACACAATTTATAACCGCTAACCCGGGAAGCTTTTATGCCCAGCCTTTCCGGTGGAAACCAGTCCAAGTTTCCGAATTTAAAACTTTTCTGGGCCTCCTCCTCAACATGGGCCTGACAAAAAAGCATGAATTGAGGTCATATTGGTCCACGAACCCGATTCATCACATGCCCATGTTCTCTGCTGCTATGTCCAGGACACGATTTGAGGTCATCCTGCGTTTCCTGCACTTTAGCGACAACACCGCCTCCCGTCCCAGGGGCCACCCTGCTTTTGACCGGCTCCACAAAATTCGGCCCCTCATAGACCATTTCAACCAGAAATTTGCAGATATTTATACCCCAGAGCAAAACATCTGCATAGACGAGTCCCTAATACATTTTACCGGGCGCCTTGGCTTCAAACAATACATCCCAAGCAAGCGCGCCCGGTATGGGGTCAAATTGTATAAGCTCTGTGAAAGGGCCACAGGCTATACCCACAAATTTCGGGTCTATGAGGGAAAAGATCAGACCCTGGAGCCGGTCGGTTGCCCTGACTACCTGGGGAGCAGTGGGAAGACAGTTTGGGACTTGGTGTCACCCTTATTCGGCAAGGGGTACCATCTTTATGTGGACAATTTCTACACAAGTGTGGCCCTCTTTAGGCATTTGTTTTTAGAACGGATTGGCGCCTGTGGTACCGCGCGAACTAGTCGCGTGGGCTTCCCCCAACGGCTCGTTACCACCCGTCTTGCAAGGGGGCAGAGGGCCGCACTGTGTAACGAAGAACTGCTCGCGGTGAAATGGAGAGACAAGCGTGACGTTTACATGCTCTCCTCCATTCACGCAGACACGACAATACAAATTGAGCGAGCAACCCGTGTCATTGAAAAGCCTCTCTCAGTCCACGACTATAACCTCCACATGGGAGGGGTCGACTTCAATGACCAGATGTTGGCTCCGTATTTAGTTTCCCGACGCACCAGACGCTGGTATAAGAAGGTGTCTGTATATTTAATTCAATTGGCTCTGTACAATAGTTTTGTTCTCTACAGTAAGGCTGGGAGAACTGGATCCTTCCTCAAATTTCAGGAAGAGATCATCGCGAACCTCCTGTATCCAGGAGGTTCCGTGGCCCCATCCACCAGTGTAGTTAGCCGTCTACACGAGCGACACTTCCCCAGTGTCGTTGCTGGTACCTCAAACCGACCGCCACCCCGAAAAAAATGTCGTGTCTGTAGCAGGAGTGGAATAAGGCGTGACACCCGCTATTTCTGTCCTGACTGTCCCGACCACCCTGCCCTATGCTTAGGGGAGTGTTTCCGAAAGTACCACACACAGGTACACCTAGCATAGGGATCACATCTCACCAGGATAGGCACACAGGGCTATTAGGGCCCATTCACTCACAGCTGCTGCAAACGTCTCCTTTCACATGGGACAAAGTGCATAACGCACTTCGCCACATCTTTGGGCGATTTGCGCTTTGCACATTGACCCATGGGGAAGGAGAGGTTTGTTCTATAAAGGTAAAAAAAAAAAAAAACAGGTAAGCAACAGGTTAATGTTTAGTTCCAAAAGTTAAAGTTACATGTTCTGTTCCAAAGTTAATAAAATTATTGCGTTGTGGCCTGGTTTTTTCTTTTTTTTTTTTTTTGTCTTTTTACCTTCCAGGTGGACCAACCGATCGACCAGCTGCAGCACCGATGTGCATTCTGACAGAAGCATTGCGCTGCTGTCAGATTACACGCAAGTCGGTGTATGCGGCGCTGCAAGACGGGATTTTCTCCTCTGCAGTGACAGATACGTTTGCCGAGGCATACGAGCTGAGGAGGAGGCGGCGTTCCTATGCTTTGGCAAGCACTTTGTGTGTGTGTGTATATATATATATATATATATATATATATATATATATATATATATATATATATATATATATATATATATATATATATATATATATATAAAAAAAAAATCCCGGCAATGATTTACTCATCCACATCGATTGATGCGAATGGAGAAATCTGGTTTGCCAGGGCATACGAGCTAAGTGGGTATGGATGTAGGGCGGAGCTCCTATGTCCTGGCAGACGCCTTTCCCCTCCATTTTTTTTTTTTTGGCAGAGATTTTTTCATCCACATTGATCGATGCGAATGAAGAAATCTGTGCCGTTCATTTTTTTCTTTCAGCCCAGAGGCTGAACGGAAAAAAAAATCTCATTACCTGTATGCTCAATATAAGGAGGATAGCAGAAACTCCTAATGCTGGCCATACATGTAATGATTGCGGAGACCCTCAAATGCCAGGGCAGTACAAACACCCCACAACTGACCCCATTTTGAAAAGAAGACACCCCAAGGTATTTGCTGAGGGGCATATTGAGTCCATGAAAGATTGAAATTTTTGTCCTAAGTTAGCGGAAAGTGAGACTTTGTGAGAAAAAACAAAAAAAAATCAATTTCCGCTAACTTATGCGAAAAAAAAAAAAAATTCTATGAACTTGCCAGGCCCCTCATTGGATACCTTGGGGTGTCTTCTTTCCAAAGTGGGGTCACATGTGGGGTATTTATACTGCCCTGGCTTTTTAGGGGCCCTAAAGCGTGAGAAGAAGTCTGGGATCCAAATGTCTAAAAATGCCCTCCTAAAAGGAATTTGGGCCCCTTTGCGCATCTAGGCTGCAAAAAAGTGTGACACATCTGGTATCGCCGTACTCAGAAGAAGTTGGGGAATGTGTTTTGGGGTGTCATTTTACATATACCCATGCTGGGTGAGAAAAATATCTTGGTCAAATGCCAACTTTGTATAAAAAAATGGGAAAAGTTGTCGTTTGCCAAGATATTTCTCTCACCCAGCATGGGTATATGTAAAATGACACCCCAAAACACATTCCCCAACTTCTCCTGAGTACGGCGATACCAGATGTGTGACACTTTTTTGATGCCAAGGTGGGCAAAGGGGCGCATATTCCAAAGTGCACCTTTCGTATTTCACCGGTCATTTTTTACAGATTTTGATTGCAAAGTACTTCTCACACATATGGGCCCCTAAATTGCCAGGGCAGTATAACTACGCCACAAGTGACCCCATTTTGGAAAGAAGACACCCCAAGGTATTCCGTGAGGGGCATGGCGAGTTCCTAGAATTTTTTATTTTTTGTCGCAAGTTAGTGGAATATGAGACTTTGTAAGGAAAAAAGAGAAAAAAAAAAAAATCATCATTTTCCGCTAACTTGTGACAAAAAATAAAAAATTCTAGGAACTCGCCATGCCCCTCACGGAATACCTTAGGGTGTCTTCTTTCCAAAATGGGGTCACTTGTGGCGTAGTTATACTGCCCTGGCAATTTAGGGGCCCAAATGTGTGAGAAGTACCTTGCAATCAAAATGTGTAAAAAATGCCCTGCAAAATCCGAAAGGTGCACTTTGGAATATGTGCCCCTTTGCCCACCTTGGCAGCAAAAAAGTGTGACACATCTGGTATCGCCGTACTCAGGAGAAGTTGGGGAATGTGTTTTGGGGTGTCATTTTACATATACCCATGCTGGGTGAGAAAAATATCTTGGTCAAATGCCAACTTTGTATAAAAAAATGGGAAAAGTTGTCTTTTGCCAAGATATTTCTCTCACCCAGCATGGGTATATGTAAAATGACACCCCAAAACACATTCCCCAACTTCTCCTGAGTACGGCGATACCACATGTGTGACACTTTTTTGCTGCCAAGGTGGGCAAAGGGGCGCATATTTCAAAGTGCACCTTTCGGATTTCACCGGTCATTTCTTACACATTTTGATTGCAAAGTTCTTCTCACACATTTGGGCCCCTAAATTGCCAGGGCAGTATAACTACCCCACAAGTGACCCCATTTTGGAAAGAAGACACCCCAAGGTATTCTGTGAGGGGCATGGTGAGTTCCTAGAATTTTTTATTTTTTGTCGCAAGTTAGTGGAATATGAGACTTTGTAAGAAAAAAAAAAAAAATAAAAAATCATCATCATTTTCCGCTAACTTGTGACAAAAAATAAAAAGTTCTATGAACTCACTATGCCCATCAGCGAATACCTTAGGGTGTCTACTTTCCGAAATGGGGTCATTTGTGGGGTAGTTATACTGTTTGGGCATTGTAGAACCTCAGGAAACATGACAGGTGCTCAGAAAATCAGAGCCGTTTCAAAAAGCGGAAATTCACATTTTTGTACCATAGTTTGTAAATGCTATAACTTTTACCCAAAGCATTTTTTTTTTGCCCAAACATTTTTTTTTTATCAAAGACATGTAGAACTATAAATTTAGCGAAAAGTTTATATATGGATGTCGTTTTTTTTGCAAAATTTCACAGCTGAAAGTGAAAAATGTCATTTTTTTGCAAAAAAATCATTACACTTTGATTAATAACAAAAAAAGTAAAAATGTCAGCAGCAATAAAATACCACCAAATGAAAGCTCCATTAGTGAGAAGAAAAGGAGGTAAAATTCATTTGGGTGGTAAGTTGCATGACCGAGCGATAAACGGTGAAAGGAGTGTAGTGCCGAAGTGTAAAAAGTGGCCTGGTCATGAAGGGGGTTTCACCTAGCGGGGCTGAAGTGGTTAAAGGGATTCTGTCACCTCGTTTTAGGTTATAGAGCTGCGGACATGTACAGCTAGATCGCCTCTAGCATGTCCGCAATATACTTGTCCCATAAAGCTGTGTCCTTTTTATTGTGTTTAAAAAATTATTTTATAGATATGTAAATGACTCTGGTAAGGAGCCCAAGGGGCTTTACTAAACTTCTTGGAGCCCACCCACGCCCCCCTGTGAAGGAGCCCAGCACCGCCTGCGTCCCCCCAATCTCCTTCTTGCTCACATTTAGATTGTCGTAATCTCGCGATGCGCAATGCTGGTATAGTGTTCATTCCCTGTGCTGGCATCAGCCTCAGGGAAGGAACTGCGCATTGCGAGATTACGCATCTAGAGATTACGGCAATCTAACTGTGATCAAGGAGGAGATTCGGAGGACGCAGGCGGTGCTGAGCTCCTTCACAGGGAGGCGTGGCTGGGCTCCAGAATGGTTAGTACAGCCCCCGGGCTCCTTACCAGGGTCATTTACATATCTATAAAATAATTTTTTAAACACAATAAAAGGACACCGCTTTATGGGACGGGTATATTGCGGACATGCTAGCGGCAATCTTGCAGTGCACGTCCGCAGCTCTATAACCTAAAACGAGGTGAAGGAATCCCTTTAAACGTAAGCGCTCCCTTTTACATAGCATAAGATGCTTTGTACCACAGCCTGGTGAATTGTTGTGATTTTACAGATTTTTCCTATACTAGAAAAGATCAGCATAATCAGTCTGATCGCCATAGATATTAGCGAGATACCTGGCCAGCATATATATATATATATTTTTTTTTACTTTTTTGGATTATTGATCTTTAATAATCACAACTAAATTTTCCTTTTCTTTTTGCAGTTGGAATCACATGGGCATGTGTTTGTCAGCTACCAGGTTAACATTGGTCAATCCTGTGAACATTGCTCCTCTGGAATATGGCCAATGGAGAAAGCTTTCCTCTGCAGCAGTAAGTACAAGTAGATAATTCAAGCCACTTAATAGGAAATTATACTATACTGATAAGTACAGTAGACCTATAAATAAGCGGAGAGGACTGAACACGCATTCAGTTAAGGCTACTTTCACACCTGTGCTTTCCCTTTCCGCTATTGAGATCAGTCATGGGACACATCCCTTTTGTCCCCATTCATTGTCAATGGGGACAAAACTAAACTGAATTCATTCCATTCCGTTTGGCTGCGTCTCTATAGCAGATAGAATAATGCTGCAAGCAGCGTTTTTCTGGCCGCAATGTGGTGCGGAGCAAGGCGGATCAGTCATGACTCACAATGTAAGTCGATGGGGATGGATCCGTTTTCTCTGACACAATAGAAAACGGATATGTCCCCCATTGACTTTCAGTGGAGTTCATGACGGATCAGTCTTGGCTATTTTAAAGATAATACAACCGGATCCGTTCATAACGGAGGCAGGTGATTGTATTATCATGACAAACGTTTTTGCTGATCCATGACTGATCCAGCAAAAACGCTGGTGTGAAAGTAGCCGCCTTCAGTCCCTGTTCTTCATACACACTATCGTGAATTTTAGAAGTGCCCTTAATGTGTATAACAAAATGGTATCAATCGATATAATCTATAGTACTTTACTACCCAGATTTCCCTCAGTGACCTGGTTCATTAGCAGTATCCCCTGTGTGCATTTTCATTCCACTTGAGACTAGACCTATGAGATTTGCATAAGGACTGAAGCAGAGGCAGTCAGTCCCGTTATAAAGTTTAGGGGCAGACTATTACAATTTGGGTCAGTACCCTAGCACGTAATTACATGAAAAGCATCCCAGCCTAATTCCAAATTGTCCTTACATAGACTGCAAGATGATCTGCCACAAGAAATGTCAGAGCAAGATTCAAACCCGTTGTATGCCAGCTGGAGTGAGACATGTAAGTTGAAAACAAGAGCAAATTGTGCAGAATTAACGATGTTTTCTATTTGTTGAGTTAATAAATCCTTGGAATACGCCTTCAATATCAGACGGGTGAGGGACTCTTTGCACCCCTAGCGATCAGTTGTTTAAAGGGGCCAAGTTGCTCATGCAAGCAATTCAACCATGGTTTACAGGGGGCCATCTACCTGCGCACCGTCTGCTTAGTAGCTGCTGTGCAAGATGTTGCAGCTTCTTTACGTTCAAGTGAATGTAATGAAGCTGTTATAACCTACGCCTCTGCTACAAAGAAGACGACGTGCAGGAAAATAACTTACATTGTTCTTTTTTCATAAACTGAATTGCCTGTGTTACTTAAAAAAGGGAATCTGTCAGTACGGTCTTGAACTATTATCTGTAGTAATGTCAGTAGTTCTGTCCAGATCACCATTTTTTTTATATACCCTATTGCCCACACACACACACTCTCACCCTCTTTCTATGCTGTCAGTGCTAAAATACAGGACTGCTATGCTGTGCTAACAGAATGCTGGGGGCTCCTATGCACAGCAGTACCGACAATGTATTTCAGTGCAGCTTTGAATGCTGAAAGCGTGGTAATAGGAGCAGTAAGAAAAAAAAATAGAGATATAGGGCATATTTTTTTAAGACTTGCGTTTTAGATGCCAGCCTTAATAAAGCCCTAAACTGGCAGTGGATCCGCCGAAGTTATGAAGAGGTGCAGGCCTCTCCTTAATTCCGGCTCATCCAGCGCCAGACTAAATGGAAGACCGCTTGCTGTCTTACATTTAGACCATTTTCTACACCTAAAACGGGCATAGAAAATGGTGAATGTCACCCCTTCCCCTCCCACCATTTTAGACCTGTGGTAGATGATTTAGGCATATTTCAGCATAGTAAATGACCCTCCATAGACTTCTTATTTGCAGTACTACTCATTTATTACTGCAGATAAATCAAAATTGTGGTGACAGAGGGGAAGAAGGAAATTATGAGGGCATTACATAGCATATGTTTCTCTGGGACTATATTCTATGCATGGCATGAAAGGGGTTGGCAAAAGCTAATTGTAGTACATTCTGGGAGATGCTTGATGAGCTTCTGCTCACACGTAGAAAAGCAAGCAAGCCCTTTTAGGTTTGTGAATTTAGTGGGATAAGCCCTTTAAGCTATTTAGTAAATGCAGAAGGAAAATAAGAGAAAACTAAAAGGGGCAGTAGACTTAATAAAACATCACTTTTAATAATACATAGGAGATAAAAATGGCCCCTCCTGACCACCACCCTAGCAGACACCACCACCCTGGGTCTTGCCGCATCGTGTGCCTACAGCCACCCCTGACCGCAGCCATCAGTGAGCTTAGTCATAGACTGACTTCAGCGAACCCATAGGCTATTCCCTGCCCACAGGACTATCAGTCGCCAGGGATAACCACCGTCTAGCCCCGTGTCCCCTGAAGAGTCCTGGGGCTGCAACTGAAGAAATGCATTGGGACACTTGAGTATTTCCCCATTTTTATCCTTTATTGGTTTCTGTGGTGGAGCTATTCTCATTTTTTTTGCCTACCAGTGTTTTGTTCCAAAGTGTGAATCCTTTTTTCCTCTGTCAATCTACATTGACTAGGGCCTTACTAGGGCTTCCTACTCAGGATCAGAGTTCCGGTCTGGGCCACCCCTTGCGGGGCTTTTTATTAAAAGCAATGTTTTATTAAGTCTACTGTCCCTTTTAGTTTTCTCTTGCATTCTTTGAGCAGTATTTCAGGGATGCTTGGACTGCCCCTCCTGATTGACCAGATTTATTCAGAAGGAAAATAACCCACCATAGGAACAAAACAACTGACAGCCCAGGAGCTTTTCATGCGAGCTCTTTTACTTGTAATGTATTTCAGAGCTAGGCCTCTTCACTCTTGAGTCGCCAATGTTAAGAAATCTGAAGAAGGAACAGGTCTGCTCTGAAATGTATTACTAATAAGCGTTCTCTGCAAAGCTCCTGCTGCTCCTTTTTTGACCCCATAATAAGCGGCGCCTGTGGAGGATTCTTTTTTAATTCTGCATCTATTGTATTCTCACCAGGAGTGTGATCCACAGCATCAGCTTCTTATCCTCTGTAACAAGTCAGCTACATTGTTGTATGTACATGTAGCACCCACAGGCATTTTCATTTCTTCACATGTAGCATTCTCCATCTCATTTGAAGACAAGGGATTGACAACTTTCTACTTACTACAATACTGACATGTAAATGCAAATGAAGTGCTAAGATGGGCATTGCTTATCCTAGCACACCAGCTGCCCATGGATGCCATATGTAAACGTGTGGTGGTGGTCGTACTTGCACAATATAGGAAAAAGAAGTAGCTTATATGCGCTCCCATGGTCCTGGCCACCAGAGAGGCTGATGCTTTTTCCTATAGTGTGCAAGCACAACCACCACTGATGGATTGCAGGGTAGTCTGTAACCGTGGAAACGAGCAGTGTATAATGTGATAGAAAAATTAATCCAGGCGACAAAGGAGACAATATGGACAATCGCATACATTAGTAAGTGCCTTGTATTAACTTTCTCTACATGATAAATGCCACTTGCTGAAGTGAGACGACCACAATACACTTATAGCGGAAGTCCAGGGTTTAAACAGAAGCTGGGCGAGCACCATAGCCGCTGGGTACCAACTGGTCTACACATCAGACGCCCGGAGGCAATGCCTTTGATTGGTGATAACGCCGGTCACAGAAATTTAACTCCTCATGATAATTTGCGACCATGGAATCTTAAGTGAAAGCTCCCTCAATCTCAGCGCAGTGGAGCCAGTTTGTTTGCTGTGGCAGCCTTAGGCCTTCTTAAAGAGGACCTTTCACTACTGTACAAACTAAAAACTAGCTAGATCAGTGGGCAGAGCGGCGCCCAGGGGTCCCCCTGCACTTACTAGTATGCCTGGGCGCCGCTCCGTTCGCCCGGTATAGGCTCCGGTGTCTGCGCTCCCTCTGACTGATTTCTTGTAGGAGGCGTGTCCCTTGCTGCACTGCTGGCCAATCGCAGCGCACAGCTCATAGCCTGGCTATGAGCTGTGCACTGCGATTGGCCAGCAGTGCAGCAAGGGACACGCCTCCTACAAGAAATCAGTCAGAGGGAGCGCAGACACCGGAGCCTATACCGGGCGAACGGAGCGGCGCCCAGGCATACTAGTAAGGGCAGGGGGACCCCTGTGCGCCGCTCTGGCCACTGATCTAGCTAGTTTTTAGTTTATACAGTAGTGAAAGGTCCTCTTTAAGCATCCAAAGCCTGCCACAGCAATGTTCCAATGGCAGGGTTCTATAGGAACATAAAGAATCTCCCATAATCTGCAATAGTATTTCATTCGATCAAAGTCCCCTATGGGGCTTTATAGAAAAGTTTAAAAAAATGTGTAATTATATACATTCATACACATATGGGATCTTCTGGTGACAGATCCATTTTGACAGCTTTTCCAAAACTGAGTAGATGTAGTATGAAATGGTCGTCCCTCTGTCTCTTGTTCAGCATACTTCATTGTAATGCTACAATGGGGTTTTTATTGAATAAATGTAAAATTATTAATGGGGAGTAAGACTCTCCATTCCTGCAGTGTGTAAGCTGAATTCAGTTGATCATATTGGTTGGTGGATGACCAGAGGTTTACCTGTCAGTGTGGTATTATTTGCTGTTCATAGAAAGTAAAGTAATTTTAATTTTTCTCAACCTATAAACAGAACCCGGGAAGCCATCATTTTGGTGTGCACGTGGCGGACCTAACCAATGAGACTACATCGGTACCAGTTGTGATGGAAATCCTTCTGGAGTACTTGGAGATGCATGGCCTGTATACTGAGGGAATTTACCGCAAATCTGGTGCGGCCAATTGCATGCGGGAGCTTAAAATAAACCTGGAGAAAGGTATACTAAAGATGGTAGAAGTTTTTGATTCTTAGATCTTAAGGCACAATTACATTTTTATGATTGCGAATAATGAACTTTAGAACTGGTATAATTCCTACACACACACACACACACACACACACACACACTTGGGAATCGCTCATCATTGCCCCTAGCAGATGTATTCATATTAGGCCTTATGCACACGACCGTTGTTGTTCCGTTCCGTGATCCGTTTTTGTTTCCGTGTGTCTTCCTTTATTTTTGGAGGACCAGCAGACATAAAGGAAAGTAAAAAAGGTTTGCCATGCAAATGATAGGAAAAAAACGGACACGGATGACAATCTTGTGTGCCTCCAAGTTTTTTAGCAGTCCCATTGACTTGAATAGGTCCGCAAACCGTTTTCCGCGAAAATAATAGGACAGGTTATGCCTTTTTGATGGACTGGAACCACTGACGCAGATGGCAAACGGTGCATTAGCCGAGTTTTCAACGGACCCTTTGAAAATCCATGGGTCCGCAGAAAAACGGCACAACGGACACGAAATAAAACAGTCGTGTGCATGAGGCCTTAGTCAGTTTGCTATGTATAGGCAATATTTTTGTATCTGCTTTCCCTAAAGACAGTGAACAGGTCACACACCAATCAAGCAGGATCTTGTTTTTCATACTTGATCATTTAACACCTACTCTTATAGCCATTTGGATAGAAGTTATTTTTATGTCTGCCTTTGATGGTTCCTTTGTAAATTATTGCATTGTTAGTGATTTACATTGACTTGATTCTGAGTTTTAAGTATTTTATAGTTATTTACTTTTATATTTATTTGACGAAGCAAAATATTACAGTTTCTAATTGCTTCAGCAATGTTCTTTACAGACCCCACTTCAGTCAAACTTGATAAGTATGCAATCCATGCAATCACTGGCATTCTAAAACAGTGGTTGCGTGAGCTTCCTGAACCTCTGATGACGTTTGCACAATACAGCGAGTTCCTGAAAACTGTGGGTATGTTTCCTAACTTTACACATTGGCAACTAAAATGTTTGCAAGTTTATAATTTTTGTATATAGTGTAAGGGACCTATTAGGCGGAGCAATTATCAATTGAATCCTCGTATAATAGTTAGAATTTCAGAAATTATCCTTGCATATAATTAGTATGCAACGGGATCAAATGACGAATGAGAAATCACTTGTTTTCCATGGATCGGACAAATATCCCTGAAGGATTATCCTCACCACCACATTCACTTGTCTAATCACTAATCTGACAGTCATTGTCTGTGTCAATGCTCTAGAGGAGAAAGAACAGTAATAAACAAACTGCAACAGTATTTAGTATTTATTTGTTTGTGCAATTGAAAGTTTTTTAATGCAATTGACTTGTTAGATCATCTATTGTTTCTCATTAATGAAAAAATATCTTCCTCTCTAATATGACACTACGGGTAGAGGACCTTCAAGACAACAGGTTTGTCCAAGCTGTCCTTCAGCTTTGGGAAAATGTCCTAACCGTTTAGCTGGAGGAGAGTTATTTTAACCCTTCATATCTCAGGCTGTATAGAAGCTAGACATTTGGGCCTGGTCTTGTTTGAACACTGACTTTGTAATAGTATTAAATAGATTATCAGGCTTTAGCTGCTTTTACTCCCAACCCAATTCTTAAAAGCTATATTTTCCGATGTAGAGGAGCTGATGCTGCAATCCTGGGCTCGTTTTAAGCTTTGTCAGTTTTTAAACAAGACCAGGCCCAAATCTCTAGCTTCTGCAAAGCCTGAGATAATGGTTAAAGGGGTTGTCTCATCTCAGACAATGGGGGCATATCGCTAGGATATGCCCCTATTGTCTTATAGGTGGTGTTCCCACCGATTGGACCCTCGCCTATATCGGGAAAGGAGCCCTGCAAAGTGGTGGCTGGAGAACTCCGGTCCTGCCACCACCATGCGATCTCCCCATAGAAGTGAATGGGAGTGCACCGCGCATGATCGGCCACTGCTCCCATTCACTTCAATAGGCCAGTGCTCGGCTATTTTCGGCAGCCCCATAGAAAATGTATGGAGGGTGCTTGCGCAGTGCGCCCTCCACCACTTTCGGGGATCTGTTCCTAGCGAAATGCCCCCATTGTCTGAGAGGAGACAACCCCTTTAAAGCAGCCCTATCCCATTCAGCAGTCTATAATCTCAGCCAGCATGGAGGATGAGGGAGAGGCAGTAGGGTAGTCAACAGGTTGAAGGGAGGATAGGAAAAAATCTTCTCTTATGGTAACCATTCTCACTAGAGACGAATCTAGCATATTAGCTCTCACATGGTTATGTTATCAGAGAATTAAAAATGTTCTATGTCTTGGAGTGCAGCAACACAAAAACAGTTAGTTTTTTTGTTAAAACAAGTATTTTAGTTTTTATTATGTTATAATACTTGCATATCTTGGCATCATCGTAATCCTACCACCACAGAATGAAGTTGTCATATTGTTTATACCAGGGCTTGACAACTTTCCTTGGAATCTAGGAGCCAGCTAAAAAAATTAGGAGCCAGGCAGAGCCGTGTCATAAAGCCCCCAGTAGATACCCCCACCCCCATAGTGCTCCCCCACTTCTCCATAGGGCCCCCAGTAGATGCCCCCATAGGGCTCCTTCCCCTCTTTTCCATAGTGCCCCCCCATAATGTGCCAGTATATAGGGGCCCCCATAGTGCCCCCCATAATGTGCCAGTATATAGGCCACCATAGTGCCCCTCATATTGTGCCAGTATATAGGGCCCCATAGTGCTTCCCCCTCTTCATAGTGCCCCCCCCATATTGTGCCAGCATATAAGGCCCCCACCCCCCTTCTTGCCACAGTATACTATAAATAATAAAAACAATAAACTCATATACTTACCTTATGCTGTCAGTGATGCGATGCAGCCCTCTTCAGGCCTGTGTCCCGCACTGTACGGCTCAGGCAGCGCGTCATCCCGCCGCCTGCACCGGCCTCTGATAGGCTACAGGACTAGGCCTGTAGCCTATGAGAGGAACGGGCAAGGGAGACTCCTCTCCCCTGCTCCTCCGCACCATTCATCTGTATCACTGTCCTGAGGACGGCGATACAGATGACTATGGAGATGAGCACTTCCACAATGGAGGCGCTCATCTCCACTCCTGCTGCCTCCGGACAGAACGGGCCCCCCTCCGGCACTCCGCACCCGTCGCCTGTGCACCTTTTGAAAACGGGCTGACAAATACCCAAGCGCCAGGACCAAATTCCTGATCGCCATGGCGACCGGGCGCCTGGGATTTGTCGAGCCCTGGTTTATACCACACGGTGAATGCCGTAAAAATAAATCCTGCAAAATAATGTTAATATACCTTTTTTGTTTATGATTGCATTTTACTTATTTTTGGCTAAAAATCTTATTTTCAATTGGCCTTTATTAAAAATATTGAGACATTTTGTCACAAAGGGTTAACAGTTTTTCTAACTGTGTGACTGGTACTTTTACTTTGTGCAAGTCATCCAATAAACCTTATCTCTAAACTACAGAGGTCATAAAACTTATTTAATCCATATTCTTATCAGTAAGATGAGAACAGAGGCTGCTGCTCAAAATGAGTACAATGCAATAATTAAAAAAAATTTACTCCCAAAAGGTGTACATAGCCTTTAGGGTTACAATTTGTTATGTCACTAGGGTTAAAATGCACTTCAATCACCTGAGCTGTGCACCAACTTTACCTCAGACATAAATTGTAAATCGGAAAAAAAAAGTGATAGGAAAAAAAAAAAAACTATCTTAACGTGACTGTTGAGAGTTTAAAAGGGTTGTCAAAGTTAAAATGTTATTATACTTATGTTTTGAGGGGGGGGCAAGTAAAATAATTGACATCACCTTCACCAGCCCCTCCAATCCAGCGCTGCTGCTCCTTTCTCTTCCTCGGGCTGCAGCCAGTGACCTATTCTTGTGGCTGCAGCGGTAACATCCTCTATGTAGCCATTCACTGGCTTCAGTGGTGCACAGACTGAGACTGCAGCAGTCACAATAATACATTACTGGCTGCAGTTCAGGGAAACGGGAAGGAGCAGCAGTGCTGGATTGGAGGGGGTGGCAAGGTAATTTATTTTATTTTACTGGCCCCACAGAGAATTGGTATAATTTTTTTTAACTTGGACATCTCTTTTAACGAAATCTTCTCAACAGGAAATTCACTGTAAAACCTGGCTCAGTGCCTTGAGGGCTAGCTCAGATAAATGTAATGACATGTAGCAATCTGCCACTTCATTCTGGAGAAGTAGTACTTTTAATTCATATGCAAATAAGTAGTTAACTGGAGAAAGAGTGCACTGTGGCCTGGACCCGTCCTCATTACACTTAACTGCTCATTTACATATGGATTAAAAGTGCTTTTTTTCTCCAGAATAAAGCTACGGATTGCTAAGTGAAAGGCATCATTATTTTGAGGTGAGCTAGCCCTACAAGGCATTGTGCCTGGTTAGACCATGGTTTTCCTGGTGACATACTCCCTTTAAGTGCATTTCCAGAACAACAACAACTTGGTAACATAAAACACATCAATGCTTTCTTCTTCAGAGCTCCCAGGAAAGCAGGAACAGCTTTGTGCCATTTATAAAGTTCTTGGGCAGCTTCCACAGGCCAACTATAACAGCTTGGAAAGACTAATCTTCCACCTTGTCAAGTGAGTAGAAGAGGTTTTTCCACACAGGAGTTTCCACTACAGTATTAGGGTTGCAATATTTGAAACATTTAACAGAACCAGCAAAATGGATAAAATTTAAACTTAAAGGGAACCTGTCATCTGGATTTTGTGTATAGAGCTGAGGACATGGGTTGCTAGATGGCCGCTAGTACATCCGCAATACCCAGTCCCCATAGCTCTGTGTGCTTTTAGTCCTGTGTGCTCTGAGTCCTGTACGTGAGATGAGTCAGAGACAGGACTCATCTCCGGTTAATTTGCATATGTATCAAATCATTTTATTTACACAATAAAAGCACACAGAGCTATGGGGACTGGGTATTGCGGATGTGCTAGCCGCCATCTAGCAACCCATGTCCTCGGCTCTATACACAAAATCCCGGTGACGGGTTCCCTTTTAAAGGAATTGTCACTGAATTTATTTCTCGCTCGTATCATTGGAGGACACAGGACCGTGGGTATAGCTGTTTGCTGCCACTAGGAGGTGACACTAGGCTGAAGAGCATATCCGTTTTTAGTAGGGCTGCACGATATATCGGAAAAAATAATCGAATTGCGATAATCGGCGAATGCGATATGGCGATTTGGCCGACCCGAAAATGCAGCGATTATATATGAAGGGGCCCCGCGCACATAACTGGCTTTGTGTGTAACGTATTTTACTACTGTGTGAAACAAGCTCTCTCCTATTGATAATATGGCCAGCCTCTGTACTCACTTTCACAGTACTATGAATGCACTGCAGCGAGCGGGCCGGCCGGCGCGTGACTGACCTCACTTAGTAACGCTCCTGCTTCCTGAAGTGGGAGGAGCGTTACTAAGTGACGTCAGTCACGCGCCGGCCAGCCTGCTCGCTGCAGTGCATTCATAGTACTGTGAAAGTGAGTACAGAGGCTGGCCATATTATCAATAGGAGAGAGCTTGTTTCACACAGTAGTAAAATACTTTACACACAAAGCCAGTTATGTGCGCAGTTTAGGACACATAGGGCATGAGGGGGGCCAGTATAAGATGCTATATGTGTGTCTTATGCTGGCCCCCCTCATGGCCCTATGTGTCATAGCACACATCCCCTATAACAGTGCCATCCACAGGTCCCCCATAATCCTCCACAGGCCCGCCACATGACAGGGCGTCCTCCACAGGCCCGCCACATGACAGGGCGTCCTCCACAGGCCCGCCACATGACAGGGCGTCCGCGGTTCATATGGGAAAATCCAAGCAAATGGACCTCTAGCACAATTCCCTTAAAATATCGCATTGCATATCGTTATCGCAATTTTTAGGGCCCTAATCGCAATCGCACAAAATTCCCATATCGTGCAGCCCTAGTTTTTAGCTTAGTGTCGTAGGAGGCAGACCTCCCTGGCTTCCTTTCATATATATATTTTTTTATTTTTTCTCCAATCTAACATCTGGATGGGGAACAGAGTCTCATTGCCTCTCTGTCTACCCTGGGAGGCTGGCCGGTGTCCCACCGCCCTCCCTCCCCAAGAAGAAAAGTGGACCAGGCCAGCCTCGCTCCCCTGCTTTCCACCAGCGCAAGGGCCACCTGTTCTCCAAGCCCTTCCCTCACCAGTCCCCTGCCACTTGTGTTCCTGCGACTGTAGAGGTGACCCTGCTGGTTTATGATAGAAGGGCGAAGAACACGGATGAAGGCAGGAGAGTATATCCCTCTCCCATTGCTTACCTCCTTCTCTAGTCCCAACCCTCTGCCTGGTCCCATATTTGGACAGCAGGTATCTCGATTATTAGGCGGACGCCATTGCGCCGCCTCTGGCCATGCAGGGTTGATTTTATTTTATTTTTATTTTTATTTTTTTCGGGTCTGACCTTAATTGGAGCCCAGCTGCCTGGCGGCTCCGCTATTTAGGGCATCGGGGGCGCTTTTCCTTCGTTCAAACGCATCATTATCTGCCCTCACCTCCCCCGCTGCTGGACCCCGATGCATGCGTTATTCTGGGAGTCCCGACCGTCCTGTCGGGATCCCTATGCGCCGCAAAGTGCGAATCATGGCAGGGGGGCGTTGCTAGCGGCAAGTTTCGCGCCAGTCATGCTCTTCAGCGTCCTGAGGGGGTCGGGCTAGCTTACCTGCCGCGACAGGACGTTTCCTTCCCCGGATCTCTGCAGCTCTGTCCGGGGAACACAGGACCTGGGTTTGCCAGCCATTCTGGTAGGAATATCGCTACCCCCTCCAGCATTGAGCGCTATCGCAGCACACCATGTCTGACTCAATCAGTACTTCCCTCTCAGGCCAACCGCAGGGCCACCTACTATGCATGCGCTACATGCAAGGTAAAATTCCGTGGACAGGCAGACTCTCTGTGCTCGGCATGCTATGTGCCTAGGCAGCCCCCCCCCCCCCCCTTCCAGAAGTGGACCAATCTGTCATTGTGGAACCAGACTGGGCGCGGGCCTTGTCCTGGGCAGTGGAGGATCTATCTAAGATATCCCAATCCACCCTTTCTCTCATGGGTCGTTTGGTTGATAAATCGCCACCTGCGCAGTCCGCACCGTCTCAGGGCGTCCACTCCAGGGGCAGGCCTCCTAACAAGCATCCCAGAGCAGCACACCTTTCCTCCTCTGAAGCCTCAGCATCCCGTCCCCCTCTCGGTTCCCAATCACAGGCGTCCTCCATTCTGGGAGACACAATGTTGGAGGGGAAGATTGCAGATTCGGACTCTGATGTAGATCCGGAACAGTCTTCCCAAATTGCATCCATGGTGGATAGCCTGATATCTGCCGTCCGGGACACTTTCCAGGTGCAGGATGACCTTCCCTCCACCAGCCACCAAGGGGTGTCTTTTCTGCGCTCGAAGCATGCCCCTAAGACTTTCCCCTTGCACAATGACTTCTCTGTGGTTGTCGCCAAGGCATGGGACCAGCCAGGTCTGTGCTTTCTGGTTCCAAAGCGAAATGCGTGCATGGCGAAATGGTTCTCTCCTCTGAAAGTGGATCAGTCGATCGCTCGCCCTGCAAAATGTACGGCTATTCTAGTAGCGGACAGATCCTGTCTCCGTTACCCTGTGGACCGTCGCATAGTCTCTCGCCAAGTCAGTCTTTGCGTCCAGTGGCTCAGCACTACGGCCCATTTTCGCTTCTGCCTAGCTGGCCAAGGCGGTCTGAGTGGGCTCTCTGTATGGACCAGGACTTGGCAGCGGAGCTGAGCTTCAATCCTTGGCGGTTCAAATCTCTCAGACAGGGAAATCTCTTTGCGAGGCGGCCATGGTCACGTCCTCCTCGGCCTTCGCGGTATTTCTCCGCCGAGAACTCTGGCTTAAAGTTTGGGCGGTGGATTCCTCCTCTAAGCGCTCACTTACGGGCCTTCCTTTTGCCGGGTCCTGACTCTTCGGTACCCGGCTAGACTAAATCATTTTGGAAGCGACGGGTGGAAAGAGCACCCACCTTCCACAGCCCAAAACAAAGCACACATTTCGTTCTGTCTTCGGCTTTTTACGTTCCCAGTCCTTTCGGCGATTCTTTGGCACCCGACCGGAGGCTAACATGTCTGCCAGGCCGCTCCCACACAGGACCAGCGGAAAAAGTGTTTTAAACCCCAACCGACCTGGCGCCCGTGTGCTCAGCCGTCACGTTCCTCTTCCGGCAAACAGTCTTCCACATGAATATACGCCCCTGCCCTCGCGGGTGGGGGGGTCGTCTCCTCCTCTTTCAGGAGACCTGGCGGGCTCACATCTCTGACGCATGGGCACTTGAGATCATATCCTTGGGTGGATTTGGTCAGCGATTGCCGAGGCATACCGCTTCCGGAACAAGGCACCTCCCCCTGGGAACACAGCCCACTCTACCAGAGCGGTCGGGGCTTCTTGGGCTCACCTTCACCAGGCATCTGCGTCTCAATTGTGTAAGGCTGCGACTTGGTCCTCCTTGCACACATTCACAAAATTTTACCGGGTGCATTCTCTGGCCTCGGCAGATGCTGCTCTGGGCCGCAGGGTCTTGCAGCCCGCAGTTTAGTAACTTCCGCGAGGGGGTTGTTTTCCATGGGGTTCTGGTTTTTCCCTCCCCGTGGACTGCTTTAGGACATCCCACGGTCCTGTGTCCCCCAATGATACGAGCGAGAAAACAAGATTTTTGTGAACTCGCCTGTAAAATCTCTTTCTCGCTTAGTTCATTGGGGAAAACGGCACCCACCCAATTTTCTTAGTGCGGCATGTAGGGACAGTTGGTTGCCGGTTGGGACCTCTGTTCTGGTTTGGTCCTATGGCGGTGTGCGGTTTGTTTTTCAGTTTACTTACTGCTTCTCCTACTGCTAGGGCACAAACGGATATGCTCTCTCCAGGCTGGAGGGGGTATAGCTGGCAGAGGAGGTGCTAACAGTCTTCAGCCTAGTGTCTCCTCCTAGTAGCAGCAAACAGCTATACCCACGGTCCTGTGTCCCCCAATGAACTAAGCGAGAGAGCCAGTTAAAACCAGATAGCAGCACGTCCTTTTTTCTTAATCATTTTTTTTTATAATTGTCTGTTTTGTTAAAACATACAATCTGTCTTCAACAAATATAGATGAACAGTTCCGACAACCATACAGTAGCTTCCCTCAATAGGTGTGGTTAGTTACGTGAATAACATGGGGTAAAGACATAGGACACGACACAGAAGGGAAAGGAGAGAAAAGAACAAAACCAGATGTCCGGTAGACTGTTATGAATAGGTGGCGTAAGAATCATCCCATATCTGCCAGACCTTTGCAAACCTATCAACCGCATTAGTAGCGCAAGCTGCTAAGTATTCCATTTTAGTAGCGCGTCCTTTTTTTCTAACGTTTTTTTATTTAGATTATGATTTTGGGGACTGCCATCTTGACTGAGCAGTTCTTAACAACATTTACCCTAAGTTCACACCTGAGCGTTTTACAGCGCGTTCAAACGCGCTGTAAAACGCTAAACACGTGAAAACCAATGCTTCCCTATGGCCCTGGTTCACACTCGAGCGTTTTACAGCGCGTTCAAACGCGCTGTAAAACGCCCGACGCATAAACAAGTTCTTGAGCTTTTTTTGGGGCGTTTGTCGCGCGTTTTGGCCCATAGACTCATTGGACAACACTGCAGTCAATCACACAAACGCGCGTTTACTATTGCCAAAAAACGCAAATAAAAACTCGTGACAAATACGTGCGTAAAACGCGCGTCTCAGAAACGCTCAGGTGTGAACCCAGGGTTAAAGAGAAGCTTTACAGCAGCTACCATCGGCTATAGACACAATGGAATGGAGCTAACTTCTGTTGGGGAGTTTTCTAGGCATGCTCCGCAAGGGTCAGGAGGGAGTAGATAAGCTGTGAAATATGACCGTGTGTGTGGTATCTGTTATCTGTAATCCCGCCTGTAATAACGAGAGGACTGCTGAAAAGTGATCTGTACAGACCAAAAAGTGGCATCTGTTATTGGGCGTAGTGGCCAATAATCACCAAAAATTCTTTATAACATAAAAGATGATTAAAACAATAGGTTATTTTCTAATGACACATTCCCTTTAAATCTCATCCACACACTACAGAAATTGACCTGCGCAATGGATTTTAAATCCACAGCATGTCAATGCTATGAGTTTCCACGATGTATTTCGCTCTGCATTACGTACATCCAAAATCCGCAATGGGTTTTTCTGCCGCCTTTTATGACTTGGCTGGATGCACACATAATGTGATGCTTTTGCATACATTCTAAAAGTTGAACAGCAGCAAAGCCATCGTTTCAACTCCAACTGGAGGCTTTTTCAGACTGGACTTGTAAAGCCGTGGACTTTTTCTTTTCAGGGTTGCTCTTTTAGAAGATGAGAATCGCATGTCTCCAAACTCTTTGGCTATAGTCTTTGCTCCCTGCATACTTCGTTGTCCAGATAATTATGACCCTTTAACAAGCATGAAGGAGGTCTCCAAAGCCACCGGGTGAGTAAGAGTCAGAATTCAAATGACTTTTTTCCCAAATTTATAATACGATGCTATGAGCAATTTTTAAAAGATTCTACTGTCATAGCTTGTGAAGAGAGAACAATTCCTCTAAATTTCGTGGACTGATGAAATTCTGTTTTCCTTCACCGACAGATGTGTTGAGATGTTAATTAAAGAACAACTCAGACAATATAAAATTAAGATGCAGGAAATTGGCCTTCTGGAAGCAGCAGAGACTCGTGCAGTGTGCAGACTATCCCTTCTCAGGCAGAGCTCAGTAAGTGATGCAAATCAGATCATGGTTTTATATCAGGACTTATTATTACATCAGTTTCCTAATATGCTTCAGTAATTACTCTCAGTAAAACATGCAGATGATATCCGTGCCAAATGTGAGCTCAGAATGGAGCCTCTCGCCCCCAAGTTACCATGCAGAAAGGTAGAATCCAAGGTGCCACACAGTTTACTGCTAATGAATAGAGCTCCGGTGTAGTAATAAACAATATGGATGCATGAAGAGCTGTGGATTTAGGCTTTTTGTGTTGAAATTACACAATAAGAAAGCAAAACTGATGGGAAAGAAGTCCTGTTATATTGTGCTGCAGGTCTTTTGGCTGGATGCATGTTCCCTAATCCCTGTGTTGTCTGTGTAGACATGGAACAACTTTTTGTTGGTGCACTCTTTTATTTTTCAATGAAAGGCTTAATTTCAGTAACAGAATTATCCTGGGCAAATGCTGCTAAGGTGATAGAATGGCTGCCTTATGTGGGATAACGGATGAAGCACTGAGTTCTGATTTCATCTTTTTAGTTCCACTTAATCCTAAGCCCCTAAAGTTTCACTTACCTGAGCAGTGTCTGCCAAAGGGCCTCCACTGATAATGATATACAAGCAACACTGTCAGTGTATACATTTCTACAGTATTTCTTAAGACTCATGGGGTGCTGCTCATTTATCATGACCAGCACAAGGTTCACCTATAGCCTAGAAAGTGGTCAAAGGAGGATCTCCAGAAGATCTCGGGCACATTAAACCTTGGGGGCAATGATATGAATAAGAATAGGTTAGTTATAAATTATATTATTGTACATAATGCAGCAGTTAATTGGTAGATGTTGCAATACACTATGCTGAACTTGTGAAATTTAAGAGCGGGTTTTCAGCTTTAAAAAAAAAATAAAAATTTAATGTCGACCCCAGCCTGCTCTTCCTGTGAGTGAAAAAACACTTGTTCCTGGCCGTTCTGGTTCCTTTCACTTTCACAGATTTTCGGATCCCAGTCCGTAAACTTAGGGTTACATTTGCCGCTGCAGCCAGTGACTGACCTCAACACTAATGTGACTCAGCATTATTATGTGCCCTGCTTGGGGACACGTCACCACTGAGGCCAGTCATTGCAGCGGCACACTTGATCCCATGAAGTTTAAAGATGGGAAGTGGAAGACTATTTAAGAGACTTGGAATGTCAACCATTAACCCTTAGGATACTGGAGTTTTTTTTTGTTTTTTCATTTTTGCGCTTTAATTTTTCTTCCCCATCTAGGTTGAGCCATAACTTTTTTTATATTTTCATTCACATAGCTGTATGCGGGCTTATTTTTTGCGGGACGAGTTGTACTTTCTAGTGCCACCATTAATTATAGCATACAATGTAGTGGGAAGCGGTAAAGAAATTCCAAATGGGATGGAATTGGAAAAAAACGCAATTCCTCCACCGTTTTACGGGTTTTGTTCCCACGGCGTTTCGTTTGAAGCAAAACTGACCCATGCCCTTCCTTTTTGGGGTCAGTACGATTACAATGATTGCCCATAGGTGTAGGTTTTTTATGTCTAAGAAGTGTAAAAATAAATTTAAACTTTACCATATTCTGAACCCCATAACTTTTTTTATAGTTATATCTACTGAGCTGTGTGGGGGCTCATTTTTTGCAGGACAATCTCTCTCTCTCTCTCTCTCTATATATATATATATATATATATATATATATATATATATATATATATATATATATATATATATATATATATATATATATTTATTTAGGAGTGTGTGTGACTTTTTGATCCCATTTATTTTTAAAAAAAAATTGGGTAAGACAAGCAATGAAAAATAGCAAATTGGCCATTTTGACCCTTTTTTCTGTTACGCCATTCGCCGTATTGGAAAAATATTTTTACATTTTAATAGTACGGGCGTCTTCATTGGCTTAGAGATGGGCACAGCGCCATCAAAGGTGGGCGATAGGAAAACCTAAGATAATTATCACATCAAAGAGCATACAGTGTAACCCCTGCACCATCCTGTGCAATACAGTATAATCCCTGCACCAGTGGCATAGCTAAAGGCTCATGCACCCTGGTGCAAGCGTTTAGCTTGGGCCCCCCTCCCCTTCACTCAGAGCTGGTGCACCTAGCTTTTCTGCTGCCCAAGGCAAATATTGAAATGGCCCCCCTTCTCTCTAGTCCTACTGTTAAAGGGGTTGTCCTCCTTTTTGCTACTGATGGCCTATCCTCAGGATAGGTCATCAATATCAGATCAGCCCGAGTCCTCCGCCCCCCCGACGATCAGCTATTGGAAGAGAGGGCAGCACTCATATGAGAACTGCTTTCTCTGTTCTGTTCATCTGCTCCCCAAAGCATTTGCAGTGATGAGCAGGTAAACAGAGCAGAGAAGGCAGCGCTCATACAAAAAAAAAAAAAAAGAAAAGCGTACAACCCATTTAAAGACATACTTGGTTAACATTACATACAGCGCTACAGAACATACAGGGTAATACAGCACCACATATGTGCCTCTTACATCCAGTGACTTCTCTTCTCTGATGTAGATTTTCTTTCCTCTTCTCCTGTCAGACCAGACCGCCATGGTGACTTCTTTCAGCTGCGCCTCGTCTCTGCAGAGTTTAACAAATAGACATCTTACTTTCCTACTTTTTCATCCTCCTCCTCACCTTCTCAACACCCCCATCCTTCCACCCCCATTACTGTGCCCACTGTGCTCCCCTATACTTTCCTGCAGAAACAGTCCCCCTGAAAATACTGGTACCACACAGTGCGTCAGTACAAAAACACTCCTTTTATATTGTGCGCTAGTACAAAAAAATCCCCCCCTTCCTTTCAGATCAGACCCCCATATAAAACCCTAAATGAGACCCCCCCCCCCCCATCTCGGACCAAACCCCCTTTACACATTTGTCAGACCCCATATAAGAGCCCAGTTTTAGACCTCAGATCAGACCTACATTAGACCTCCATGTAAGACCCCAACCCACTATCAGACCTCAGATAAGACCCCCCATTGGACCTCCAGACCCCCCCCCCCCCCCCCCCCAATCCAGTCAGACCTCAGATCAGACTGTAAAATAATGAAGTAACTTACCTCTCCTGCCACCACTCTTCTTGTCCTGGCTGTCTTCTCTTCTCCGGGGCCGCGATGTAGTCAGCTGACCTCCTGCAGCGTCAGGTCAGAGTGCGCTCTGTACGTCCTGATGCTGCAGGCAGCCAGGACACAGCAGCGCGGGCCCTGAGAAGAGCAAGCAGGAGGAGGGGTGCGTACTGTACAGTGCTTCTCTCCCCCTCCCCCCCGTCTCCTACAGACTAGTGAGCGCTTCCATTATGCACTGCATCTTATAAAGGGAAAAGTACAGTACCACTGGCAAGGGGGCCCTCTGGCCCGCCTGGATTAGGCTTCGGGTCGCAACCACGACCACTGCGACCCCTATAGTTACGCCAGTGCCCTGCACCATACTGTTTAATATATAGTATAATCACTACACCATGCTGTACAGAATACATTATAATTCCTGCACCATGCCGTACAATATATAGTATAGTTAATACACCATGATGTACAATATACAGTATAACCCCTACACCATGCTATGTAATATACCTTATAATCCATACATCATGCCATACAATATACAGTATAATCCCTACACCAGGGATGTCAAACTCGTGGCCCTCCAGCTGTTGCAAAACTACAACTCCCATCATGCCTGGGCATACTACAGCTATCAGGGAATGATGGGAGTTGTAGTTTTGCAACATCTGGAGGGCCATGAGTTTGACATCCATGCCCTACACCATGCAGTACAGAATGCATCATAATCCCTGCCCCATGCCATACATTATACAGTATAGTTCATACACCATGCTGTACAATATGCAGTATAGTTTACACTAGGGGTGGGCGATATAGACGATATGCGATATAAACTATATAAATCTGGCCAACGATAGAGATTTTGTTTATATCCCCAGATCGCAGTAGAACATGGCATGCGCCGCTCTCAGCACTCACCATGTTCTCCTGAGCCGGCACAGTGGAGAAGGAGAGAGTCCCTCCCTCCCCACTGTGTGCGGCTGCCGCTGACTACCAGTGAGAATAGACTAGGAGGAGGAGGGGAGGGACTGAATACAAACGTAGCCTGCATATGCCGTCCATATCCCATACCCGGCCTCTATTGCTGCGCACCGTGATCTGCCGCAATTAACCCCTCAGGTCCTGAGGGATTAATTGCGGCGGATCACGGTGCGCAGTAATAGAGGCCGGGTATGGGATTGCGGAACTATACTGCATATTGAACGGCATGGTGTATCGATTATAATGTATATTATACAGCATGGTGTATGAACTATACTGTATATTGTAAGGCATGATGTATGGATTATAATGTACGTTATATAGCATGGTGCAGGGATTATACTGTCACATAGAAGAGAAAAGGCAGCTCTCTCCTTCTCCTCTTTGCAGTGAGCACAGAACCAGCTCCTGGACACGGCTGACTTGTATATTCAAAAACAAAACGTAGAGTCCAGCTCAATCTTGTAGCGAAGAGGAGTACTTTATTGAAGCAATAAAAATTCCTGTACAGGACATCTACGTGGGAGGCCGGCTGGGCACTGCAGGGGGGGGCGTTACGGGGCACTAGAGCAGAGTAATAACGCCCCTCTGGGCACCTTGGAACCTCATTTGCATATCAGAAAAATCACTTTTTAATAAGAATGAAAAGTTGAATTAAAGAAAGAAGACACATGCAGGAATGAAGGTACTTTATTGCACATTGCTATGTAGGGCTGCAACGATTAATCGATTATATTCGATAACTGGATTCGTTGTCGACGAATCCAGTTATCGAATAATCGCCGATTCGTTGCTATTCGGGCGGGCGGTCGCTGCATCTTTATTTTACCTTTTTACAATGACGCTCCCGCTCCTGTAACAGCCAGGCAGAGCGGACGGCGGCGTAACGTCACTCACTCACGTGACACGCCTGCTCCGCCTCCTTCATTCATGAAGTGGGCGGAGCAGGCGCGTCACGTGATTGAGTGACGTTACGCCGCCGTCCGCTCTGCCTGGCTGTTACAGGAGCGGGAGCGTCATTGTAAAAAGGTAAAATAAAGATGCAAGCATCGGGGCCGGGGCTGTTAGGGGGAAGGGGAAGGGGGAGGGGGAGGATCTGTCTATGGCACTGCTATGGGAAGGGGGGGTCTGTGTATAGCACTGCTATGGGGAGGGGGGAGGATCTGTCTATGGCACTGCTATGGGGAGGGGGGTCTGTGTATAGCACTGCTATGGGGAGGAGGGGGGGTCTGTGTATGGCACTGCTATGGGAAGGGGGGGTCTGTGCACTGTTATGAGGAAAGGGATCTGTGCACTGTTATGCCCATAACAGTGCACAGATCCCCCTCTCCATAACTGCGCCGTCCACAGATCCCCCTCTCCATAACTGCGCCGTCCACAGATCCCCCTCTCCATAACTACGCCGTCCACAGATCCCCCCTCTCCATAACTACGCCGCCCACAGATCCCCCATAATAGTGTCGCCCACAGATCCCCCATAATAGTGTCGTCCACAGATCCCCCATAATAGTGTCGTCCACAGATCCCCCATAATAGTGTCGTCCACAGATCCCCCATAATAGTGTCGTCCACAGATCCCCCATAATAGTGTCGTCCACAGATCCCCCATAATAGTGTCGTCCACAGATCCCCCATAATAGTGTCGTCCACAGATCCCCCATAATAGTGTCGTCCACAGATCCCCCATAATAGTGTCGTCCACAGATCCCCCATAATAGTGTCGTCCACAGATCCCCCATAATAGTGTCGTCCACAGATCCCCCATAATAGTGTCGTCCACAGAGCCCCCATAATAGTGTCGTCCACAGAGCCCCCATAATAGTGTCGTCCACAGAGCCCCCATAATAGTGTCGTCCACAGAGCCCCCATAATAGTGTCGTCCACAGATCCCCCATAATAGTGTCGTCCACAGATCCCCCATAATAGTGTCGTCCACAGAGCCCCCATAATAGTGTCGTCCACAATTTGTTTTAATATGGCCTTTGAACATAATTTTTCAAGTAAGATCATATAAACCTCTCTGTTTTGTAATTTTGTCGTTTTTTTCGATTAATCGTAGAAATTAATCGGCAACTAATCGATTATTCAAATAATCGTTAGCTGCAGCCCTATTGCTATGTTAACGGTTTTATATGGTCAAAATAGGTGACAGATTCCCTTTAATTGGTTCCTGGATGACCATTGTATGTTGAAACCATTGTATGTTGAGTAATCGGTTCCAAAGCCATCCAAGATGAGAGAAAATAAATATTTAAGACAAATTGGCAGATAACTAATATAGATAAAACAAGTCCTTACATATAACAGTCAGGAATATCTGCTAACTAGTAACTAAGGCTACTTTCACACTGGCGTTTTGGCTTTCAGTTTGTGAGATCCGTTCAGGGCTCTCACAAACGGTCCAAAACGGATCAGTTTGCATTCTAATGGAAAAGGATCTGCTCAATGCATCAGTTCTGTTTCCATCCCGCTTTGGAGATGGACACCGTCTGATGAAACTGACACAATCTGGCACAATGGAAACCGGATCCGTCTTCCATTGACTTTCAATGGTGTTCAAGACAGATCCGTCTAGGCTATGCTAAAGATAATACAAACTGATCCGTTCAGAATGGATGCAGACGGTTGTATTATCTGAATGGATCTGTCCATGACCGATCCACACAAAACGAGAGTGTGTAAGTAACCTAATCCAGCTATGTTACCAGAGAAGTGATAGATTGGATCTCAGTCTGAGACATTGTATGTTGAGTCTAGTTTCAACTTATGATCGGTGAGAAAAGATCACTGTATGTTCAAAATATTGTATCTTGAGGGATCACTGTATATTCATTGTATGATCATTATAAATAGCCCCCCTTGTCACCTATTTGTTACACAAGGGTTAGGGTACTTTCACACTTGCGTTTTTCTTTTCCGGCATAGAGTTCCGTCACAGGAGCTCTATACCGGAAAAAAACTGATCAGTTTTATCCCCATGCATTCTGAATGGAGAGTAATCCGTTCAGTTTGCATCAGGATGTCTTCAGTTCAGTCGTTTTGACTGATCAGGCAAAAGAGAAAACCGCAGCATGCTACGGTTTTCTCTCCGGCCAAAAAAACTGAATACATGCCTGAACGCCGGATCCGGCATTTTTTACCATAGGAATGTATTAGCGCCGGATCCGGCATTCAGAATACCGGAATGCCGGATCCGTCGTTCCGGCATGCGCATGCGCAGATCGGCAAAAATGTACAAGACTGATCCGTCTGTCCGCATGACAAGCGGAGAGACGGATCCGTCCTTGCAATGCATTTGTGAGACGGATCCGCATCCGGATCCGTCTCACAAATGCTTTCAGTCAGCGGCAGATCGGCGGATCCGGCGGCCAGTTCCGACGACGGAACTGGCCGCCGGATCACACTGCCGCAAGTGTGAAAGTAGCCTTATGTGTATCAATAAGGCATGGATTTAGATGGTTGTGCCTTCACAGACGGGACAAAGTATTCCCACTCATTTACAGTACTATGCAGTAGAGCACCATGAAGGTCTACTTACTAGTATGGGCAAACTTTGCCACCCTTAATTTTATGTAATGGTGTTTGGCAAAAAACAATGTCTGTTATTAGATTTCAATTTGGTATTTTGCCTGCAACCCTAAGACTTGTGTCGTCTACTCATTTCTTCTTGCAACAGGCATGGTCTGGTCACTTAAGATTTATCTCTCCTATTGATGATCTTCTGGTAGGTATAATTCCTCGTGTCACCTTATCTGCATGCCTAATGCCTGAATCGCACGCAATACTGATTTACAGCACAGCCGGCTATTTTAATGTGCAATCACTAATACCATTAAATGATAGTGCCAAATGTCATGATCTTCAGTTATGTTCCACAATAACTAAAGGGACATATTATCTATTCAAGGTTTTCCAAAACATTCTGCGGCCTTCACCAAACCTATTTCAAGATACCGATTTCTTCTCCATTAAAGTGTTTGTTGTGTTTGCATGCCCCAAATTTTTGCTTTTGAAATAAATTAATTTTGGAACTGAAAAATACAAAATATGTAAGTGGGGTTTTATTAACGGTGTATTGCCTAACCTGCTGTTCTTTGCAGACTAAGAGCCCGTCTCCCAGTGACAATGGCTTACCCGATCTGGAAGCAGTGCATGAGGAGCAGTTTGCAGACTGTGACACCGTACATGAATCAGAATTACTTATAGATAGGATCCGAACTATCAAAGATGAAAAGTGAGTATAAAAAAATGTCAAGTGTTTGACTGCTTTAGTAAGAGTCTCTTCTTCCTACTTTCCATATATGTATATCCGACTCTTCACAATTTTTTTGAGAAAGGATAAGCAACTTAGACTACATTCACATCTCCGTTGAGGAAATACGGCTGTCTTGTCCACCACAAATGCCAGCTGTCAGCCAGATGAACAGTTTTTGTCCATCCGAAACCCAGCATTTATGGTGGAAAGTGGCTAGATCACCGCCCAACCTCATTCCAGTCAGCAGGGATCCAGAGGTGAAGTAGAGCATCCGGCTGCTCTGTGTCGGAACAGCCTGCCGGATCTCCTGACAGAGATGTGAACAAGGCCTAGGAAAACATTGCTCTTCCAGAGATATTTGGAGAAAAACACTTTGAGCAATAGATTGTGGGAACTCCTGAGAAGATACAGCAAGTTATATGCTGGTTATGCACTGGCCTAATTGGTGCATTGCAGCCGGGAAGCAGGTAAGTATGCTGCCCTTCACAGATCTGACCAAGAGGGGAGGTTAGCCCAAAAATCCCAGGCTATGAGCTATGCGCTACGATTGGCCAGCACTGCAGCAAGGGACAACCCTAATACAAAAACTCCTCCCAGTACAACAGAGGGAGCTGCAGACACCGGAGCCCATACCGGGCAAACGGAGCGGTGCCCAGACATACTAGTAAGTGCAGGGGGACCCCTGGGCGCCGCTCTGCCACTGATATAGTTAGTTTTTACTTTTTAAACTAGTGAAAGGTCCTCTTTAACTATGCCACTTTCTGATTAACACATCCTTTTTATTGCAGGTCCGTATTTGTTGTCGGGCAAATTGATAGGTTGAGCTCTGCTGTTGTCTGTGGTTTATTATATGGGATTCCATTGATGGGATGCAGATGCAGCAGAGCTAAACTTAATGGTTAACGCATTCAGTAAAGAATAACAAGAAAAGGTTAACTGATTTTTCAATAGATATCAATGGCTTTTGTCACAAGATAACCGAGATAACACTGTGACGTGTTATCAGAGTCAATTTTAACTCCGCTACATCTGTAAAACTTTTCAACTACACCACCCAACATTGAAAAAATTAATCTCAGCAGATCAACTTTGCGACAGACATGAAAAGGTACCAGTAGTTGACAGAACATGATCTAAATTGGCCTTGCAGAATCTGTAGTGTATGACCAGATCTACAAGAAATTGTGCAGCTCTAAAGGGGCAAGAAATCAGTGTACATGTTTTGACAAGGCAGAATGGCAATTCTATTTAATAGGGCCAGGCAGGCCCCAGAACTGCTGTAGAGTGTGAGGCTTATAAAAAACCAGGGTGTGAGTTAACCCTAAGAGTCCTGAATTTGTGTGAAACTGGCCTAGATGTGTTTTTTGACCAGTGGAAGATCCTCTTAATTGCGGTTGGGTTATGCTACAAAGTGCTGATCAGCTTTCTTGGCATTGGTGGTATGGTAAAAAGAATGTGGGCACCAATAAAGCAGGCAAATTTAGTGCATAGTTAAAATGGATGATTTTTTTAAATAACCTCCTGTTTCTCCAAATCATGGTTCTCTGGGTGATTTTGGTAAAGACAATATAACCAGTTATACTTCTTCCTTTGTTTTAGGGCACTGCTTTCATATTGTCAAATTATTTTACCTCTTTAGTTTACTAGTATAATTTTATATTTTGCAGGGAGGATATTACTTACCGGCTTCCGGAGCTTGAACCGCGCGGATCAGATGAAGAGAATATGGACTCTGAAACCTCAAACAGCACAGAGAGTTTATTGGACGATAGACCTGTCCCTCTAGAAAAGGAAGGTCAGTATTAAGGTAGTGTGTCCTTTGATATTACTTCTATATTAAAGCATGTTCTTTTCAAACATTTGGGAAGCGTCTTCTATGCGGTATGTTCAAATATAACGTCCAGTGCTAATTAATGGTAACACCAGTCACACGTGGCAGAGAACAATCTGTGGATTCTAGGGTTTGCTGCAGATTGTAAAATGCATAGCTTGCCCTGCACGTGGTGGATTTGCAATGCAAAGGAGTTTAATCTACAGCAGTCGGATCCCAATGCATCTGAACTTACCCTGAAGATCCTTCCCAAGTTCACATATGATTTTTGTTATAACCACAGTTGCCGTGTGCTACCAACAATATAGGAGCTTTCACTTGGGACTTGTGCATGCTTCCATATTATGGATCTGTGCTGTATGGATTCATAATATGGAACTCTTAATTCATGGGGTCTGTGCATGTAAATGCCATTACGACTGTGGTAAAAATTAAGAATTGTGACTGTGAAATGCAGTATGTTATAAAGCAGGAGTAGCTGAGCAGAAAGTATGTAGTAGAATTCAGTAGAACATGTATTTCATAAGTGTATATACAGAGAACAATCACCTCTGACATCAATGACGTGGTGTTCTGCAGTTTCCACGTCGCTTATTTGCAGTGTGCCATTTGTCTACCCGCACAACGCAAACAGTTCACAAACTGCGCAGCTTCAGAAATACTGCCACCCTTGGCCCGACTGCCAACTATCCCATTCTGCAACTCTGATAAATCACCCCTTTTACCCATGACAGCAATGAGGGATATGTGTACAGACAGCCTATGTACCCACCAAGCTAGCTCATGACCCTTGACTTCCTTCATGAGTTATACTCTGCTGACACCCATGCAAGAAGTGGTCATGATAATGTGCCTCAACTCTGTATCTTTTGTTGAGGAGGCATTTTTTTGTCTTTCACGCCCATATTCCTTGGGGGACACAGAAGACCTTGGGTATAGCTCAGCTCCCTAGGAGGCGTGACACTAAGGGAAAACTGTTAATCCCCTCCTCCAGCAGCTATACCCTCAGCCTGGAGAGAGAGACTCCCAGTTTTTTGCTTGGTGTCCAAGGAGGCAAGACACTCCCTGCTCCGCAGGGCTGCTTCTTCCTTGCTATTTAATTTATTTTTTTAATTTTAATTTTATTTTTGTTCCTTTAGGGATACCAGAGACGCCTGGACACCTCTGATCTCCCGGGGTCGAGCTGCACCAGTGCCGGTCACCCACACTGCTGCCTCCCCCACAGAAAACAAGGTGGACCAGGGCAGCCCAGCTCCCCTGCATTCTGCCAGCGTAAGGGTCGCCCGCTCGCCAAGTCCCTCTCCCAGCTTACTGCCACTGCGGTGCCAGTGGCTGAAGGGGTGACCCTGCTGGAATGGACAGAGGGTGAAGACAGCTGATGGTGAAAGGTGGCTGCTCCAGCCTCTAAACCCCCCCTCTCCCCCTCCCTTCATCGGCAGCGCTCTCTGCATGTCAGTACACCTACCTTCGGGGCCTGGAAGTTAGTGCTAGGGGCAGGTGGGGGTTTTCTCTTTTCTGTCATTCCCCGCCCGTCCTACTTGCTCAGTCGGATTCCGGCGGGCTGCCGTCTTCCATCGCTGGCTCCGCATGTCCGGCGCTCTCCATTAGGGGCGGCACCTTAAGGGTTACTATTCGCGCGCGCAGGCTTTTTTTGGTGGCGGAGGGCGGGGCATATCTCCGGCGCTTCGCTTCTCCCCAGCAGCGCGAGAGGTGGGGCTTATCTCCTTGTGTTTTGTTTCTCTTCCCGCCGCTCTGCTACCGGAAGGATCGCATCGCAGCACCTGCCTCCGCAGACTGGGACTCTGCCGGCCACAGCTCACTCTGGAGACCTTGACGCGGTTTGGTTGGCTTCTCAATCTTCCCAAGTCTTCTCTGACCCCCTCAAGACAGTTGCTCTTCCTGGGGGTGCTCCTGGATACGGAGGCGGCGGAGGTCCGTCTTCATACGGACAAGCTTCTGGCCCTCCACTGGTCAGTTCGCAGTCTTCTTCTCCACCACTGTCCGTCCCTCCGATCCAGCATGCGGGTATTGGGGCAAATGGTCGCCTGCTTCGAAGCGGTTCCATTTGCGCAGTTTCATTCCCGCATCTTTCAAAGGGCGATGCTTTCGGCCTGGGACAGGTCGCCAAAGAGTCTGGACCGGCCCTTCCATCTACCTCCTCGAGCTCGGGTCGCCCTCCGTTGGTGGTTGGGGACCCCTCTCCAGGGAAAATCCTTCCTCCCGATGACCTGGTTGGTGGTTACCACCGATGCCAGCTTACAGGGTTAGGGGGGGGTTCCCCCCTCCCGGTTCCGTCCAGGGCACTTGGTCTCTATCGGAATCCAAACTTCCGATCAACGTCCTAGAGTTGAGGGCTATTCTCCTGTCCCTCAGACACTGGACTCCCCTGCTAAAAGGCCATCCCGTCTGGGTTCAATCGGACAATGCCACGGCTGTGGCGTACATGAGGTTACCCTCATTCTCCTCTGGGCGGAAGCTCGCGTTCCGGCCTTGTCGGCAATTTATATTCCAGGGGTGGAAAATTGGGCGGCGGACTTCCTCAGCCGGACCACCATCGACCCGGGTGAGTGGTCTCTACACCCAGCCGTATTCGAGGCCATTTATCTTTGTTGGGGTCACCAGGATGTGAACTTAATGGCCTCCAGGTTCAATCACAAGCTCCCCACCTACCTGGCCAGAGCAAGGGACCCGAAAGCGTCCAGAGTCGACGCCCTCGTTCTTCCGTGGCACCAGTTCTCCCTTCTGTATGTCTTTCCGCACATTCCCCTCCCACTTCGGGTTCTTCGGAAGATCGCGGCAGAGGGCATTCCCGCGATCCTGGTCGCTCCAGATTGGCCTCGCCGGTCTTGGTACGCCGACCTGATGCTCCTGGGAGACACGCCGTGGCCGCTGCCTCTCAGGGAAGATCTCTCTCCGGGACCAATCTACCACCAGCATTTAGGGTCTCTACGTTTGACAGCTTGGCTATTGAGACCGCCGTTTTAACGCAACGGAGATTTTCTGCAGATGTTGTCTGCACCATGATCCGTGTCCGAAAGCCTGTCTCATCCAGGATCTACTATTGGACTTGGAGGGCTTACTTGGGATTCTGTGAGACTCGGGGCGTTTCCCCTCTCCGTTTTTCGCTTCCCATGGTTCTGTCTTTTCTCCAATCCGGTCTGGACCTGGGCCTCAGTTCTCTGAGGGGTCAGGTGTCGGCGCTGTCTATCCTCTTCCAGCGTCCCCTGGCCCCTCTAGGGCCTGTCAAGACATTCCTCCAAGGGGTGGCTCACTCGGTTCCTCCGTATCGCCCCCCGGTTCCGCCCTGGGACCTGAATGTGGTGCGCTCAGCGCTCCAGGCTGCCCCCTTCGAGCCATTACGGGAAGTCTCCCTACGCCTTCTGTACTGAAAGGTCGTGTTTCCTGTGGCCATTACGTCTCTCCGACGGGTGTCTGAGTTTAGCGGCCCTTTCTTGTTCCGAGCCTTTTCTTGTCTTTCACCAGGATAAGGCTGTTCTTCGTCCTATCCCTTCCTTCCTTCCGAAGGTCGTCTCCGCCTTTCATCTCAATGAGGACATCATCCTTCCCTCCTTGTGCCCCTCCCCTTCCCACCCCATGGAACGGGAACAGCACCGTCTGGATGTTGTCAGGGCCTTGAAGATGTACTTGGAGGTCACCGGCTCCTTTTGGCGTACGGATTCTCTTTTTGTGGTTCGCGCAAGGGGTTGGGGGGCCTCCCAAAGTGCCTATTGCCCGCTTCATCAAATTAGCCATTGCTGGGGCTTACCGCGCTAAGGGCAGGGTTCCGCCTTTCGGCGTCACTGCTCATTCCACCAGAGCGGTAGGTGCCTCTTGGGCCCAGAGGCATCGGGCTTTGGCTGAACAATTGTGCAAGGCGGCCACCTGCTCCTCCCTGCACACCTTTACCAAGTTCTACAGGGTGCACTGCATACTCATGCTTCGGCGGACGCTGTCTTGGGCCGCCTGGTTTTGCAGGCGGCGGTTCCTTGATTCCTACGGTGGTTTCGCCTTGGGGCTGTAGTCCCTTCCCTCTTGGACTGCTCTTGGACGTCCCAAGGTCTTCTGTGTCCCCCAAGGAATATGGAATATGGGCGAGAAAAGGAGATTTTTGTATAACTTACCAGTAAAATGTATTTCTCGCTCTTCCTTGGGGGACACAGCACCCGCCCTTCATTGTTTGGTTTCTACACGGTTATGGTCTTGGTTGCCCTGTTGGGTAGTTGACTTTGTTGCGTTGTTGGTCGTTACCTTTTGTTTTCTACTTGGACACGCAACTGTCAGTCTCTCTCTCCAGGCTGAGGGTATAGCTGCTGGAGGAGGGGCTTAACAGTTTTCACTTAGTGTCACGCTCCTAGGGAGCTGAGCTATAACCAAGGTCTTCTGTGTCCCCCAAGCAAGAGTGAGAAAGAGATTTTACTGGTAAGTTATACAAAAATCTCCCTTTTTTTTTTTTTTTTTTTTCTGTAATCTAGGCATTTTGCTAGATTCCCCAGGGTTGATGAACTATGTTTATCCTATGGGGTAATGGAAATCGAGAGGTTTTTTTATTTTTATTTTTTTATTTTATTAGCAGCCTGACCAAAATTAAGTGAACAAGACCCCTTTGGCATTCCCTCTTCAGTACCTACATGGGATCTATTTGCTAAACTTCCTGCACATAAGTGGCATTTTTCAAAACTGAGACAACTGTGTCCTCCTCACTCTAGTAATAACTGGGGCTCTCAGCCTTAGGACCTCCATCGATTTAGCAAGTAACAGCATATGGTTTTACAATTTAATGTGGAATATCACTGGATAGTTTTGCCTCTTGAAATCAGATTTGTTGCTTTTAATGATAGACAAACCAAGCATAAGCATGTCTGTGCTAAGAGGCTGAGACAGTTTTGTATAACTTTGTGTTCTCTCTACAGCAACTTGTGTGGTGGATGCAGCTGTTGTGTCACAGCCAGCGGGTAAAACCAACAACTTTGCAACCAAAGTCCATATGTCCACATTGTATCCTCCTGCAAATATCAAGCGAAGGCCTTCCTCCTTTCTTGCAAAAATGAGAGGTACAAGACGCAATCCTGTACTACCAACTGGCAACATAAAGCTGCCTCCTGGAATATCTAAAGTCACAGACTACCCCGATGAATCGGCTGCTGTTCGAAGGAGAGAGCAGCCTGGACGAAGAACTGACAGCATCCAGTCTGTTTATGTTCCTGATGGTTCTGAATTGGGAGTCACACAGGAAACACTAGATTACGAACCCACTGCCAAACTTATACGACGTTTCTCAGATCCTCATCTCCAGATCCCCTGTCCTGAAGAGTCCAACCTCTGAACCATGATAACAATACATGAAATAATTTTTGGACTTCATATCTGTTTCTGGAAGGAGCTACTTGGGACTCACGAATAACAGTGGTGTTTGCAGGGAAAGGAGGGTGTATTCATTTCTATATTTAAACAGACTGCTGCCCATCCTTTGTATACAAGATGCAGTATCATGATGTATGAATGGAGTGCTGAGTGTAAGGAGTAATTACCCTTTAGCAGAGTAGGGATTGAGTTCCTAAACATTCATTCCAGGTTTCCAATATCATAGGACCAAAGGTGTCATTTGTTTGCCTTGTGCACCTGTTACAGTAATATTTTTAAATGTATATGATAGTGTTTTTAATATTTTGTTGCATTTTTATATATAAATATATACAGTAAGAGGTTTCAGCCAAATTATGATCCTAAGTAGAGCTAAGTGGTGAATTTTTTTTATTTTTTTTATTTTTTTTTTCTCTCTTGAACCCGTTCTTGTTTCTAGAGATGACAGAACTTTCAGCAAAATGCAGTAAAAAGTGTTCACACAAACACTACTAATGTGGAGCAACCGGTGCCTTATCCGTATGATTTGTATTTAGTCTTTTACTGTTTGCACATTGACAGATGTGTGCACACTGCAGTTGATATTTTCTGCCGCCCATTCCCAGTCTGTCATTATATCAAGTCTACTTCATCTGGCTGTAAGCATTCCTTTTGAATTGACGTAAACTAGCCATAGGCATAAAGGTTATGCTCCCAGTATAGCCTGGTAGACTACAATCTGTCAGGATTTGAATCGTGGGAAGTATGGTGCAATTGCTTTTTCCTGCTTGTATTGGACAGTAGTGAAATAAACCACTAATACTGATGTATAAACTTGAAAGGGAGTTTGTCAGAGTCGTAGCCTCCATTAAACATTTATAGTGCAGTTTGGGAGGTGCTGAACGTGTGCAAACATACCTTGATCGATGTGGCCCAACATCTAAACATTGCAGAAGGTGCTCAGTCTGTCCACCACATTCCCTGTCCTGTCCCTCTTGTTTGTGATTTAACCTTCCCTTTTGACATCACGCTCATCAGCCCTGAAATCTCGCACATGCCCCATGTGATTGTGCAGTGGCGCATGCACAGTACTCTCCAGCCTGTGTCTGCTACAGTGATGTACTGCATACATTTGCAGTACATCACTGAACCTAATTAAGGCATGCTAGGGAGTACAGTGCATTCACCGTTCCACAAACGCATGCACAGGTGAAAAATGTTAGCACTGCTGAGAGAATGTGGAGTATAGAGCAGTTCCCGCAATTGGAACCACACGGTGGGCACTTGCGGATCATTTCCATATTATGTGTGCACGTGTGTCTCCCATCCCTACTGCTGCAGTTACTTTAACGGAGACAATTTCTGTTTTTGTTCTGGCAGTTCATGGATATGATCATGTCTAATTATTGGTTTAATCTAATCTTCCTTCAGTGAAATGTCATTACAATTTTCGCATGTCTGGAACCCTTCAAAAGATGGCATACTATCCTTAAAGGCAATGTAAACCTTTGCAACCAGTTATTTTTCTTTTTTATTATTCATAGGAATCTAAAATTAAAAAAATTGCCTGAAAATGTAATTTTATTTGTTCAGCTCTTATGCAGACTTTTCTCCACAGTAACGGACAAACAAACATTTTACCATCTAATCCTGCATGCTCCCTTCAGTGTTACACAGTTAATACGGTTGAAAAAAGACATAAGTCCATCAAGTTCAAGTTCAACCAAGGGATAGGTGGGGACGTGAATCCCAGTAGGAATTATGATTCAGATTTCTACACGTTTTCTTAAGCATTAATGTAATTTACTTTTAAGAATTCGTCTAAACCCTTTTTAAAACTGTCCACTCTTCCTGCTGTGACCACGTCCTGAGGAAGTCTATTCCACAGTTCTTACGGTAAAGAAGTTTTGACGCATCTGGAGACTGAACTTTTTCTTCTCCAGTCGGAGGCAGTGCCCCCGTGTTTTTTAAGGGCATTTTACACGGAACAGTTTTTCACCGTATTTTTGTATGGCCCATTTATATTTGTATAGGTTAATCATGTCCCCCCCCCTTAGACGTCTTTTCGCAAGACTAGATAAATTCAATTATTTTAATCTTTCTTCATAACTAAGACCCTCCATGCCCCTTATAATTTTAGTCGCTCTTCTCTGTACTTTTCCAGCTGCAGAGCGTTCTTTCTATGGACTGGTGCCCAGAACTGAACTACATATTCCAGATGAGACCGCACCAACGCTTTGTAAAGTGGTAGTATTACATTCCTGCCCCGCGAGTCCATGCCTCGTTTAATGCATGACAAAATCCTGGTGGCCTTAGAAGCAGCTAATTGACATTGTATGCTGTAATTTAATCTACTATCCACAAGGACACCCAAATCCTTTTCTATAAGTGACTCTCCCAGTGTTACATCACCTCGGACATATGAAGCACAAAGATTATTACTACCAAGAGGCATAACTTTACATTTGTCCACATTGAACCTCATTTGCCAAGTTGATGCCCAATCACTGTGTTCAAGTCAGCTTGTAGTTTGTGGACATCTTCCATAGACTGTACAGTTCTACACATCTTAATGTCATCTGCAAAAATACATATGGTGCTATTAATCCTGTCCTCAATATCATTAATAAATAAATTACATAATAGAGGGCCCAGCACTGAACCTTGGGGTACACCAAGGACCATTCTGAATAGGAATCATTAACCACAACTGTTACTTTTTGCTAACTTCCCAAACATTTTGGCATGAAGCAGGCCTATGTGTCTCCATGGTAACAAACAAACCTTGTACAGTCTGATCCTGTAGTCATACTCCCTTCAGTTTTACTTTTTTGATAACCTAACAAACATACACTAGCATAAAGCAGAGCGCTAAATGGAACATAAATATGACTTCAGGATTAGACTTGGTTGGTTTGTAGTCTGTTACCATGGGGACACACTCTTAGGGCTCATGCCCACGACTGTTGCCCTGCCGTGGCCGTATTGCGGCCTGCATATGGCGAATCCACAATACATGGGGCACCGTCCATGTGCATTCCGCATCACGGATGCGGACCCATTCACTTAAATGGGTCCGCAAATCCAGAGATGCGGTAGGGAATGGAACCACGGAACAGAAGCACTATGGGGTTTCGTTCCATGCTTCCATTCCGCAAAAAAGTAGTGCATGCACTACTTTTTTGCGGTGCGGACTGTCGGCACTGAGTGCTTGCGCTCGTGGGCATAAGCTCTTTTGCATAGGGGCTGTAGAAACAAAATAGGAAACTAATAATACCTTTTCATGCTGAGAGGGTAAATAAAGTTGTTTTTAAAGGTGGACATAGCCTTTAAGTGATCTGAGTCCATAGCAGGCTAAAGGTGTCACCAGGATAGCCAGGTGTCCAACACCCTGAACGCTATCGGTTCTGCAGTAGCTACGGCACCAGAATTACAAAACTCCATCTATTTCTGTAGTGGACTGCGCTGTTTACTGCAGCACCGCTCTCATTCACTTCAATGGGAGCAGCACTGCAGTTACCAGCTCCAGTCACTACACAGTAGATGGAGCTGTGTAGTTCCAGCATCAGGGCTACTAAAGAACAGCCGATTGGTGGGGGTGCAGCGTCGGACCCCTACTGTTGACCTATTGATGGCCTGTGTTTAGGCTGGGGCATGAATATTAATATCAAAAATCCCCTTTTAAGAAACTCTTATCTGCTCGCACAATACAGTAGTTGCACAGCACTAAACTCCCTGGCACCCACATAAACAAAGGCACCACCCTATATCTATTTGAAGCCTGATGAAGAGGAACTTGTATTCAGATAACATCGGTTTTTGTGCTTTCTTCTCCCCAAAGCTTCCATTCTTTTTTAAAGCAATCTGTTTACACTTTGCTATACAGAACATACAGCGTTGAGTAACTTAGAAAATACATTGCTTTTAGTACTTTCTCTTCAGAGCTGCATTCACAGTATTAGTGTTCAGTATTCTCTGTTTGCTCATTGTCTGCATAGAGAATTCTTTGAGAGATGCATTTTGGGAAGTGTACTAATGTGATGTGTGTGTATATATAAAGTAACTCTCCCAGAATGCTTTGCAGCCATGAGCATTGCGTTGTATGAGCCTTAATAGTCTGTTCTGAGTATGCCCAGCAGTATAGTGAATGCAGCTCTGGACCATAACTCAGGATCAGTACAAGTATTGTAGTGTATTTTCCAAAGGCACTCAACTTTGTATGCCGGTTATTTGTACCTATACGGTGTTCGAATGTGAGCATGCACTTTAAAGTCTTGTGTAAGTGACAACTGAATTTAATAAAATACTACACCGCTATTTTATTAGTCCCTGTTATAGATAGATCAAGATGTCCTTATTTCATTTGTCTTGTGTTCACCGTGGTACGCAACCCATGAGGGTCAATTATTTTTCTGAATGATATAACTTGGACAGTGTACAAGATTTCTTCAGAAATTTTGCTTAGCTCTTAATTCATTAAGTGCCGCCTTATCCCATGAATGCATTGGAATGTTATGACCTTCATAGTCTTTCTCTATGTTGTCCATGTCCTAACTATGTTTAATAGTATAAAGTATCTTTAGTTTTTGCTTGAAAGTGTATTACTAGGTATGGAGACAACTGGCATACAGTTGGTGCCATGTCCAATATCATTTTTGAAAGTTTAACTTGATCCTAAATGATGCAGTGCAATAATGAGAGCAAATTAATTTCTTATCTTGTGCGCTACTCTGTTTCCTTCAGATGGTGTAATAAGTAAAATCAATCTGGGGCCAAGTACATTGACAGTCTTTCTTGCTTACACACCATACTTTGCTGCCTGTACGTATTGGATGAAAGTCTGCCTGCCCTTTTGATTTATCTGAAACCAAATGGGGTTCTCCCGACTTTTCCCCGACCGCTAATATTAGGGAGTATGAGTAAATGGGCACATTGGATTTCACTGTGTCCAATGCATTGTTGCCAGGAGATATCATGCAGCTAGAGGAATCCGGCATCCTTGATTCTGCTCTCTATTGAAATAAACATGCATGCTCTGCTAAGCGGGCATGATTATGGTGGAGAACAGAAAAAATGGCGGTCGGCCGGATGGCTTTCTAAATTGTATGGGCAGCTTTAGAGAAACATATGAAAGTTGTCTTCCAGTGGAAAGCTAATGCTCGAGTCTGAACTCTTATACGTTTTTTATATATACATAACTCCTAAATGTTCTGTGCTAAATTGCAGCTGCATGTTCTATATATAATTGCTCTGTTGGGTGAGATATTTTAAATCCCATGTTCACCTTCTCAAACCAGTCACGGTTTACAGATAGTATTTTATATAATCAACTTCAAAACTTCAGTAAATACACTGTGTTAAGTTGTATTGTTCCTGTACTCTAATCCACAGCTGCATTCACAATAATCCTGGCTTCAGAGCTGAAATCTCCCAGTATTCCATTCTGGCTCAGTGTCTGCACAGAGCTAATTAATATTCTGGGGACAATATTCTTAACACCAGGCACTACAATATGGCCCACCTAATTATAGCAGCGCAGTCATATAGTTTAGTAGTGTGTCTAGCTATAAGCTTGTTTACTGTGGCAAGCGACAGACCTGTGGATGCAGGTCTTGACCATAATATATGTAACTCTGGATCAGTACAAGAAAAATAATGCATTGCATTTACGAAGTTGCAATGTTTTATGTCTCTTTAGTCTGGGGCTACACCACGATCTGGGTTGTAACCAGTGTCATGTGACCAAAGATCGCTGTATTGCAATGCAGTCTCAGAATTGAATTGGGGTTGCAGCGCAAGTTATCACAATCCCAATTCCACAAAAGAATGGACCTCTTGTGATGCTGGGGTCACTGTCATGGCTACTTGCAAGTCAGTGGCTGCACTGCCACACAGCAATTTTTGGTCTGGGCCAAGATCACCTTCCAATGTCATAACTAAACTGAAAAAAGTATTGAAATGTGAACATAAAGTCTTGAAGAAAAAAATGCCCAATGACTTCTGAGAATAGAAAACATCCCATTGATACAGAGTGCTGTACAAAGCAGAAGGCTGTGTAGTTTCCAGCACTGGTATCCTACAGGTCAGCTTCTATTCAACTGAATAGGAGATGAGCTGCAGTACCCCAATACAGTTACTACAGTGTGTGGAGCGGTTTGCATCCAGATCTGTACACTGTAGTTGCTGTTGGGTGCATGGAACAGCTGATCACTGGAGTGCTGGATATCGGACCCCCACCAGTCTGATATTGACCTATACTAAGGATAACGTCATCAATATCTGTAGCCCAAACGCCTTTAGGCAGGTAGATCAAGAGCATATATAGGGCTTAGGTGCTTCTCATTAGGTCTTCTTTGTAGTAAGTAGGTGGTAATAGATTTAAATCTAAGTGTCAGCTTAATTTAATAAGAACGGAGTTAAGCCTTACATTACAATGTTTTCTTAAAGTGTTATTCCGGTTGGTACACTTTATCCTCTATCCACAGAATAGGAGATAAATTTAACAACAGTAGGGGTCCTACCCTTAGGAGCCCCACCAATCACTAGAACGGGGGCCCTGTTGTCCTGGAACTCTTTCTATGGGAGTACCAGAGATAGCTGAGTACAGCACTTGGCTATCTCCGGGACTCCCATAGAAATAAATAGAGAGGCCGTGTGTGCGACTGGCCGCTCTGGTCATTTCGGGAGAGCTGCAAAGTGGGCCTGCAGGGGGTACAGGACCCCTGTTCTCATGATCGTAGGCATCCCTTTGGTAGGATCCCCACTGATCTTAACATTAATAGGGATAACTTGTATCAAACCTGGAATACCCCTTTAAGTTGTATAGCTAGTATTAAAAGGAATTCATTTGTTGGTCACATCACTGTGGGTACCTTAATTACATAACTCTTAAAGGGTTTTTCCAGGAGTAAGAAATTGATCAGTGCGAGTCCAACTCTTGTCACACCTGCCAAATAGCTTTTTGAAGAGACTGCGGCGCTCTAGTTAGTGCCAAAGTCTATTAGGCCAGTGGTGTCATGTTAATCAGTCACATGGCCTAGGAGCAGCTTATTTCCTTTCAAGTGAATGGGCCAGGGGTGCAATATTCTGCGGGGAGACTGCAGTGTTTTTTGGAGTGCAGAGGCCTGTACAAACAGCTGATCGGTGGCTGGAGTAGGAACCCCACCAATCAGATATTGATGACCTATGCTGAGGATAGATCATCTACATCGTACCCCTGGAAAACCACTTTAATAAGATCACAGGATGGATGACTTTCTTTGTAATCATTTTTAAGTACTCCGTAAATATTTTTTTAGTGAGTGCAGGCTCTCCAATATTTTTCAGTCTGCTAGTAGCCCAGGTAACTTGGCCACCTGCAGTTTAACAGTTGTATGTATATATGTATAGACCTGCTAACGCTTATTTTCTAAGGTATTGATTATCACCAAGTCTGATGTTTTTGGAAATGTATGTATAAACATTTTATGTGCTCCTCTGTTATTAAATGTGTTTACAACTGGACAAGTCCCTATTCATTATTTCATCGACTACAGGTCATAGTTATTTCCTGTAAACAATTGTAACCAGACTTGACTCGCATGTCCTATGGATATGTCATAATGGCCTAAAGCGGGAATACCCCCTTTAAATACAATAGTTAGCAGATGGTAAATATACACTCCTCAGCATTGGAATTGCAAGACCAAAAAGGATAATGGTACTGAACAGAACGGAATGCTCCAAAATACATTCCGTTGCATTCCCAGACCGGAGAGCAAACCGCAACATGTTGTATTTTGCTTTCCGTCCTGGGAAACTGATCAAGACGGATCAGTCATGACCCCCAATGCAAGTCATGGAATGACAACCCTAGTGTGAAAGTATCCTAAATTGTGGAATTATGGAAATCACAAGATTAATAGACATGTTAATAATAAGCAAATGATAATGGAAAGAAAACATTCTTAACATCTGTTTATTCACTATTGAGTACAACAGTTAGGGCTCATGCACACCGCCATGCCCAAATTGCGGCACGCAAACAGCCATGACTTGAATGGGTCTGCAATCTGGGAGATACGGTGATGTGCGGAATAGAGGCACGGATCTGAAGCCCATGGAGGCATTACAGAGTGCTTCCGTGGGTTTTCTGTCTGTGACCCTGCACAGCAAAAAAGTAGTGCATGCACTACTTTTTTGCAATGCGGATCACAGACCCCATTCAAATGAATGGGTCCTGCATTCACATACAGCAGCCCTACGGTCGCGTGCATGAGCCCTTATCGGCAGAAATACATGCACTTACACGCCTTGGCATGCTATCAATGAGGTTATTAATGGTTGGCTGAGGAATGTTCTGCTACTCTGAATACACTTGGGCATGCAAATCCTCAAGATCCACTGCTGGCAGCTCCCTTGCCAACCAAATGATGTTACAGATGTGTTTGATGGGGGAACTAGTCTGGAGACACTGCAGGCCATGGTAACACATTTAAGCCATGCAGGCTGCTCACAGTAGCTCAACTAGCATGTGGCTTGGCATTGTCCTGTTTAAAAAGGGCTCCTGTGCCACTTTGCAGAAATGACCATAACACTGGTTCCATGACCCATTCATTTCAATGGAGAAGCAAAAGATGTGGACTGCGTACAGTCTGCTGTCCACATCTGTATGTCCTTTTTGTGGCATCGGCAAAAAAATTATATAGAACTATAGTACTGTTCTATAGAGGCCAGGACATTCCGTTTTCTCAAATTCCGCAACACACTGTTTTGCAGATACACTATTTGCAAACCACAAAACAAGCAATGGTTGCGTGCATGAGCCATTATCCCAGGAATAGGACCAGTGTGTTGTTTCCTTGTGAATACCTCTTCATTAAGTTGCCCACGTGGTCTCCAGAACAATCTCCGGCTATCATTGTGTCCGAGAGGATAGAACCGGATAGACCTTCATTCCAGCTTCCATTTCAGTCTTGCTGTGCACCATGATGGCCTTTTGTGAGAGGTGGTGTGAGGTTAATGGAACACGTGTAGGTGGATGTGTGGCTCATAGCCCAATGTTAGACAAACATCTTCTGACGGTCTTTAAGAAAACATTAACGGGTACCCTGGACCGTGTATCCAGAGGAAATGGGTGCTACAGCACTATGTTGAATCAGGTAACTCGTTTTGAGCAGTAAAGATAATAAAAGGAAACCGGATTGAGGAGAAAACAAAACGTAGTGAGGGAAATGTAGAGTATGTCAGGGGATAGAACAGACATGTCTAAGTCCTCCAAAAGTTCTGTTTTCACTGCTCTAAGATAGGAAGTGATGTGGAAACCCAATATTTTGGGATGAGAAGACTGGCTGCCATGAGTAGATGTCTAAACAAGAGAGGAGGTTTATGTTCATCAGTTGTATCTTAAAAGCCCAAAAGGGCTTTGGTAGGGGACATCTGGACCCCAGTGCCACATACCTGGTTACTGAGGCAGAAAATTTCATGCCACTACAAGTTCACAATAGGGCAGTCCCACCAAATATGGAAGAGGAATCACCGATCTTTGAAGCCACTCCAGCATGTGTCTGAGGCAGAAAAGAGACATGTTTTATCAGGGGTCTTACACCACCAGGTCAAGGGCTTGTAGCCATTTTCCTGATTACGAACTCAACGGGAAGATTTGTGAGAATTAAATATTGGGTTGACAGTTCAGAGGATGCAAATTCCTGGGTGTCAGGTCATGCTCCCAGTACCTAATGAAAGCAGGCTTGAGTTCTGGGGCTGGTAGGTGTAATCTATTGTACAGTTTATAACTGGGAGATGAGCTTAATGGGGAGTTTGGGATCGCTGATTAATGCCTCAGACCAGTTGATGGAGAAGGTCACCACTGCTCATGTGTTGGGACCTAAGCATATGAAGGATATCAGTTGTAGAAAGAAGTACTGAGGTGTAAGTAATTAGGTCAAGTCTCTAGCACTAAGCACCAAACCACTAGACCCGAAACAAAGTACCAATAGGACGGGAAGATGTCTTGTGTGTATTTGATTTGCTTTCCATCATGGCAGAGGGAACCAAATATAGGATATCTTTCAGTAACAAGAGTGGAGAGGGAAAGGGGACAGAACAGTGTATAGACTGAAACCACCTCCAAGTGCTGAGTGTAGCTTGGATTACAGGATGTGGTGTGGTAGGTATGGATTGTAGCATCTTTTTTCCCAGCAGAAGCAAGCGGAAGGGGATCTCCATCAATTCTTGTTCCATGGAAACCCAATATTTGTTTGTGGCCTGTCAACCACTCTAGAAAGAAGCACTGCCTTACTGTCTTACTCGGGGTCTAGGAGCGCAATCCCATTTGGGACTGGACAGCAGATTGTAAGAAAGTCTAGGTTTCTTTCAATTCTAAATGAATGTTCTAAATATGTTCCTTAGCTGTTCAAAATAGGATTTGGAAATAGGAAGTACCTGCTACAACAGGGTAGAATAAGCAACATAATGAGGTTTTTCCATCCAAACCAGGAGAGTGGGGAAGTTCATCTTTTCCAACCTGTGTTAATAGATTGTAGCATAGGGATATAGTTGAGGGATAATAGTTCAGAAACATCGGGGCTAACTTTATCTACCAAATAAGTCAGAAACTGGGAGGACCAATGAAATGGAGAGTCAATCAAGTGATGTTTGCGTGTAGGGGAAATGCCAATACATATAACCAGAGACTTTTTTGTGTTAATTTAAAAGTTAGATAAGGAGCTATTTTTATCTAAGTGTTTGTGTATGAGCGGGAGGGATATCTCTGGGATTAATGTCATAACCAAAATATCATCAACGTATGCTGCTGTTTTGTGTTCTTGATCACCCAAAGAAACCCCTCTTATCAAGGGGTCCTTTCTGAGGACTTGGAGAAGGGGTTCTAGGGCTAGTACAAATAAAAGTAGGGATATAGGGCAGTCGTGACTGGTTCCATTATGGATTTTGAATGGAAGGGATAATTCTTGATTGACGAAGACAGAGGCTGACGCTCGTGAGTACATTGTGAAAACTGCTTGCACATATCAGATCAGGGAGGTCAAATTTAAGCAGAAATACTGAAGATATAGTGGCTCACCTGTTCAGTGACAGCACTAGTCTTATCCTACTCACCCAGTCAGTAAAAGAATGTACGGAATAATTTGTTGTGAAAAATGGCACTCTATATCTGAAGTCACGCAGAGAGTTACATACAGTGCTGCCCATAATTATTCATACCCCTGGCAAATTTTGACTTAGTCACTTTTATTCAACCAGCAAGTAATTTTTTGACGGGAAATGACATAGGTGTCTCCCAAAAGATAATAAGACGATGTACAAGAGGCTTTATTGTGGAAAAAAAAACATTTCTCAGCTTTTATTTACATTTGAGCAAAAAATACAAGATGTTCCGCACTGTGGAAAATCTCAGAGGACGTGGTCGGAAGCCAAAAGTGACACCTGTGCTGGCCAGAAGGATAGTTAGAGAGAAATAGGTCTTTTACCGACTTTTTCCTCAGTGGTCACCCGTTTACTCCCTCCTGCAGTCTTTTAATACCCTCCCCCGGTTGGGTAGAAAAGTTCAAATGGATCTGATAATTGGGTTTTGGTGGTATTGTGGAGTTACTATTGCGGTAATGTTGCGTTGTTATTATCATCTGCATTCTTTAATTAAAAAGAGTATAGAACATAATGTATTATTATATTCCCATATAGATCTATTCCTCTATGGGATAAAGATATGCATAGATATACCATATTAGTCCAAAGGGGTTTTGATAGTATAATGGTGTTCCTGTTGTGGCAATGTTGCGTTTTTTCTTCTATACTTGTATAGGTTACAATAAAATATTACACTCCTGTATATACTGTTCTGTGAAATTAAAATATACATATAGTAAATACATCATATTCATTGGATCCAGATATATGGGAAGAAAGATTAAAAAAAAAATATATATATATATATATATATATATATATATACAATTTAAGCAGAACTTGGCGCAAGAATGGCCAATTGACCCTATCAAATGCCTTATGTATTATTTCTCCCCTCTCTGCCTCTAACAAAGCCGTACTGGTCTGTATGTACCAAGAGAGGTAGGAACTCTGCTAGGCAGTTAGCTAACATTTTTGCAGATAGTTTGAGATTTATATTAAGAAGCGAAATGGGGTGGTAGTTAGAACACTATTTAGCGTCCTTCCCTTCTTTAGGAATTAAGGATATATGAACCATTGCCATGTCAATGGAGAGAGGTTTATCCAGTAAGGATTGATTGCAAACAGAGAGGAGGTGGGGGGAGAAGGAGTTGAAAAGTGGTGTAATATAAGACAGTAAACGCATCAGGGTCTGGGCTTCTACCTTTAGGTGATTGTCGCAAGGCAATGGTTAACTCGTCCTGTGTAAACAGGGAGGACAGGGTTTGTTTTTATGCTTTTGCAAGAGAAGGCAAGGTAAGTGTATCTAGAAAAGATAACAACCCCCCCTCTCCCCTCTTCCCAGGGTGAGTTCAGCTGATGGCTATAATTTATCATTTTCTTATTTTTCACCCGATAGCGAGACCAATTTAGAGTCAGTTTGGATTACGTTGCAGCTTGATAATCATAAGATAACTCGTTGTCATATATAGACCACCTAGCCAAGTCAAAAAATTAGATGATCTACTAGTTGAGGATATAGCTAAAATGACATTGAAGGGGGAAGTTATCATTATGGGAGACTTTAATCTTCCTGATGTAAACTGGAAAACCAAAATAGCTAGTTCTGCCAGGAGTACAGATATTCTAAATTCCCTACTGGGATTATCTCTACAGCAAGTAGTTGAGGAGCCAACCCGGAAGGAGGCCATTTTAGATTTAATATTCACAAATAGGAATTTGGTATCCGATATTACTGTAGGGGAAAGCTTTGGATCTAGTGATCACCAGTCAGTGTGGTTTGCTATAAGTACAGTGACTGAGTCACACCACACAAAAACAAAAGTTTTAGATTTTAGAAAAACTGACTTTTCTAAAATTAGATTAGTGGTATCCAAGTCACTATCAGACTGGAACTGTTTCAATGGAGTCCAGGAGAAATGGGACTACTTAAAAGTGGCACTATTGAAGGCAACAGATAATTGCATTAGGCTTGTCAGTAAAAGCAAACTAAGGAAGAGACCACTGTGGTAATCAGCAGAAGTGGCCAAAATCATTAATAACAAAAAGCATTTAGTAATTATAAAAAACTAAATGAGGATGACTGGGAAATGTATAAGATTAGGCAGAGAGAGGCCAAGCAAGATATAAGAGCTTCTAAAGCACAGGCAGAAGAGAAATTAGCTCAGTCAGTGAAAAAAGGTGATAAGACATTCTTCAGATACATAAATGAAAAAAGGAAATTTAAACAAGGAATTATCAAATTAAAAACAAAAGAATGAAGGTATATGGAAGAAGATAAAGAACTTGCTGACTGCCCCCAATGAATACTTCTGTTCAGTTTTTACAAAGGAAAATGAAGGAAAAGGACCTCAGTTAGGGAGGCCACCAAGGATTGAGAAAGATACCGGCAGCATACCTCATCCAGATCGGATTTTTATCCCCCGCTTTTGCAAGTGTTGTGCTGACACAAGCACCAACACCAGAAGGTGAGTGGAACTACTGATACAATACTCTATCTAACACTATCTACCAGAAACTACTACCCTATGAGCGCCTTGTTTCCCGTTTATCTCGCCATATTAGCTCAGTTAGGGAGGAAAACTAATTATTCTTTTGATGCATGTGTCTTTACAGAGGAAGACTGTCTAAAATTAATACAAATAAGTCACAGGGGCCTGATTGGATACACCCAAAGCTATTAAAAGAGCTTAGTGGTGTACTAGCAAAACCATTAACAGATTTTCTTAACCAATCACTGGTAACAGGAGTCGTCCCAGAAAATTGGAAATTAGCAAATGTTGTGCCCATTCACAAGAAAGGTAATAGGGAGGAATTGGGCAACTATTGGCCAGTAAGCCTGACATCAGTAGTGGGGAAATTAATGGAAACCATACTTAAGGAGAGGATTGTGGAACATCTAAAATCCCATGGATTGAAAGATTAAAAACAGCATGGGTTTACTTCAGGGTGGTCATGTGCAGTAGACATCGCTTATCAAGACTTCAGTAAGGCCTTTGATCCTGTCCCACATAGGCTTATCAATAAATTGCAGTCTTTGAGCTTGGACTCCCATATTGTTGAATGGATTAGGCAGTGGCTGAGGTACAGACAACAGAGGGTTGTAGTCAATGGAGTATAGTCAGACCATGGTCTTGTTACCAGTGGGGTACCTCAGGGATCTGTTTTGGGACCCATATTGTTTAATATCTTTATCAGCGAAATTGTAGAAGGCCTTGATGGTAAGGTGATTCTTTTTGCTGATGACACAAAGATTTGCAAGAGGGTTGATGTTCCTGGAGGGATACACCAAATGGAAAAGGATTTAGGAAAACTAGAGGAATGGTCAAAAATCTGGCAACAAAAATTTTATGTTATGTGCAAGATAATGCACCCGAGGCATAAAAACCCAAGAGCAGAATATAAAATCAGTGATTCAGTCCTAACCTCAGTATCTGAGGAAAGGGATTTAGGGGTCATTATTTCAGAAGACTTAAAGGTAGGCAGACAATGTCATAGAGCAACAGGAAATGCTAGCAGAATGCTTGGGAGTATAGGGAGAGGCATTACCAGTAGAAAAAGGGAGGTGCTCATGCCGCTCTACAGAGCACTAGTGAGACCTCATTTGGAGTATTGTGCTCAGTACTAGAGACCATATCTCCAGAAGGATATTGATACTTTGGAGAGAGTTCAGAGAAGAGCTACTAAACTAGTACATGGATTGCAGGATAAAACTTACTAGGAAAGGTTAAAGGACCTTAACATGTATAGCTTGGAAGAAAGACGAGACAGAGGGGATATGATAGAAACGTTTAAATATATAAAGGGAATTAAAAAGGTAAAAGAGGAGAGAATATTTAAAAGAAGAAAAACTGCTACAAGAGGACATAGTTTTAAATTAGAGGGGCAAAGGTTTAAAAGTAATATCAGGAAGTATTACTTTACTGAGAGAGTATTGGATGCATGGAATAGCCTTCCTGCAGAAGTGGTAGCTGCAAATACAGTGAAGGAGTTTAAGCATGCATGGGATAGGCATAAGGCCATCCTTCATATAAGATAGGGCCAGGGGCTATTCACAAAGGTATGTGAACGGAAAAATAAAAAAGTTATGGCTCAAGGAAGATAGGGATGAAAAATGAAAACGCAAAAACGAAAAAACCTCTGGTATCCTAAGGGTTAAAGAGGTTCTGGAAAAAAACTAAATGTGGTCCTATGTTGTAGGTAGGCCCAGATTTACAGAATGTGGGGCCAACACAAATAGGCAGCTCATTAGTCTGGGACTGTAATACTATAGAGGGGAAATATAGTGTGCAGCACAATATACTGCACCAGTAGAACCAAACACCACAGTGTAGCAAAATATACTGCCCCTGCAGAACCAAATAACACAGTGCAACACAAAACACTGCCCCAGCAGACCTTCTATTAGTATTTGGTCTGCAGTGAACTCAATTACCAAAGTGCACAATGTAGTGCCCAGTTGCACAAAATACCTCTCTGGAAGCTGTCCCTCTGTGGTGGCCAGGCCTAGCTGGCATGTTTGGTCTTCCTGCTCCTCCATTTGTCTCTAATTAAGATATGGAGGATGGTGATGAGGACATAAGATGCAGGCAACAGCACAGAGCCAGCCCCACCATCAGCTACTATACATACAGGAAAATTCAGCACTACATACAGTGGATATAAAAAGTCTACACACCCCCTGTTAAAATGTCAGGTTTCTGTGATGTAAATAAATGAGACCAAGATGAATCATTTCAGAATTTTTTCCACCTTTAATGTGACCTATAAACTGCACCACTCAATTGAAAAACAAACTGAAATCTTTTAGGTGGAGGGAAGAAAACAAAAAAAACAAAAATAATATGGTTGCAACTGGGGATGTAGCTGTGTTCAGAATGTTAAATAGGAGTCAGCATACACCTGCCATCATTTAAAGTGCCTCTGATTAACCCCAAATAAAGTTCAGCTGCTCTAGTTGGTCTTTCCTGAAATTTTCTTAGTCGCATCCCACAGCAAAAGCCATGGTCTACAGAGAGCTTCCAAAGCATCAGAGGGATCTCATTGTTAAAAGGTATCAGTCAGGAGAAGGGTACAAAAGAATTTCCAAGGCATTAGATATACCATGGAACACAGTGAAGACAGTCCTCATCAAGTGGAGAAAATATGGCACAATAGTGACATTACCGAGAACTGGACGTCCCTCCAAAATTGAAGAAAAGACGAGAAGAAAACTGGTCTGGGAGGCTGCCAAGAGGCCTACAGCAACATTAAAGGAGCTGCAGGAATATCTGGCAAGTACTGGCTGTGTGGTACATGTGACAACAATCTCTTGTATTCTTCATATGTCTGGGCTATGGGGTAGAGTGGCAAGATGAAAGCCTTTTTTTCAAAGAAAAACATCCAAGCCAGGCTACATTTTGCAAAAACACATCTGAAGTCTCCCAAAAGCATGTGGGAAAAGGTGTTATGGTCTGATGAAACCAAGGTTGAACTTTTTGGCCATAATTCCAAAAGATATGTTTGGCGCAAATACAACATGCACATCACCAAAAGAACACCATACCCACAGTGAAGCATGGTGGTGGCAGCATCATGCTTTGGGGCTGTTTTTCTTCAGCTGGAACTGGGGCCTTAGTTAAGCTAGAGGGAATTATGAACAGTTCCAAATACCAGTCAATATTGGCACAAAACCTTCAGGCTTCTGCTGGAAAGTTGAACATGAAGAGGAACTTCATCTTTCAGCATGACAACGACCCAAAGCATACATCCAAATCAACAAAGGAATGGCTTCACCAGAAGAAGATTAAAGTTTTGGAATGGCCCAGCCAGAGCCTAGATTTGAATCCGATTGAAAATCTGTGGGGTGATTTGAAGAGGGCTGTGCACAGGAGATGCCCTCGTAATCTGACAGATTTGGAGTGTTTTTGCAAAAAAGAGTGGGCAAATCTTGCCAAGTCAAAATGTGCCAGGCTTATAGACTCATACCCAAAAAGACTGAGTGCTGTAATAAAATCAAAAGGTGCTTCAACAAATTATTAGTTTAAGGGTGTGCACACTTATGCAACCATATTTTAGTTATATTTTTTCTTCCCTCTACCTAAAAGATTTCTGGTTTTCATTTGAGTTGTACAGTTTATAGGTCACATTAAAGGTGGAAAAAGTTCCAAAATGATTTATCTTTGTCTCATTTTTTTACAGCACAGAAACCTGACATTTTAACAGGGGTGTGTAGACTTTTTATATCCACTGTACGTACATACATACATATATACGTCCATATATATATATGCTGGTTGACATTGTATGTATGTAAGTCTACTGTGTTATGTGCGACTTGTGCAGGGTGTGGGAGACTAGGGGCCCACCTTGCTCAGGGGCCCACCAGAGTTCCCCCTCTACCACTGTGGGCCAGTCCGAGCCTGCCCAGATATGTCTTTTTCACAGTAATATGCCCAGATATTTACCCCTTCACATTAGTTATGCCACATATGTGCCCACTCACAGTAGTTATGACTAGATACTGTAAGTGCCCCCTCACAGTAGTTATGCAAATATATATGCCCCATCACAGTAATATGCCCTGTGTGTCCCCTCACAGTAATATACTCAGATATATGCCCCTTCACAGTAATATACCCAGATATGTGCCCCCTCTATGCCCAATTATGCCCCCTCACAGTAGTTTTGCCCTGATATGTGTCCCCTCACCTCCCTGGGTATGCTGGGTGCTGACGCCAGCCCTGCTTACTGATTGCTTATACAGTGATAGAAGCAGTATATGTACTGTATACCATTGTACCCCCACACATAGCTTTGCAATAGCAAGGTTTACACAGCCAAATGCGGCCTTCATTACAGTTCTACAGCTTTCCAAAGCTCCTGAAAGGCAAATCTACCTAATTATACTACTATAATTATTGCTTCCAATATTGCTGCGCAATTAAGCACTTTTGCTTTTCAGGATCTTTGGATAGCTGAGTACCAATAAATGTGGAGGTATGCTGGAGGCCAAACTGGGCATTAAACTTGTTCATTGTTGCCTTTACACTGAAAGTATTTAGATATTCTGCAAGCCTAGGAGTAGTAAAAATGGTGGTAGTAGTGCTTACTCACTCTGTCGCTGTCACCTGTTTTACCCTTCAGGGCACTTTCTGGTTTTGGGGTCTTCCTGCCTGATTTCTGCTTGGGTGCCCTCGATGTTGAAGGTTTTGAGGTGCAAGACGAGATCCCTTGGTACAGTTGTTGGTGCAGCGTACCAATGCAATATGCAATAATGAGGCAGTTCTTCATGCATGGACTGGCAATTGGTACACAAAATGAACTTTCCAGAGGTGCTGTGGTTTAATGGCTGCATAAGTGATTAATCCTTTCCCGACATCCGTAGTACGTGTACAGAAGATGTCAGGTCTTTAAAGATGGACCTTGCTTTGAAGTGGAGCCAGTGCCATAGCCACAGTAAGCCTGCTGTTTCACTTTAGCCCCTCATTTATCCCCTCAGATGCCATTGTCAAATGTGGTCATGGCATCTGAGAGCAAAAAAAAAAGGCTTCTAGGCCTTTTACTGGTATATTCTATTGCAGGCCTGCAGGTGGCAGCACTTCATTGGAATATACAGAATTGTCTATTCAGTAATGGATTAAATTCTAGTCTTTTAAAATTAAAATCTAATGATTGTATTCTTAGGGTCCCTTTGGGTGCCTAAAAAAAATATATTTATGTTTTCAAAAAATGTAAATCACCCTCCGTTTCCCCAAAATTAAAATAAACAATAAAAAATAAAGATCATAGACATTGCTGCATATGAAAATGACAGTACTATTAATATATAAAAAAATATTTATCCCATGCAGCAAATAGCATAAGAGAAAAAAAAGTAAAATGGCCAATTCGCTGTTTATTTCACTTCCCCCTAGAAAATTGAATATAAATTGATCAAAAAGTCATACACACTTCTAAATGGTATCAATAAAAATGAAAGATTGTCCTGCAAAAAATGAGCCCTCAAATAGCTCCACAGACATAACTATAGAAAAGTTATGGGTGTCAGAATATGGTGAGGAAAAGAAAAAAATTTTTTAAAGTTATTTTCTTTTTTCAGTATTAAAACAATATATGATATTGCTGTAGTTGTACTGACCCAGAGACTAAAAGTAACAGGTCAGTTTTGCTGCATAGAGAACGCAATAAAACCCATAGAACTGTGGTGCAATTGCAATTTTTTACACTCCATTTGGATTTTTTTCCAGCTCTGAATTTACTCTTTTCCATCAGCCAGATAATCTGACAGGCTCCTTATGTCTACCCTCTGACATTATAAACACTCATTAGTACCACCTAATCAAGGTCGCCTGTGGGATAGGCAGTGCGAAAGTGCACAAGAATGATACTACCGAGATAAAATAGAAGCGCATTCACACTCGAAGGTGCCACTCCTCCAAGTATATACTACAAACTATTCAAAAATCACAGAAAAAGATTTTTTTAAAATCTGCACTATATGAAAAATGTATATGCGGATGTGTATGGCTACATGTTCTGCCTGACTGAGACCACCTTGGTGCTGGTAGGTGGGGACAGATGTGTTTTAATCAAAATATTTTGGCTGAGAGTCTCAGATTTTATCATATCAGAGTGAGGGATGTTTGCATCTATTGTGTTAGTGCATTATTTTTGGTGATTTTTCCTTGATAAATGTAGCCAGGCACATCCGCATACCCACTTATCATATAATTCAGGATGTGATTTTTGATTAGTTGGTAGTATACTCTTGAAGGAGTGGCACCTTCAAGTGTGAATGTGCTTCTATTTCATCTTGGGAGTAGCATTGTTGTGCACTTTTGCACCGCCTATCCCACAGGCGACTTTGATTGGGTGGTATATATAGCTCTGCGGGCTCCACCTCTCATTTGTTGGTTGGTGCACACAGAGGTAACAGGGAGCAGTACACTATATGAAGGGTCGGCACTACCCATAAGCAGAGTAGGCCACTGTGTAGAGTGCCACTCTTGCTGGGGGCACTGGCGCTCTGGAGTCTGGCCGCCAGTGGCGTTGCAAGGTGGGTGCGGGCCGCACCAGGTGACACCAGTCTGATGGGATGTCACATTGAACTTTTAACTGAACTCATGCTCGCGCAACCGGCAAGTACAGACTGTACAGGATCAGCGACACAAGTACAGGAAGGGGGGGGGGGGGGTTAAACTACATAATAGAGGGCAGTCTGGGGACAAAATTAACTTGTGGGGGGCAAATTACATAATGGAGGGCAGTGTGGGGGCAAAATTACTTAGTGTGCTGGAAAATTACTTAGTGGGGGGCAAATTACATAATGGAGGGCAATGTGGGGGGCAAACAACATAAAGTGAGGCAGTGTGGGGGGCAAATTATGTACAATCGGATCCATAAATATTGGGACATTGACACAATTGTAACATTTTTGGCTCTATACACCACCACAATGGATTTGAAATGAAACGAACAAGATACGCTTTAACTGCAGACTGTCAGCTTTAATTTAAAGGATAACTGTCACACTTAGACCCAAATTTCAATTTTCATACAGTACAGACCAAAAGTTTGGACACACCTTCTCATTCAAAGAGTTTTCTTTATTTTCATGACTATGAAAATTGGAGATTCACACTGAAGGCATACAAACTATGAATTAACACATGTGGAATTATATACATAACAAAAAAGTGTGAAACAACTGAAAATGTGTCATATTCTAGGTTCTTCAAAGTAGCCACCTTTTGCTTTGATTACTGCTTTGCACACTCTTGGCATTCTCTTGATGAGCTTCAAGAGGTAGTCACCTGAAATGGTTTTAACGTCACAGGTGTGCCCTGTCAGGTTTAATAAGTGGGATTTCTATCCTACTGAATAGACTGTTAGCTGTTTTTTTTCTTGCCATAATATAAATTCTAAGTAAAGAAAAACGAGTGGCCATCATTATTTTAAAAAATGAAGGTCAGTCAGTCCGAAAAATTGGGAAAACTTTAAAAGTGTCCCCAAGTGCAGTCACAAAAACCATCAAGCACTACAAAGAAACTGGCTCACATGCGGACCGCCCCAGGAAAGGAAGACCAAGAGTCACCTCTGCTGCGGAGGATAAATTCATCCGAGTCACCAGCCTCAGAAATCGCAGGTTAACAGCAGCTCAGATTAGAGACCAGGTAAATGCCACATAGAGTTCTAGCAGCAGACACATCTCTAGAACAACTGTTAAGAGGAGACTGTGTAAATCAGGCCTTCATGGTAGAATATCTGCTAAGAAACCACTGCTAAGGACAGGCAACAAGCAGAAGAGACTTGTTTGGGCTAAAGAACACAAGGAATGGACATTAGACCAGTGGAAATCTGTGCTTTGGTCTGATGAGTCAAAATTTGAGATCTTTGGTTCCAACCACCGTGTCTTTGTGCGACGCAGAAAAGGTGAACGGATGGACTCTACATGCCTGGTTCCCACCGTGAAGCATGGAGGAGGAGGTGTGATGGTGTGGGGGTGCTTTGCTGGTGACACTGTTGGGGATTTATTCAAAATTGAAGGCATACTGAACCAGCATGGCTACCACAGCATCTTGCAGCTGCATGCTATTCCATCCAGTTTGCGTTTAGTTGGACCATCATTTCTTTTTCAACAGGACAATGACCCCAAACACACCTCCAGGCTGTGTAAGGGCTATTTGGCCATGAAGGAGAGTGATGGGGTGCTCCGCCAGATGACCTGGCCTCCACAGTCACCGGACCTGAACCCAATCGAGATGGTTTGGGGTGAGCTGGACCGCAGAGTGAAGGCAAAAGGGCCAACAAGTGCTAAGCATCTCTGGGAACTCCTTCAAGACTGTTGGAAGATCATTTCAGGTGACTACCTCTTGAAGCTCATCAAGAGAATGCCAAGAGTGTGCAAAGCAGTAATCAAAGCAAAAGGTGGCTACTTTGAAGAACCTAGAATATCACATATTTTCAGTTGTTTGACACTTTTTTGTTATGTATATAATTCCACATATGTTAATTCATGGTTTTGATGCCTTCAGTGTGAATCTTCAATTTTCATAGTCATGAAAATAAATAAAACTCTTTGAATGAGAAGGTGTGTCCAAACTTTTGGTCTGTACTGTATATGTAGTTACTAATAACATGATATTCCAGAATCAGTTACTATTAGACTGACTTACCCCATATTTAATAAGATTCAGCCCTTAGCAACCAATCTGCATAAAACTGCAATTTCACTATTCAGTTAAGATGGCCGCCACTGCCCTCACCCTGAGGCTAATCCCGCCTGCCCTCACTAGCCAGTAATAATAGCGCCCCAAAAGTGTCAGTAACCAGAGCCCTCCCCCTAAAGGGTTAATCTCCTGCAGCACAAAGGGGTCCTCTTACCACACTTTGCTTTCATTTCTACACTGAGCAGATGGCAGATCTCCCTTCACTGCTCTGCGCTGCTTCGGCTCTGCATTGTCCCAGTCTGCTGAGTGAGGGAGCGTCTGCCAAGCGCAGGGACAGGGAGAAGTGCACACAGCCCAGGCACTGTTATCAGCTGCTGGGGAGGACCTGGCTTTAATCATTTACTTACAGTCCCTGGCTGTCAGGAATGTGACCTTGCACGCAGCCTGCTTCTGCATCCTCCGTCCTTCAGCACATAGACGGACCATGCCTAGCAACCTGATTTTAAGCACAGGCAAAAATGGGCAGTACAGGGAACAAAACTGTGGAATTAAGGGGTAATTGAATACAGAGTGAAAAGTTTAAATAGGGCCACCAAGGAGATATTAATCACCACAATCCAATACTCAAAAAAATAAATAAAATATATGACAGTTATACTTTAAGGGTATTTACATCCAAATCAGGTGAACGGTGTAGGAATTACAACAGTTTGCATATGTGCCTCCCACTTGTTAAGGGACCAAAAGTAATGGGACAATTGGCTTCTCAGCTGTTCCATGGACAGGTGTGTGTTATTCCCTCATTATCCCAATTACAATGAGCAGATAATTATTTACCTGGTGAAGAAAACACCCTTCACAACAGTTGGCCAGATCAAGAACACTCTCCAGGAGGTAGGTGTATGTGTGTCAAAGTCAACAATCAAGAGAAGACTTCCCCAGAGTGAATACAGAGGGTTCACCACAAGATGTAAACCATTGGTGAGCCTCAAAAACAGGAAGACCGGATTAGAGTTTGCCAAGAGACATCTAAAAAAGCCTTCACAGTTCTGGAACAGCATCCTATGGACAGATGAGACCAAGATCAACTTGTACCAGAATAATGGGAAGAGAAGCGTATGGAGAAGGAAAGGAACTGCTCATGATCCTAAGCATACCACCTCATCAGTGAAGCATGGCGGTGGTAGTGTCATGGCGTGGGCATGTATGGCTGCCAATGGAACTGGTTCTCTTGTATTTATTGATGATGTGACTGCTGACAAAAGCAGCAGGATGAATTCTGAAGTGTTTCGGGCAATATTATCTGCTCATATTCAGTACTGATTCAGTACTCATTGAACAGCGCTTCACAGTGCAGATGGACAATGATCCAAAGCATACTGCAAAAGCAACCAAAGAGTTTTTTAAGGGAGAGAAGTGGAATATTATGCAATGGCCAAGTCAATTATCTGACCTGAATCCGATTGAGCATGCATTTCACTTGCTGAAGACAAAACTGAAGAGAAAATGCCCCAAGAACAAGCAGGAACTGAAGACAGTTGTAGTAGAGGCCTGGCAGAGCATCACCAGGGATGAAACCCAGCGTCTGGTGATGTCTATGCGTTCCAGACTTCAGGCTGTAATTGACTGCAAAGGATTTGCAACCAAGTATTAAAAAGTGAAAGTTTGATTTATGATTATTATTCTGTCCCATTACTTTTGATCCCTTAACAAGTGGGAGGCACATATGCAAACTGTTGTAATTCCTACACCGTTCACCTGATTTGGATGTAAATACCCTCAAATTAAAGCTGACAGTCTGCAGTTAAAGCGCATCTTGTTACTTTAATTTCAAATCCATTGTGGTGGTGTATAGAGCCAAAAATGCTAGAATTGTGTCGATGTCCCAATATTTATGGACCCGACTGTATGTAATTTGCCCCCCACACTGCCTCACATTATGTAATTTTCCCCCACACTGCCCAACTTTATGTTGTTTGCCCCCCACATTGCCCTCCATTATGTAATTTGCCAAAAATGTTAGAATTGTGTCGGTCCCAATATTTATGGACCTGACTAATGTGGGGCCGTGTAGGGGGCAAGTCACATAATGTGGGGCAGTGTGGTGGGAAATTACATAATGTGAGGCAGTGTGGGGGGAAATTACATAATGTGAGGCAGTGTGGGGGGAAATTACATAATGTGAGGCAGTGTGGGGGGAAATTACATAATGTGAGGCAGTGTGGGGGGCAAATTACTTAATGTGGGGCAGTGTGGGGGGCAAATTACTTAATGTGAGGCAGTGTGGGGGGCATATTACTTAATGTGGGGCAGTGTAGGGGGCAGTATTACTAATGAGGGCATTCTAGAAGTGAATTACTATTGGTGGGACTATGAGGAGCACTATTACTATGGGGACACTATTATTTCTTCAGGATAGTATTTGTGGTATTGGGGCCGGGGCACAGCGAGCAGCAAGATAACACTGTGGGGACTCCAGGTTGGGGGAAGATTATAGAAAAGTGAGGACACTGAAATGTCTGTGTGTCACCCTCTGCAGAGATGAGGCGGCTGAGAGAAGTGTCCGGACCGAATGGAGAAGATGATAACAGAGAAGATCTACATTGGAGGAGACGTCACCTAGAGGCCCTGGATGTGAGAGGTACGTGCTGCTGTATGTGTGCAATGCTGCTATTTTATGTTTTGCATATGAGAAAATGTTTACAATTAAGATGTTTTAATTAAATGTTCTATTTTACTATTTTTATTATTTGGTCGAAAGGCTGATTGGGGAGGGGATTGTAACCGGACTGCTGTAGAATATCTAAAATTAGCTGGTCAAGTAAAATGTTGCATGCAACAATCATGAAATTGGTGGCTGAAAAAACAGGGGTGGGTCAAAAGGTGTGGTCAAGGGGGTGGCAAAATTAACTTTTTCCGAGGGTGGCAAAAATCCTTGCACCAGCCCTGACTATATGTTCAGGGTCTGCTCTCCTGAATGTAGTTGCCCAACGGCCTCAAAATATAATGTTTACATATAAAATATAATGTTTGCATCTATTGTGTTAATGCATTATTTTCTGGTGTGTCCGGGCACCAGAAGAAAACTCCTAAACACGTGATAATGGAGAATGGTCACTGTATCACAGCAATTCTCCAACAATTTAGGGCTCTTTCACACCTGCGTTCTTTTCTTCCGGCATAGAGTTCCGTCGTCGGGGCTCTATGCCGGAAGAATCCTGATCAGGATTATCCCCATGCATTCTGAATGGAGAGAAATCCGTTCAGGATGCATCAGGATGTCTTCAGTTCCGGACCGGAACGTTTTTTGGCCGGAGAAAATACTGCAGCATGCTGCGCTTTTTGCTCCGGCCAAAAATCCTGAACACTTGCCGCAAGGCCGGATCCGGAATTAATGCCCATTGAAAGGCATTAATCCGGATCCGGCCTTAAGCTAAACGTCGTTTCGGCGCATTGCCGGATCCGACGTTTAGCTTTTTCTGAGTGGTTACCATGGCTGCCGGGACGCTAAAGTCCTGGCAGCCATGGTAAAGTGTAGCGGGGAGCGGGGGAGCAGTATACTTACCGTCCGTGCGGCTCCCCGGGCGCTCCAGAGTGACGTCAGGGCGCCCCAAGCTCATGGATCATGTGATCGCATGGCACGTCATCCATGCGCATGGGGCGCTCTGACGTCATTCTGGAGTGCCCCGGGAGCCGCACGGACTGTAAGTATACCGCTCCCCACTACTACTATGCCAACCAGGACTTTAATAGCGTCCTGGCTGCCATAGTAACACTGAACGCATTTTGAAGACGGATCCGTCTTCAAATGCTTTCAGTTCACTTGCGTTTTTCCGGATGCGGCGTGTAATTCCGGCAAATGGAGTACACGCCGGATCCGGACAACGCAAGTGTGAAAGAGGCCTAAGCTCTACACTCCGTCTTTCCTTGTGGACTGATCATTGGGCAAATAAAGTTCTTCCTCTAGCCTAGTTCTAATTATCATTTAGCAAGCTAACTAGCCTGTTTTGCTGTCTATGGGCTCATGCAAACGGATCCTCCAAAAATATGGATGACGTCCATGTGCATTCCGTATTTTGTGGAACGGAACAGCTGGCCCTTAATAGAACAGAACTATCCTTGTCCGTAATGCAGACAATAATAGGACATGTTCTATTTTTTTGCTGAACGGAAATACAGACATACGGAAACGGAAGGCACACATACCTTCCTTTTTTTTTGAGAACCCATTGAAATGAATGGTTCCGCATACGGTCTGCAAAACTAAACAGAACGGACACGGAAAGAGAATACGTTCATGTGCATTAGCCCTAAGAGCCTGTAAAACTGCAATTGACAAATGCAATGACTATTCCTCAATATTGTAGCATAGATAAGCAGAATTGCCTTTCAGAATCCTGAGAGAACTGGGTAAAGCTTCATTTACACTCGCTGTATAGTACCGGCAGGCTGATCTGGCAGAAAACAGCCTGCTGGAGCTCTCTGGATCTGACATTGCCGGATGTTACCGCTATGTCCGCTAGCCCCATTGACTAAAATCAGACCCCCACCGATTTGATATTGATTAATGCTGGAGAACCCCTTTAAGATCATCAAGGATAAATCACTATTGAACAGAGGCATGGAATGGATACAGATCTATCATAACCTCATCATTGATGTTTCTACTTTTGCACTCTGGATCACTGAGTTAACCTTCAAGCTAAATGTGGCAAGCTAGTTTTTGTGTAGAATTAAGAGGAGGGCCCAGGGTTGCAAAAAATTTTCAGTCAAGCAAAAGATGTCTAAAAATGTCAAGGTGAACTACCGCTACACTTTTACAAACTATACAGGCAACCCAAGACTACCCTTTCAACTGTGCTTCCCAAGATATAGTGCTTTGTATTTTCCTATAATTTCATTTGCAATTCCAAATATATCCTCAAGAGGTCACCTATAATACAGATGATGCCTTGTGTATTACATGTGCAAATTAAAGGCACACATCTATCGACATGCTTTAAATCATATTAACAACCTATATGTGAGGGTTTTTTAAACTATTTTTAATAAATAAAATTTCTTGAAGTCATTCCATTTATTCTAGGTCTTTCACAGAACCTTTACCTTTCTTTCTGTTTGGAATTTTAGCAGTTTCTCAGTCAGAGTTAGTTTCCGACCATCACTCAGGCCACAAACACAAATACCCTATGTTTTCCCAAAAGTATGGTCAAGACTTCTGACTTTACAATTATTAATGCTCTGCACCACTGTAGACTTTGTTTCTACCACACTCTGGACCCCCTCCTTCTCTTTCCCTTGTAAATGTACGAAGGTCAGTATAAGTCAAACAACAGTGTATTCAAAACCTGAAAATAATGCTAAATATCAATGTATACACACTGTGGGGGTCAGCTCAATAGTAGTAGGCACAGCCGTCAGAGACAGTGAAACACTGGCACAGTTCACACAGGGGTTTGCCTGTTTTTATTCTCATCCACAAACAAAATATAAGGCCTTTACATTCAGGCCAAAATACAAAATAAATTCCTGCTCAGCTGAGCACTAATTAAACATAAAATTACCCTTTCTATACGGGCGGCCTACTACCAGCCACACTACACAATTCAAAATAAACTCAGTGCTTTTTGTTGCTTTAGCAGACTTCAGCAGCAATGGTGAAAGCCGGTCAGCTCAACCAGTCCACACCCATGCTCATAGTGCAAACCTTTATAGCCCAGAAATGAGCTGAGCTCCATCACCTGGTGGAGAGCTCTATATGAAACCTGTTCTGGACAGGAAGGGAATGGGGAGCCCCGCTATCAACCTATATCCTCATTCCATTAAAATCCAGGCCCGACAACACTATTTACCAAAGCCCTCAGCAAACTATGTTTTGCTAAGGCAGACCATCTTTTCTGGGATTTCTGATATCTCACCCAGGTTTCCTAGTTTAGATATCCTCCTCCTGTAGCCTAGTACATGGTATATGAAAGAAACCTAGGCAAAATATAACGATTCTCTACTACTTTTCCAGTCACTGTCTCACAACACCTACTAGATATCATAAATGTGAAGGAAACACTTCTAAATTAAGCACATGGGGGACACAGGCATTGGAAGGTAGGTGGAGGGTGTGTTCAGGCTGCAGAAGAAAAAGAGGAGGGTCACAAGAGAAATCGAAGCAAATAAAAACCCCTCTGACCAAAAACCAGAAATCTAGCCATTCAAAATATTCAACTTATTTACATACACCTACACACAGAAGGTTGTAAAATTGTTAATCAGAAGTTTTGGGGGTATCAAACACAGCCTACTGACTTGGTGTTGCAAGTCACACGTCTTATACAATATTCTTATTTAGCTGTGTCAGTATAGCATGTTTTTTTTTCCCATTATAGTCTAAAACACTGGTCTTAATAAATGACTCCCTTTTTGTCTGTAGCACACAGCAGAAAGAAAGAAATGGCTGGAAGACTGCTGTGCTGGAGAGTGAGAAAACCAGCTTAACCCTGCATGTAGCTAGGTAGCAAGTAGAGGTGAGTGTTCCTCTATGGCACAGACAGTTGAATACCACAGCGAAGACGATTAGCTGACTTGCACTTCCTAGCTCCCATACCATGGAATATTCCTTTACCTGTGGAGAAGCCAGAACAGAAGAAACAAACTAGCCACCCTGCTGCAGTTAATAAGTCTTTAAAGAGTATGGAGTGCAAGCTTGAGTGCAATCCGTGCATTGTGCTCCAAGGAAGAAAGATAAGGTGAACTGGTGAGAGACACTGCAAAGTGCATGCAGTCAGTTTTAAGGAAGGAGATGCAACGTGTGCAGAGTGAACTCTAGTGTGTATCGAGGAGATGTGTGTATTGTGGATCTGAAGTGATGACCGATCATAGTGTGTGTGCTACTAGTTTGAGTGGGGCACTAAAAGTCCTTCTGTGGCCTGTAAAGCAGAAAATCTTCATTGCTGCCAAGAGACTCAAATCCCGAGCGTTCCAGGAAAGTTGGGTGTATCAAGTGGAATGTCTGAGGGAAGAGTAAGGCCAAGATTTCACTTCAGTTAGGCTACTTTCACACTTGCGCTGTTTTTTTCCGGTTTTGAGATCCGGCAGAAGATCTCAATACCGGAAAAAAACATTTCAGTTTAGTCCCCATGCATTCTGAATGGAAAAATATCCGTTCAGGAGGCATCAGAATGTCTTCTATTCCGTCAGCATTCCGTTTTGTGACGAACACAAAACCACTGCAAGCTGCGGTTTTGTGTCCGGTCATAAAAACTAATCCGTCACTGAAAACAATGTAAGTCAATGGTGACAGATCAGATTCTTTAGGAGCCTATAAAAACGGATATGTCACAAATTGACTTTCAATGTATTTAGTGACGCATCCTGATTTGCAAAATCAAAACGGATCAGTTTAATTCCGGTATTGAGATCCTCTGCCAGATCTCAATACTGGAATTAACAACGCAATTGTGAAAGTAGCCTTATTTAGTAAGTTATTGAGAGCCAAAACCAGTAGTGAAGCCTACACAGAGATAAGGTGTAGAGGAAAGATCTGTACGTTTGGGGCTTTTGACTCACACCTGGTTTTGGCTCACAGTAAACTGATGGAAATAACTGACCAAATAACTGAAGTGAGAACTTGGCCTAAGATTCTCTTAGGGCACCATTCACACGAACAATTTTCTGTTAAAATGGATGCACTATCAGTTTTTCATGGCCATTTTGCATCAGTGTGTTCATCGATTTTTTGCAGTTTATCCGTTTTTAATGGGCGTTAAAAATAGCCATTAAAAATTGATGAATTTCATATATTTTTTTTTTTTCAACCGAACACCTGTAGTGCCCTTAATATATAGTTAATGACCCCCTAGTCCCCAATGGTATAGATAATGGGCCCATTTGTGCCCTTAGTATTATAATATGCTCCATTTAACCCCAACCCAAAATAGTGCAAGCAATAAAATAATTAATCTAATAAACGGCTGGCTCACAGTACTTTTAATATAACAAAAACAAAGACAGGTGCACTCTGCAGTCTTTCTAACCCTCATACTGGTGTAAAATAGAGAGATTAGCCAACATATCCTGCTTGGAGGACATGTCTGAGCCCGAGCACCGCGCCAAGGTTTCTCAAGTAGCTCGGGACCTAACGCTAAACCTACCTGGGCCGTATTGGCAATACCAGGAGCCAGTGGGCGAATTAAAGGGACGCAAGGTCCGACTCACAGCAATCTCCTAGTAACCTCCAGAATGTGACCATGCATACAATGGGAGGAGGGAGAGAGCTCTGAGCCCCACGCAAGACTGGCTGATATAGCCCGGGCCTCACATGTGCACCAGAATGCTGCCTGTGGATGGAAATAAAGGCACATTCAGATTAGGAGTTTCTAGGAGGATTAGGAGATTCCAATCCCCAGCAAAAATGCATACAATGGAGGATGCCTGCAGCGGACCACAAGTACCACAATGGACATCCTACACAGGATAGCAAATGTGTGGATGTGATAAACAGTAAAAATAATATAACAAAAACAAAGACAGGTGCACTCTGCGGTCTTAGGGTACTTTCACACTTGCGGCAGGACGGATTCGGCAGGCTGGTCTCCCTGTCGGATCCGTCCTTCCGCTGTTTTGCCGTATCTCCGGACCGCAGCTCCGTCCCCATTGACTATAATGGGGACGGGGCTGAGCTCCGGCGCAGCATGGCGAAAGCCGCCGGACTAAAAAGTCCTGCATGTCCGACTTTTTAGTCCGGCGGCTATCGCCTTGCTGCGCCGGAGCTCAGCCCCCATCCCCATTATAGTCAATGGGGATGGAGCGGCGGTCCGGAGATACGGCGAAACAGCGGAAGGACGGATCCGACAGGGAGACCAGCCTGCCGGATCCGTCTTGCCGCAAGAGTGAAAGTACCCCAATATAAACACGCAAATGTGGAATTTTTGGATTTAAAGATTGCTAAAAAGGAAGTGACATTTGTATGTAGCACATACCAGAAAGATGGAGCCAAAAACAGTTTTATCCTTAACACAAGTTGCCATCTTCTGGGTTGGCTACTAAATGTACCCTTCAGCCCAGTTTCGGCATTTAAGAAGAAACTGTACGGAAGTTGAGCAGTTTGAAAAGGAGGCAGTATTTATGAAAACGCAATTTTTGACAAAACAGTATTTAGAACATTTACTTAATGAATCAATACAAAGAGTGAGACAATTGGATCGAGCCTCCTTCTTCAAACCCAAAGAAGGGGTAGCAATTAATAAAAATCTAGAAACAACTGCCAAAATAATTTTATCCTTCAATAAGGATTAAAAATTGATTAATAACATGATCCGTAAACATTGGCACCTAATAAAGGCAGACTAATATTTGGGTCCTTAACTTCCAATTCAACCCCCAATAATATACACCAGAGGACCCCATTTGGGATTGCAGGTGGCACCAACGGTAAGAAGATATAAAAAAAAGGATTCCAAAACACATCAGTAATATTAAAAAAGGGTAAGATACACATCCCTTGTCCGACCATTTTAAAACACATCATGCAAGTGATCCAAGGGGGATGAAGTACATGGCCGTTCAATCTGTGAAAGGCGATTGGAGAGGGGGAGATTTTGTGTCTAAAATGTCCAGGTAAGAATCAAGGAAGATATTTGAGTTTGGATCCTTAATGCCCTTGGGATTGAATTCAGAACTTGAAATGTTTGGTTTCTTATAGAGGGAGGTAGGATCGGTCACAAAGTGAGTCGATGCCTGGCTGAATATCAGCGCACCGACTCCCCCCTCCCGGTTTCAGCTTTGATGGGTTTTTTTATTTATTTTTTATTTCACAGCTCAGGAAGTCAGTGGCGTTATTGTTTAGATTAATGGGTTTTAGAGGAGATGTTTATTATATATACAGTACAGACCAAAAGTTTGGACACACCTTCTCATTCAAAGAGTTTTCTTTATTTTCATGACTATGAAAATTGTAGATTAACACTGAAGGCATCAAAACTATGAATTAACACATGTGGAATTATATACATAACAAAAGTGTGAAACAACTAAAAATATGTAATATTCTAGGTTCTTCAAAGTAGACACCTTTTGCTTTGATTACTGCTTTGCACACTCTTGGCATTCTCTTGATGAGCTTCAAGAGGTAGTCACCTGAAATGGTCTTCCAACAGTCTTGAAGGAGTTCCCAGAGATGCTTAGCACTCGTTGGCCCTTTTGCCTTCACTCACTTCAGTCCAGCTTACCCCAAACCATCTGGATTGGGTTCAGGTCCGGTGACTGTGGAGGCCAGGTCATCTGGCCCAGCACCCCATCACTCTCCTTCATGGTCAAATAGCCCTTACACAGCCTGGATGTGTGTTTGGGGTCATTGTCCTGTTGAAAAATAAATGATGGTCCAACTAAACGCAAATCGGATGGAATAGCATGCCGCTGCAAGATGCTGTGGTAGCCATGCTGGTTCAGTATGCCTTCAATTTTGAATAAATCCCCAACAGTGTCACCAGAAAGCACCATCACACCTCCTCCTCCATGCTTCACGGTGGGAACCAGGCATGTAGAGTCCATCCATTAACCTTTTCTGCGTCACACAAAGACACGGTGGTTGGAACTAAAGATCCCAAATTTGGACTCCTCAAACCAAAGCACAGATTTCCACTGGTCTAATATCCATTCCTTGTGTTCTTTAGCCCAAACAAGTCTCTTCTGCTTGTTGCCTGTCCTTAGCAGTGGTTTCCTAGCAGATATTCTACCATGAAGGCCTGATTCACACAGTCTCCTCTTATCAGTTTTTCTAGAGATGTGTCTGCTGCTAGAACTCTGTGTGGCATTGACCTGGTCTCTAATCTGAGCTGCTGTTAACCTGCGATTTCTGAGGCTGGTGACTCTGATGAACTTATCCTCCGCAGCAGAGGTGACTCTTGGTCTTCCTTTCCTGGGGCGGTCCGCATGTGAGCCAGTTTCTTTGTAGCGCTTGATGTTTTTTGTGACTGCACTTGGGGACACGTTCAAAGTTTTCCCAATTTTGCTGTGTATCCACCTGACTTCTCCACAGCGCAACTGATGGTCCCAACCCCATTTATAAGGCAAGCAATCCCACTTATTTAACCTGACAGGGCACACCTGTGAAGTGAAAACCATTTCAGGTGACTACCTCTTGAAGCTCATCAAGAGAATGCCAAGAGTGTGCAAAGCAGTAATCAAAGCAAAAGGTGGCTACTTTGAAGAACCTAGAATATGACATATTTTCAGTTGTTTCACACTTTTTTGTTATGTATATAATTCCACATGTGTTAATTCATAGTTTTTATGCCTTCAGTGTGAATCTACAATTTTCATAGTCATGAAAATAAAGAAAACTCTTTGAATGAGAAGGTGTCCAAACTTTCGGTCTGTACTGTGTATGTGGCTATAATATTGATGCAGGGCCATTTTAATAGACACTGATAAGTAGAATCTATTCCATGTATTATTTTATACCTAAGAATGGTATAAATAAGTATGATTAACAACCCAGCCATTCACTTTTTTACTACTGCGGAAGGAACAAGCATTCCGAAACGCGTCTAGTGTGTTTTAGACTTCAACAAAGCGGTATAATAATTGTCTCTGCTTTTAGGACTCTTTAAGACATTATAGATGGTTACCGCAAGCTAGAGAGTGGGTTAAACATTGCTAAATTGAGCTAGTGCTGGTGCTAGCACAGGTTGGATTCTTCTACATCTATTGTGTTCCAATTGGCACGGCTAGCACCTGTTGCACTGACCCTTTGCACCTTGTTATCACAAGCCAGAGAGCGGACTAAACTCTGCTATATTCAGCTAGTGCCACTGATAGCACAAGCTGGACTCTGCTACATTTACTGTATTCTAATTAGCACGGCTAGCACTTGCTGCATTGACCTTTGGCACCTTGTTGTGTCCACTCCTGGGATCTTGCTGTGTCTACTCCTGGTTTTGAGATCCGTACCGGCGGGACTACATCGTGTCGACTAGCACGTGGGACGCCGTGCTGGCCGCGCACGCATCGAGGAGAGACATAGCAGAAGGGGCGCGCAGACAAACAGAGCGCTCTTAAGGGAGGAAGATTGAGTGCTGGCAAGTCAGTGGAGCCGAGCGCAATCAAAGAACCATAACAAGCTGAACCAGAAGGGTTCCAACAACTGATAATGTAGCACTGCGGACAAAATTGAATATTGGTGATAACATAGCCCACAGAAGGACCAAAGCCATACAAAGTATTAACTTTGCCGGGGAGACTGGGTTATAGATAAATTTTACCGCTGTGGTAATATATTACCGTTAGAAGCCATAGTATATTATTGGAGTACTCCAAGTACAGTTTTAATCAAATGCGTGAGATCCGCATTTTTATATGTTTACTGTTTCTGGAATGAATAATGATTGATGACATACATGGAATTATATGATGTTTATTTTACAATAAATGTGTTAGGTTAATTGTGTTGGTAATAAAATGGTATTTGTATGCAAACGTACTGTGAGCCAGCCGTTTATTAGATTATTCATTTGTGTGATTACGGCCAGCTGGTTACTGGTAGGCTGAGCTCCAGTTGTTTGCTGGTTGAGCTTCTCTATAGGAGTTTCACAGTTCAGACTATAACCCGTCTGAAGATATTATATATGTTAGGTGGCAAAATTCAATTATCAAATTCACAGGCTACCACCCATAAAACTTAGCTTTTAATATAAACTTTAAAACAAAACAGAAACACCCTCCAAAACAACCCAACGACGGTTAAAACAAAAACAAAAATTAAATAATAATGATAGGTTGATGCTTGATTTTTGGGCTTATGATGGCAGATGCTGGGTCTGATATTAAGCTATGGGCTCTATCCCTATAGCTGACCCTGTTGCTATTAGTGTCCTGGGCTCTATCCCTATATAGCCACCCCAATAGGGGCGATCCCGTATCAGGAACCTCCTGAGTACCCTCGGATGGCCCTAAGTCGGGATGTCCCTGGTAGCTAATATATGCTATCCTATTTGTTAGTCATTTTTATGATAGCTAGCGACTAAAGATACAGAAAAAAACAAAAAACAAATATACCATGCAAAATAATAGAAAAAAAAGTCCAGAGACAATGATCAATCTATCTCCTAGTTTTAATCATAGATACACATTATCAGTTGTCAGATACCACAAAGTCCTATCTTGTTGGTGACATCAACATCCCTTTAGTTCAACAAAATATGTGATGTCATCTAGGTTAGTGACATCATTGCTCCAACGCGTTTCACACTTATTGTAGTCTGGTTTATGAGGGGACCAAATTGCACACAAAAAGAGGGTATAGATAGTGCCTTGGTAACGAAATAATATTTAGGTTGGTAGTTATGACATTAATAAATAGTTGTCTACTTGCGTGTCACGGACATGGGTATTATTCCCAATATTTCCATGTAATAGCAGCCACCTGATTATGACTCGCCCTATATGTTATAACATGCAAGGGGACGTATCTGTAGTGCCGTGTTCAACACAGACTGATTGCCGGGGTCCGGTACTTCTGGAGAGGCTCAGTAGTACTCCAGTGGTCCCTCAGCAAATATATAGTTGCACATATATAGGGGCCCGGTATATGCGGAGTAGCTGAGGGTATGTGACGCTGCGGTCTGTAATAGGACATTGTCAATCTACATGCGGCGTCCGATGGCCTCCTAGCATCTGAAGCAATACAGAGTGTCTGTCAGCTGCGTCTGGCACTTTGAAATAGCCGCCGGCTGATTACGTCGGGTGGCTATTCCGTTTATAGGCAGGGCACTAATAGTGACAGGGTCAGCTATAGGGATAGAGCCCATAGCTTAATATCAGGCCCAGCATTTGCCATCATAAGCCCAAAAATCAAGCATCAACCCATTACTGTGTTATTACAATTCTGCACTGCACTACTTTCACGGTTTATTGCTCGGTCATACAACTTACCACCCAAATGAATTTTACCTCCTTTTCTTCTCATTAATAGAGCTTTCATTTGGTGGTATTTCATTGCTGCTGACATTTTTACTTTTTTTTGTTATTAATCGAAATTGACCAAAATTTATGCAAAAAAATGACATTTTTCACTTTCTGTCGTAAATTTTTTCAAATAAAACTACATTTCTATATAAAATTTTCTCTAAATTTATTGTTCTACATGTCTTTTGATAAAAAAAATGCAATAAGTGTATATTTATTGGTTTGCGCAAAAGTTATAGCGTTTACAAACTATGGTAAGAAAATGTGAATTTCCGCATTTTGAAGCAGCTCAGACTTTCTGAGCACCTGTCATGTTTCCTGAGGTTCTACAATGCCCAGACAGTAGAAACACCCCACAAATGACCCCATTTTGGAAAGTAGACACCCTAAGGTATTCGCTGATGGGCATAGTGAGTTCATGGAAGTTTTTATTTTTTGTTACAAGTTAGCGGAAAATGATTTTTTTTTTCTTTTCTTACAAAGTCTCATATTCCACTAACTTGTGACAAAAAATAAAATTTTACATGAACACACCATGCCCCTCACGAAATACCTTGGGGTGTCTTCTTTCCAAAATGGGGTCACTTGTGGGGTATTTATACTGCCCTGGCATTTTAGGGGACCTAAAGCGTGAGAAGTAGTTTGAAATCCAAATGTGTTAAAAATGCCCTGTGAAATCCTAAAGGTGCTCTTTGGAATGTGGGCCCCTTTGCCCACCTAGGCTGCAAAAAAGTGTCACACATGTGGTATCGCCGTACTCGGAAGAAGTAGGGAAATGTGTTTTGGGGTGTATTTTTACATATACCCATGCTGGGTGAGATAAATATCTCTCTAAAAGTCAACTTTTCCCAAAAAATGTATACAAAGTTGTCATTTTAGACAACTTTGTATAAAAATACACCCCAAAACACATTGCCCTACTTCTCCTGAGTACAGCAAGACCAAATGTGTGACACTTTTTTGCAGCCTAGGTGCGCAAAGGGGCCCAAATTCCAATGAGTATCTTTTAGGAGGGCATTTGAATTCCAGACTTCTTCTCATGCTTTAGGGCCCAAAAAATGCCAGGGCAGTATAAATACCCCACATGTGACCCCATTTTGGAAAGAAGACACCCCAAGGTATTCTGTGAGGGGCATGGCGAGTTCATAGAATTTTTTTATTTTGGCACAAGTTAGCGGAAAATGATTTTGTAAGAGAAAAAAAACAAAAACATTTTCCGCTAGCTTGTGCCAAAATAATATATATTCTAGGAACTTGCCATGCCCTTCACGGAATACCTTGGGGTGTCTTCTTTCCAAAATGGGGTCACTTATGGGGTATTTATACTGCCCTGGCATTTTAGGGGCCCTAAAGCGGGAGAAGAAGTCTGGAATATAAATGTCTAAAACATTTTCAGTTCATGTGAGATTTTATTTTTTGTTACAAGTTAGTGGAATATGAGACTTTCTAAGAAAAAAAATAATAATAAAAAAAAATTAATCCGCTAACTTGTGCCCCCCAAAAAAACTTCTATGAACTCGCCATGCCCCTCAAAAGTGATCTTTATTTCGCCGTGATCAGAAAAAAAAAAATTCTGTCACTGCGGTGGGGTGGACTGAACGCAAGTGTGCGCACAAGATCAGGCCTGATCGGGCGAACACTGCGTTTTTTGTAGAGCCTGTAGAACATGTCCTATTCTTGTCCGCAATTGCGGACAAGAAAAGGCATTTTCTATATAGTTCTGGTAATGTGCGGATCCGCAAAATGCGGAAAGCACATTGCCGGTGCCCGTGTTTTGCAGATCCGTGGTGTCTGTGTTTTGCGGATCCGCAGATCCGCAAAACACATACGGACGTCTGAATGGAGCCTTAAAGGGGGGTGATCAATGACAGGGGGGTGATCGGGGTTAATAAGGGGTTCATAAGTGACAGGGGGGGGTGTAGTGTAGTGTAGTGTGGTGCTGCATATTACAGAGCTGCCTGTGTCCTCTGGTGGTCGATCTAAGCAAAAGGGACCACCAGAGGACCAGGTAGCAGGTATATCAGAAGCTGTTAACAAAACAGCGTCTGATATACCTTTCAAGGGTTAAAATCGCATCTACAGCCTGCCAGCGAATGATCGCCGCTGGAAGGCTGTAGATCAACTAGTTTACCTTCCGATCCTGAGAAAGCGCTCCTGTGAGCGCGCGTTCACAGGAAATCTTGCGTCTCGCGAGATGACGTGTCGGCGCGCCAACGAGGAATAACACGGCCGCCCTGCGTTAGGCGGTCGAGAAAAGGTTAAAGGCTAAGTTTTATGGGTGGTAGCCTGTGATTTTGAGATTCTCTATTAGCTTAATAAAAATAATTACCTTATCCACTTGAACACGCAGGGGCACTCGTATCTCATTGTATGCTGCAGGACCTGCATTCCCAGCATGATCATGTGACATCATCACACTGGAAGTGCAGGTCCTGCTGCATCCAGTAAGAGAGAGTGTTCTCGCATGGTCAAGTGGATTAAGTATTTTTTATTTTTTTTAACCTCTGACAGGCCCTTGTAGCTACTTTTAAAGTCCATTATCCAGGTGCACTCCTGTCTGTACAGCCCTTAAATGGGACCATTGATTTAAAAGGGGTTCATCTGGCCACTTTTTCACTGTTGTGCAAATAAGGGCTAAAGAGAAAAGTACCAATTGCCTATAAGTGTAGTGTCCCACTAGGTAGGGGTGGGCACTACACAAGGGTTAATTGGGCCACATGGTATTCTTACTCCTGAGGGACAGTGGCATTATATTTAACTATGAATTTTAATGTATTTTCTATAAGTTTTTTTATATGTATTGTTCCCCTGTGACATGTACAGCAGGCCTATTGGGGTGTAGTGTAGCATCCTAGACACTAGAGGGAGATAGAGAGCCCCTAGTATAAATGTCCAGGCCCAGACAGGGAGAAGTTAGTCTGTAGTCAGGAGTCTGTGGAGACAGAAGTGAGAAGGCACCAGTCAGAGACAAGCTGAGGGCCTCCTCCTGACATGCAGCTAGACAGCCCAGGCTTCTAGTTGCCACCAGGAGGCTAGTGAAGAAGTACAACCTGCCTGAAGTTTCACTGAGCCTATGTTAGCTCACAAGATTCACCCCAGTTGAAGAGATGTGCCTCCTGGGAGAAACCTGCAGTTCCCACAAGCCGAGCATGGGAGGAAGATTATTTGCCAAGGATAAAAGCCAGCATTTGGGCGTCCGGGCATTGGGATAGAAACCAGACAGGAGTTCTAGGAACAGTGTACTCTATATCTGAGGAGAAGGTACAACCTGATCTGAGTGTGTGTGATTATTACCCTCCGAGTATCTTGCAAGGAATATACCTGCCATTGTTGATTTAAGCCTGCTTGGGAAGAGCACTTGATGTAAGGAACTGTATTGCCATCCAACTGTATAAAGTTGAACTGTTGTTCTAGTAAAGCAAAGTTTGGTTCACCATACCATCGTGTTCCTCAATTACTGCAACTATAAATCGGTGTGCCACCGTTACAGGCACTGGCGTCACGATTCTTAAAGGGACCTTGCCCCAGGCGCATGAAACACCTGTAACATTCAGGGCACCTCATCCACCATCAGGCCTGGTCCCTATATACAGAGTGTGCCCCAGAGGACTCCTGTGCCAGCCTCTCCTTCACTGCCGCATGCCTCCCCAGGGTTCTTCTACCAAACTGAGAGTAACCCTCGCTTGCCCATTAAACCGTGACCTCACAATCGCAATACCCTGCAGGTCTGGCGTGCTGCATAAGGGCTCATGCACACAAATATATTTTGTTTCCAGTCCATTCCGCAAAAAGAATGGAAATTACTCAGTACGCATTCTGTTTCCATATGTTGTCCATTTTGCAAACAAGGATAGACATTGTTACAATGGATCCGAAAAAAAAGGCTGTAATACGGATGGCACACAGACGTCATCTGTATTTTTTATGGATTCATGTTTTGCAGACCGCAAAATACATACAGTCGTGTGCATCGGCCCTAAGACTGTGTCTTCATTGAAAGGGCTCATGCACACGAAAGTATTTTTTTTAAGTTTCCGTTCCATTTTTTACCGGCCCGTATGCGGAACCTTTCAGTTCAATGGAGCTTGAAAAAATACGGAAATTACTTTGTGTGCATTCCGTGTCCGTTCCGCCAAAAAAATAGAACATGTCCTATTCTTGTCTGTGGAAAAGGACAGGCATTGTTACAATGGATCCACCAAAAAAAAAACGGATGCAACACGGAAATCACACGGATGTCATCCTTTTTTTTTTGCGGATCTGTGTTTTGTGGACCACAAAATACATACGGTAGTGTGCATGAGCCCAAAGACCGTAACATTATGCCTCACATGAGACTGTAAGAAAAAAGCTTGTTTCCTTAGGCTATTTTCACACTTGCGGCAGAGTGATCCGACGCCGGAACTGCCTGCCAGATCCGTCAGAACGTATGCCAACTGATGGCATTTTAAGACTGATCAGGATCCTGATCCGTCTAAGGCCTCTTTCACACTTGCGTTGTCCGGATCCGGCGTGTACTCCACTTGCCGGAATTACACGCCGGATCCGGAAAAACGCAAGTGTACTGAAAGCATTTGAAGACGGATCCGTCTTCAAAATGCTTTCAGTGTTACTATGGCACCCAGGACGCTATTAAAGTCCTGGTTGCCATAGTAGTAGTGGGGAGCGGGGGAGCGGCATACTTACAGTCCGTGCGGCTCCCGGGGCGCTCCAGAATGACGTCAGAGCGCCCCATGCGCATGGATCATGTGATCCATGCGATCACGTCATCCATGCGCCTGGGGCGCCCTGACGTCACTCTGGAGCGCCCCGGGAGCCGCACGGATGGTAAGTATGCTGCTCCCCGCTCCCCACTACAGTTTACCATGGCTGCCAGGACTTTAGCGTCCCGGCAGCCATGGTAACCATTGAGAAAAAGCTAAACGTCGCATCCGGCAATGCGCCGAAACGACGTTTAGCTTAAGGCCGGATCCGGATCAATGCCTTTCAATGGGCATTCATTCCGGATCCGGCCTTGCGGCAAGTGTTCCGGATTTTTGGCCGGAGCAAAAAGCGCAGCATGCTGCGCTATTTGCTGCGGCCAAAAAACGTTCCGTTCCGGAATGGAAGACATCCTGATGCATCCTGAAGGACGGACTGTCCATTCAGAATGCATTAGGATAATCCTGATCAGTATTCTTCCGGCATAGAGCCCCGACGACGGAACTCTATGCCGGAAGACTATAACGCAGGTGTGAAAGGGCCCTTAAAAATGCATTGCAGGAACGGATCAGTCTGTTCGTTTGTCATACGGACAAATGGATCAGTTTCGATTGCTGCAGTTTTATCTTTTGCCTGATCAGTCAAAAAGACTGAACTGAAGACATCCTGATGCATCCTGATCAGATTGCTCTCCATTCAGAATGCATGGGGAATCTTGGGGATAAAACTGATCAGTTCTTTTCTAGTATAGAGCCCCTAGGACGGAATTCTATGCCGGAAAAAAAACCTACAAGTGTGAAAGTACCCTTAAGTGAGTTCAATAAAAGCTGTTATTCCTGTTAATCTCTGTCTGCCTATTTCCTTATATCACCTTTCAGTAGGGAGTGAAAAGGTGTACACTGTTTGTGAGCCACAATAGGGACACGGCATGAGCTTTTTATATGAGAGCCACAAGTCTGGCGTCTGATACCCCCAGTACACAGCTCATTTCTCTACAATTGTGGAACAGTGATTTTGTACACAGAACAGATGTAAATCTTTCCATTATACCTTATCTCGTAGGCTCCACTTCTTGTTTTGGCTCACAATCACTGATGGAAATCACTGACCAAATCACTGAAGTGTGACCTAGGCCTTACCCATATGTTTTTGCTTCCAACACATCAATTTCAAGGACTGATTGTTCCCTTGCTGCCTAATATATCCCATCCATTGACAGGTGCTATTGTCCCAAGATATTCAATGTTGTTCACCTCACTTCTCAGTTGTTTATTGTTATGGCTCCAATTCTTGTTTTGGCTCGCAATCACTGATGGAAATCACTGACCAAATCACTGAAGTGTGAACTAGGCCTTACCCATATTGTTTTGCTTCCAACACATAAATTTCAAGGACTGATTGTTCCCTTGCTGCCTAATATATCCCATCCATTGACAGCTGCTATTGTCCCAAGTCCCAAGATATTCAATGTTGTTCACCTCACTTCTCAGTTGTTTTATTGTTATGGACAATCATCACATGACCGCATATGTCTAGTCAGTGGCATAAATCCATGTCTTCTGTCGAAGGTATATATTTTATAATGTGAATTCAAAAGATTTGAGAATAAATAATGCAGTGGCCGGGTTTGGGGTGGTCCCAACGCTACGCTGGGTCCCCTGGACACAGTTGAGATGTCAACACGTGTTGCTGCTCTCCGGAAAGGATGGTAAGGCGTGGTGCACCCCAATCGGAAAGAAGTCCAGAGAGTCAGAGTCTTGTCACAGAAGGTGTACAGGAAACAAGAAAACACAAAATGAATATACGACTAAGGAACAAAAAGGGAGAGCCCTGCATCAGACCTGGCTCTCTCCCTAACTGCTCAGCCTATGCGAAAATCCCAATGCTAGATGATCGCATATCCTCGTACCTCGACTGTATAACACCTGAACACCCTATAATAGTGAGGGGACGCGACCACCGGCTCCCTACACTAGATACGGAGGGAGTCAGGGTCACCTGGGATCCAGCAAACAGAAAAACACAAATGAATGAACAAAACTTATCTTGAAGAAGACTCAGAAGTAGCATCAGCATGCACACACTCCAGGAAGAAATATAAACCGCAAACTGATGCACTATGGGGAGGGATTTAAAGGGATGCAATCAGTGCAACTACATGACAGCTGAGAGAGGCTAACGAGATGAGAAAATGAAAGCAAAACAAAGGAACCTCAAGGAGGAGGTTCTGAAAGGCATCTGTCAGAGCTTCTCAGATGTCTGGTGGTGACAGGTCTGCAGTAAACCAGGGTACTTCTTTATTGGAGGAATTTAGGTACAAAACAATACAAGCGAGGTATTGGGGTGGCTTCTCCAGTCTCCTCCCTGACAGAAGAAGGGTTTGATGCTGAGGAAAGGTCTGAGCTAGCTGTCCCTCTCTCTCTCTCTTCAGAAGGCTGGTCCCCTCCAAGCACTGGTCCCTAACTGCAGCACACTAGGGGCTCTGACTGCTCTCTTTATATACAGTTTCTACCTAGACTAGAACCTTCTAGTGGGAGGGGTGGAGCAGAGAAACTCAGCACAAATAAATCCATTGTTTCAACTCCCGTCTTTTATAGACTTATATTAGAGCTTAAATGATACTAAATGGCAATGACAGAGCAGTTTTTCCAGACAAAAACAAGTTTCTAGACATAACATAGCTAAAACCAGATATTTAAAAGGTCAGACTGTCTGATTTTGGTGGTAAATAAGTCTGGGTTTTCCCCTCCAAAACATGGTCTTCTTTAAACCCTATGGCAGCTGTGGAAAATTACCAGCTTCTTAATCAAAGTCCTAACAGTCTCTCAGTATTCATTAACCCTTAAATATAAGGTAAAACAGAGAATTCTCATACAGAGTAGTAAAATTAAATAATCATCACTGGCCTACACATACATTATGGGGTGGAACTCCGTTCACTATGTCGTAGCATATGGTCGAAACCCCAGAGTGTTACAAAAAAGAAATAGTCTTTCAATCACATCCTAACTGGATGATTTTCCTCAATGGAGTGCCAATAATTGTCTGTGCAAACTAGGTTTATGCCCTTCAACCCCTGCTCCCAAGGATGTCCAGTGTGCAGAACTCATGTATCTGAGACAACCACTCAGGAATTTGTCTCTCAGCACAATGGGGGTTGGGTTGGGGCGTTTGTATATGTTATCTAACTATCCTTACACAGAATATAGAAGGTAATATAAAAGGGAACATAATTAAAAGGGGCAATAATTCATTATGTGTATAAAATACACTTACAGCACAGTATATTATATATTCTCCTGATTTGATATGAGCAGAGGCTTAGCTGTTCTTGTAGGCCACAAGAAAAAACAATGATTGTTAACATCTCACCTCTATGGAGGTGAATCCTTATTGTATGCTTAAAAGAGTTGTCCACCTTTTCCTAATTCTTACAATCAACTTAATAATCTTAGGCCCCATGCATACGACTGTATGTGTTTTTGCGGCATGTAAATTGCGTATCCACAAAACATGGGTACCGGCCATGTGCATCCTGCATTTTCCCCTTCTGCAGGCCCTGCAGTATATTAAAAATGCCTATTCTTGTCTGCGAAATGGACAAGAATAGGACATGTTCTATTTTTGTTGTGGGGCCACAGAATGATGCATATGGATGCTGTCCGCATCTTTTGTGGACCCACTGAAATGAACAATGAAAAATGCAGATCGGATGCGGACTGAAACTGTGATCATGTGCTTGAGGTCATATAAGGGCATCTGCAGCACTGTACTCCTTTGTGCAGCATCGGCATCTTGTATAGTACAGCCAGCTCCCATGTATACATAAAAATCCTGTCCCAACATGGCTTCTGGTGGAGAGGTACATTACAAGACTTGGCCTCCATTAAGTAACACTACTGTTACTTGTATAGTGTACCTGTCAACGTGACTAAGGCCTATCTGCCAAACCAGAGCCTCCTACAAAAAGAAGAGTGTCTTTGTCTCTTCATTTTGGAGTGAACTCTGGTTTGGCATGACAATTATGTTGCAATGCATACAGTCTTACTTTCATAATGGCAAGAGTTAATGCCTCCCCTCCCGCCTGACCAAAAAAAAAGCCTTCTACAGTTCATAAAAGGTCACATTACCGAATAGATTCAGCACAGTAATTGGGATCAATTCCACATCCCAAAAACATGCTGTGACCCTGGTACAGAATAAACAATTCCAGCTGATCACAGCAACATACATGTGTGTCTGCTGCTCCATTCAACTTTATGG